>NC_082735.1:0-327500 GCF_030144855.1 Hypanus sabinus | reverse complement strand
AGCTTCAGAAGGTAAATATCTGCATGTTCTCTTTTTAAACACGAGAGAGTCTGCAGATGCCAGGCAGTATCTATGGAAAAGAGTATAGTTGACATTTTGGGTCAAGACCCTTTGGCAGGACTGGAGAAAAAAAAATTAAATGTAAGTTTAAAAGGTGGGGCAGGGGAGAGAGAAGCACAAGGTGATCGGTGAAATCGAGAGGGGGAAGGGGTGAAGTAAAGAGCTGGGAAGTTGATTGGTGAAGAGATGCAGGGCTGGAGAAGGGGGTGTCTAATAGGTGGGGATATAAGGCCATGGAAGAAAAAACTGAGGGGAGGAGCACCCGAGGGTGGCGATAGGCAGGCAAGGAGATAACGTGAGAGAAGGAAAAGGGGATAGGAAATGGTAAGGTGGGCAGGCATTACCAGAAATCGATGTTCATGTCATGAGGTTGGAGGCTATCCAAATGGAATATAAGATGTTCCTCCAACCTAAGTGTGGCCTCGACAGTGGAGGAGGCCATGGATAGACATACCAGAATGGGAATGGGAAGTTGAATTAAAATGGGTGGCCACTGGGAGATCCTGCTTTCTCTGGTGGTGAAGTGGTCTCCCAATCTATGTTCGGTCTCATCAATATATAGGAGGCTACTTCGGGAGCACCAGTCATAATATATGACCCCCAACAGACTCACAGGTGAAGTGTCACCTCACCTGGGAGGACTGTTTGGGGCCCTGAAAGTTAGTGAGGGAGGAGGTGTAGGAGCAGGTGTAGCACTTGTTGCACTTGCAAGGATAAGTGCTTGGAGGGAGATAAGTAGGGAGGGAGTGTATCACCGTTCTTGCAGGTGGGTCACCAGGACCTTGAGCAGGAGACGGGCTAGTCTTTGTCAGGAACTAGAACTGTGATGCATTGAGGCTGGCCTCAGGCTGGACCTCTCCATCATCTTGCTCCACCAGGTGATTATCAAGGCTTCAAGGGGC
This sequence comes from Hypanus sabinus, assembly GCF_030144855.1. NCBI lineage: Eukaryota > Metazoa > Chordata > Chondrichthyes > Myliobatiformes > Dasyatidae > Hypanus > Hypanus sabinus. Next base: position 326,538 of record NC_082735.1, on the reverse strand, counting down.
TCTTTCAAGGCAAGGGCATCCTTTAGTTCACCTCGGAGTCCGTGGCAGTACAGAGTGGCCAAGGCCTTCCCGTTCCAGCAGTTCTCTTCGGCCAGACTGCAACTCAATAGCATAGTAGGCAGCTGAATAACTATCCTGTCACAGCTTTATCGGACAGCCCAAGGCTTGGTTTGCTCTGGTGGGATGATGGAACACCCTCTCCATGGCGGCCATGAGTCCGAGCAAATCTCTGACCTTTGCTCCTTTGTTCCAGGCCAAGGCCCTCCCAGTTAGGAGGGCCACCTTTCTGCGCTCCGTTGCGGACAGGACAGCTGGAGTTCAACCACCAATGAACATTGAGTGAGGAAGCCATGGCAAGAGTCCTGGTCATTGCAAAAACTCTAGGGTCGGAAGATGAATTGGCTCCACAGAACGACTGACAGCCTCACACGAATGACTCTGGCTTCGTTCTTGTGATGGTTGGCGCATGGCGACTTGGAGGTCATGTGTCTCCAGGGTCTGTCTAGAAATGTTCTCGCTGTGGCTGGCCACGGCAGGCAAGAAGCTCTGATGGGTTAGGCTCAATCGTACTGTGAGAGAGTCACAGTATGATTAGGTACCGTGAATGGTTAGGACCCAAGTTCTGGAGATTAATGCTGAGACATCAGATGAGCCTGAAATGAAGTCAGGTTCTAAACTGGACACCAGATGAGAATCCGAAATTAAGCTGACAATTGAGGCCCAAAACATGGCCGCCAGTTAGCAGGCAGGCCTGAATCGTTAAAGAGGCTGGACCTGCTAACCATTATTCCAGGGGGTTAGTATCTAAACACAGGAGGCTGGCACAGTAAGGTGCGTGTTGTAACATAGTATAGATAGGATGTATTCATGCAGACTTCTTCCCCTCAGGTTGGGTGAGACTAAAACTAGAGGTCATAGTTGTAGGGTGAAAGGTGAAATACTTAAGGGGAGTCCAAGGCACAGTCTCCTCACTCAGAGTGTGAAATGAGCTGTAGCAGAAGTGAGTTCAATTGTAACATTTAAGAAAAGTTGTATACAGTCGGCCCTCCTTATCTGTGGAGGATTGCTTCCGGGACCCCCCCGCGGATACCAAAAAACGCGGATGCTCAAGTTCCTTATTTAGCCTGAGCAGTGCGGTGGTCTTTAGGACCCAGCGGAACCCCGGACTTTATTTAACCTGTCTCAGTGCGGTGGTCTTTAGGACCCAGCGGAACCCCGGACTTTATTTAACCTGTCTCAGTGCGGTGGTCTTTAGGACCCAGCGGAACCCCGAACTTTATTTAACCTGTCTCAGTGCGGTGGACATTAGGACCCAGCGGAACCCCGGACTTTATTTAACCTGTCTCAGTGCGGTGGACATTAGGACCTGCAGCAGCTCTGAATCTGCAGTGTTTCTGTTCACAAAAATAATCACAATCACGATTGAAAATAAAGTGGAAACAATAAAGCGATCGGAAAGAGGTGAAATGCCATCGGTCATCAGAAAAGTGTTAGGCTACAGTCTGTCAACGAGCAAAACAAGAAGAATAAAGTGAGAAAGGTAAAGCCCTGATGAAAGCTACAATTATTACAAAGCAACACACTGGTTTAATTGTTGAATTACATGCGTTTCCTAAGTGTTTTATATGCATAGAAAGGTAAAATGTATACTATGTACAAAGACGAACGTTTGACTAAATAATACCAGATGTACCTGTTTCGACTTCAAATCCGACTTAAAGGCGGACTCAGGATCGGAACTCGGTCATAACCCGGGGACTGCCTGCACTTTTAAATCATCTCTAGATTACTTATAATATCTAATACAATGTAAATGCTATGTAAATAGTTGTTATGCTGTATTGTTTAGGGAATAATAACAAGAAAAAATAGTCTGTACATGCTCAAATAACGAGTGCTGGAGAGAGAACTTCTGGGTTATCCAGAGTCACAGTTGGTTGAATCCATAGATGCGGAACCCGCGGATAAGGAGGGCCAAATGTCAATATAAGATTGGATACGTATGTGAGAGGCTGTCATCTGGGTACATGTAGATGGGACAAGGAAAAAGGCAAGCCAGCAGTAACTAGATGGACCAAAGGACCTGGTTCTGTGACTCTGTAATTTTAGAGATTTAGTTACCACAGAAGTGGAGAGCATGTAGGAACAAGGTGGCTAACACTTCAGCCTGGAGTACTGGTGATGTTTTATGGTGCTCAGCCATACAGGCGAGTGTCACGGGATCATTCTGTTCTTCCCTGGGTTTAAGCTGAGAGGACGTTACACTCATGGAGACAATATCCACTACTTGCCCACTCCTCTCTCTACATTGGCACAGGTAATAAAGAGTCTGCCCATACCATGGTACCACAGTTTACTCCTGGTGATAATCAGAAAGTTGAGCTGGGATTTGCTGAGCACAGATATCTGGTAAGAGTACCATTACTGAAGAAGTATATCCTTGCCTGTAAAGTGCTCTGGGTGTCATGCAGTTACTTTAGAAATGTACCTGTCCTTGAACTCTGCATTTTAACCAATACTTAACATTCGCCTTTGTTATTGACAGGGCAAGCGTGGTCCGCAAGGTGTCCCTGGGCATGATGCGGAGAAGGGAGACAAGGTAGGTGGTCCACGCTCCAGCCTTCACTGCTGCAGGCCCGCTCACCCAGATCACAGACAGTGTCTGCTCATCCCAAGGGCTGATTTTCATGCCCCTGTAGATCTCTGCCCACGTAAATCACAGAGGTAAAAAGGCCTGAATTTGTGAGTAGCAGAATGTTCACGTTCTTTCCACTCAGTCATCCCGATCACATCACAGTGACAACAGTCTCAGTGACACTGTGAACATCACACTGACAACAGTCTTATTGACACTGGACTCATCACACTCACATCAGTCTCATGACACTGGACTCATCACATTGACAACAGTCTTATTGACACTGGGCACATCACATTGAAAACAGTCTTATTGACACTGAACTCATCACACTGACATCAGTCTCATGACACTGGGCACATCACACTGACATCAGTCTCATGACACTGGACTCATCACACTGACAACAGTCTTATTGACACTGAACTCATCACACTGACATCAGTCTCATGACACTGGACTCATCACACTGACATCAGTCTCATGACACTGGGCACATCACGTTGACATCAGTCTCAGTGACACTGGACACATCACAGTGACAACAGTCTTATTGACACTGGGCACATCACACTGACATCAGTCTCAGTGACACTGGACTCATCACATTGACAACAGTCTTATTGACACTGGGCTCATCACATTGACAACAGTCTCTGACACTGGGCACATCACATTGACAACAGTCTTATTGACACTGGACTCATCACATTGACAACAGTCTTATTGACACTGGAAACAACACAGTGACATCAGTCTCAGTGACACTGGAAACATCACACTGACAGTGATACTGGAAACAACACAGTGAATCAGCCCCAGTGACACTGGGCACATCACACTGACATCAGTCTCTGTGACACTGGGCACATCACACTGACAACAGTCTTATTGACACTGGAAACATCACAGTGACAACAGTCTCAGTGACACTGTGAACATCACACTGACATCAGTCTTATTGACACTGGAAACATCACAGTGACAACAGTCTCAGTGACACTGTGAACATCACACTGACATCAGTCTTATTGACACTGGAAACATCACAGTGACAACAGTCTTATTGACACTGGGCACATCACATTGACAACAGTCTTATTGACACTGAACTCATCACATTGACATCAGTCTCATGACACTGGACTCATCACATTGACAACAGTCTTATTGACACTGGGCACATCACATTGACAACAGTCTTATTCACTCTGCCCACGTAAATCACAGAGGTAAAAAGGCCTGAATTTGTGAGTAGCAGGATGTTCACGTTCTTTCCACTCAGTCATACCGATCACAACACACTGACATCAGTCTCAGTGACACTAGACTCATCACACTGACAACAGTCTCAGTGACACTGGGCACATCACATTGACAACAGTCTTATTGACAGTGGAAACATCACAGTGACAACAGTCTCTGACACTGGGCACATCACATTGACAACAGTCTTATTGACACTGGGCTCATCACATTGACAACAGTCTCTGTGACACTGGACTCATCACATTGACAACAGTCTTATTGACACTGGAAACAACACAGTGACATCAGTCTCAGTGACACTGGAAACATCACACTGACAACAACACACTGACATCAGTCTCTGTGACACTGGAAACATCACACTGACAACAACACACTGACATCAGTCTCAGTGACACTGGACTCATCACACTGACAACAGTCTTATTGACACTGGGCACATCACACTGACAACAGTCTTATTGACACTGAACTCATCACACTGACATCAGTCTCATGACGCTGGGCACATCACATTGACAACAGTCTTATTGACACTGGAAACATCACAGTGACAACAGTCTCAGTGACACTGGGCACATCACAGTGACAACAGTCTTATTGACACTGGAAACATCACAGTGACATCAGTCTCAGTGACGACTCATCACACTGACATCAGTCTCAGTGACACTGGACTCATCACACTGACAACAGTCTTATTGACACTGGACTCATCACACTGACAACAGTCTTATTGACACTGGGCTCATCACACTGACATCAGTCTCATGACACTGGGCACATCACATTGACATCAGTCTCAGTGACACTGGACACATCACAGTGACATCAGTCTCAGTGACACTGGAAACAACACACTGACATCAGTCTAAGTGACACTAGACTCATCACATTGAAAACAGTCTTATTGACACTGGACATCACACTGACAGCAGTCTCATGACACTGGACTCATCACACTGACAGTGATACTGGAAACAACACAGTGAATCAGCCCCAGTGACACTGGGCACATCACATTGAAAACAGTCTCAGTGACATGGGACTCATCACAGTGAATCAGCCTCAGTGACACTGTGAACATCACACTGACATCAGTCTCTGTGACACTGGGCACATCACACTGACAACAGTCTTATTGACACTGGAAACATCACAGTGACAACAGTCTCAGTGACACTGTGAACATCACACTGACATCAGTCTTATTGACACTGGAAACATCACAGTGACAACAGTCTCAGTGACACTGTGAACATCACACTGACATCAGTCTTATTGACACTGGAAACATCACAGTGACAACAGTCTTATTGACACTGGAAACATCACAGTGACAACAGTCTTATTGACACTGGGCACATCACATTGAAAACAGTCTTATTGACACTGAACTCATCACATTGACATCAGTCTCATGACACTGGACTCATCACATTGACAACAGTCTTATTGACACTGGGCACATCACATTGACAACAGTCTTATTCACTCTGCCCACGTAAATCAGAGGTAAAAAGGCCTGAATTTCTGAGTAGCAGGATGTTCACGTTCTTTCCACTCAGTCATACCGATCACAACACACTGACATCAGTCTCAGTGACACTAGACTCATCACACTGACAACAGTCTCAGTGACACTGGGCACATCACATTGACAACAGTCTTATTGACAGTGGAAACATCACAGTGACAACAGTCTTATTGACACTGGGCACATCACACTGACATCAGTCTCAGTGACACTGGAAACATCACACTGACATCAGTCTCAGTGACACTGGACTCATCACACTGACAACAGTCTTATTGACATTGGGCACATCACATTGACAACAGTCTTATTGACACTGGAAAGATCACAGTGACAAGAGTCTCCGTGACACTGTGAACAACACACTGACATCAGTCTCATTGACACTGGAAACATCACAGTGACAACAGTCTTATTGACACTGGGCACATCACACTGACATCAGTCTCAGTGACACTGGGCACGTCACACTGACATCAGTCTCAGTGACACTGGAAACAACACAGTGACAACAGTCTCAGTGACACTGGGCACATCACACTGACATCAGTCTCAGTGACACTGGGCACGTCACACTGACATCAGTCTCAGTGACACTGGAAACAACACACTGACATCAGTCTCAGTGACACTGGACTCATCACACTGACAACAGTCTTATTGACATTGGGCACATCACATTGACAACAGTTTTATTGACAGTGGGCACATCACATTGACAACAGTCTTATTCACTCTGCCCACGTAAATCACAGAGGTAAAAAGGCCTGAATTTGTGAGTAGCAGGATGTTCACGTTCTTTCCACTCAGTCATACCGATCACAACACACTGACATCAGTCTCAGTGACACTAGACTCATCACACTGACAACAGTCTCAGTGACACTGGGCACATCACATTGACAACAGTCTTATTGACAGTGGAAACATCACAGTGACAACAGTCTTATTGACACTGGGCACATCACACTGACATCAGTCTCAGTGACACTGGAAACATCACACTGACATCAGTCTCAGTGACACTGGACTCATCACACTGACAACAGACTTATTGACACTGGAAACATCACAGTGACAAGAGTCTCCGTGACACTGGGCACATCACACTGACATCAGTCTCAGTGACAGTGGAAACATCACAGTGACAACAGTCTTATTGACACTGGGCATGTCACACTGACATCAGTCTCAGTGACACTGGGCACGTCACACTGACATCAGTCTCAGTGACACTGGAAACAACACACTGACATCAGTCTCAGTGACACTGGACTCATCACACTGACAACAGTCTTATTGACATTGGGCACATCACATTGACAACAGTTTTATTGACACTGGAAACAACACACTGACATCAGTCTCAGTGACACTGGACTCATCACACTGACAACAGTCTTATTGACACTGGGCACATCACACTGACATCAGTCTCAGTGACACTGGACTCATCACACTGACAACAGTCTTATTGACACTGGGCTCATCACATTGACAACAGTCTCTGTGACACTGGGCACATCACATTGACAACAGTTTTATTGACACTGGAAACAACACACTGACATCAGTCTCAGTGACACTGGACTCATCACACTGACAACAGTCTTATTGACACTGAACGCATCACACTGACATCAGTCTCATAACACTGGGCACATCACATTGACATCAGTCTCAGTGACACTGGACACATCACAGTGACAACAGTCTCAGTGACACTGGAAACAACACACTGACATCAGTCTCAGTGACACTGGACTCATCACACTGACAACAGTCTTATTGACACTGGGCACATCACATTGACAACAGTCTTATTGACACTGGACTCATCACATTGACATCAGTCTCTGTGACACTGGGCACATCACATTGACAACAGTCTTATTGACACTGGAAACAACACACTGACATCAGTCTCAGTGACACTGGACTCATCACACTGACAACAGTCTTATTGACACTGGGCACATCACATTGAAAACAGTCTTATTGACACTGGAAACAACACACTGACATCAGTCTCAGTGACACTGGACTCATCACACTGACAACAGTCTTATTGACACTGGGCTCATCACATTGACAACAGTCTCTGTGACACTGGGCACATCAATTTGACAACAGTCTTATTGACACTGGAAACAACACACTGACATCAGTCTCAGTGACACTGTGAACATCACACTGACATCAGTCTTATTGACACTGGAAACATCACAGTGACAACAGTCTCAGTGACACTGTGAACATCACACTGACATCAGTCTTATTGACACTGGAAACATCACAGTGACAACAGTCTTATTGACACTGGAAACATCACAGTGACAACAGTCTTATTGACACTGGGCACATCACATTGAAAACAGTCTTATTGACACTGAACTCATCACATTGACATCAGTCTCATGACACTGGACTCATCACATTGACAACAGTCTTATTGACACTGGGCACATCACATTGACAACAGTCTTATTCACTCTGCCCACGTAAATCACAGAGGTAAAAAGGCCTGAATTTGTGAGTAGCAGGATGTTCACGTTCTTTCCACTCAGTCATACCGATCACAACACACTGACAACAGTCTCAGTGACACTGGGCACATCACATTGACAACAGTCTTATTGACAGTGGAAACATCACAGTGACAACAGTCTTATTGACACTGGGCACATCACACTGACATCAGTCTCAGTGACACTGGACTCATCACACTGACAACAGTCTTATTGACATTGGGCACATCACATTGACAACAGTCTTATTGACACTGGAAACATCACAGTGACAAGAGTCTCCGTGACACTGTGAACAACACACTGACATCAGTCTCATTGACACTGGAAACATCACAGTGACAACAGTCTTATTGACACTGGGCACATCACACTGACATCAGTCTCAGTGACACTGGGCACGTCACACTGACATCAGTCTCAGTGACACTGGAAACAACACAGTGACAACAGTCTCAGTGACACTGGGCACATCACACTGACATCAGTCTCAGTGACACTGGGCACGTCACACTGACATCAGTCTCAGTGACACTGGAAACAACACACTGACATCAGTCTCAGTGACACTGGACTCATCACACTGACAACAGTCTTATTGACACTGGGCACATCACATTGACAACAGTCTTATTGACACTGGGCACATCACACTGACATCAGTCTCAGTGACACTGGAAACATCACACTGACATCAGTCTCAGTGACACTGGACTCATCACACTGACAACAGTCTTATTGACACTGGGCACATCACATTGAAAACAGTCTTATTGACACTGAACTCATCATACTGACATCAGTCTCATGACGCTGGGCACATCACATTGACAACAGTCTTATTGACACTGGAAACATCACAGTGAAAACAGTCTCAGTGACACTGGAAACATCACAGTGACAACAGTCTCACTAACACTGTGAACATCACACTGACATCAGTCTCATTGACACTGGAAACATCACAGTGACAACAGTCTTATTGACACTGGAAACATTACAGTGACAACAGTCTTATTGACACTGGGCACTTCACATTGACATCAGTCTCTGTGACACTGGGCACATCACATTGACAACAGTCTTATTGACACTGGAAACAACACACTGACATCAGTCTCAGTGACACTGGACTCATCACACTGACAACACTCTTATTTACACTGGGCACATCACATTGAAAACAGTCTTATTGCCACTGGAAACAACACACTGACATCAGTCTCAGTGACACTAGACTCATCACACTGACAACAGTCTCAGTGACACTGGGCACATCACATTGACAACAGTCTTATTGACAGTGGAAACATCACAGTGACAACAGTCTTATTGACACTGGGCACATCACACTGACATCAGTCTCAGTGACACTGGAAACATCACACTGACATCAGTCTCAGTGACACTGGACTCATCACACTGACAACAGACTTATTGACACTGGAAACATCACAGTGACAAGAGTCTCCGTGACACTGGGCACATCACACTGACATCAGTCTCAGTGACAGTGGAAACATCACAGTGACAACAGTCTTATTGACACTGGGCACGTCACACTGACATCAGTCTCAGTGACACTGGGCACGTCACACTGACATCAGTCTCAGTGACACTGGAAACAACACACTGACATCAGTCTCAGTGACACTGGACTCATCACACTGACAACAGTCTTATTGACATTGGGCACATCACATTGACAACAGTTTTATTGACACTGGAAACAACACACTGACATCAGTCTCAGTGACACTGGACTCATCACACTGACAACAGTCTTATTGACACTGGGCACATCACACTGACATCAGTCTCAGTGACACTGGGCACATCACATTGACAACAGTCTTATTGACACTGGGCTCATCACATTGACAACAGTCTCTGTGACACTGGGCACATCACATTGACAACAGTTTTATTGACACTGGAAACAACACACTGACATCAGTCTCAGTGACACTGGACTCATCACACTGACAACAGTCTTATTGACACTGAACGCATCACACTGACATCAGTCTCATAACACTGGGCACATCACATTGACATCAGTCTCAGTGACACTGGACACATCACAGTGACAACAGTCTCAGTGACACTGGAAACAACACACTGACATCAGTCTCAGTGACACTGGACTCATCACACTGACAACAGTCTTATTGACACTGGGCACATCACATTGACAACAGTCTTATTGACACTGGACTCATCACATTGACATCAGTCTCTGTGACACTGGGCACATCACATTGACAACAGTCTTATTGACACTGGAAACAACACACTGACATCAGTCTCAGTGACACTGGACTCATCACACTGACAACAGTCTTATTGACACTGGGCACATCACATTGAAAACAGTCTTATTGACACTGGAAACAACACACTGACATCAGTCTCAGTGACACTGGACTCATCACACTGACAACAGTCTTATTGACACTGGGCTCATCACATTGACAACAGTCTCTGTGACACTGGGCACATCACATTGACAACAGTCTTATTGACACTGGAAACAACACACTGACATCAGTCTCAGTGACACTGTGAACATCACACTGACATCAGTCTTATTGACACTGGAAACATCACAGTGACAACAGTCTCAGTGACACTGTGAACATCACACTGACATCAGTCTTATTGACACTGGAAACATCACAGTGACAACAGTCTTATTGACACTGGAAACATCACAGTGACAACAGTCTTATTGACACTGGGCACATCACATTGAAAACAGTCTTATTGACACTGAACTCATCACATTGACATCAGTCTCATGACACTGGACTCATCACATTGACAACAGTCTTATTGACACTGGGCACATCACATTGACAACAGTCTTATTCACTCTGCCCACGTAAATCACAGAGGTAAAAAGGCCTGAATTTGTGAGTAGCAGGATGTTCACGTTCTTTCCACTCAGTCATACCGATCACAACACACTGACAACAGTCTCAGTGACACTGGGCACATCACATTGACAACAGTCTTATTGACAGTGGAAACATCACAGTGACAACAGTCTTATTGACACTGGGCACATCACACTGACATCAGTCTCAGTGACACTGGACTCATCACACTGACAACAGTCTTATTGACATTGGGCACATCACATTGACAACAGTCTTATTGACACTGGAAACATCACAGTGACAAGAGTCTCCGTGACACTGTGAACAACACACTGACATCAGTCTCATTGACACTGGAAACATCACAGTGACAACAGTCTTATTGACACTGGGCACATCACACTGACATCAGTCTCAGTGACACTGGGCACGTCACACTGACATCAGTCTCAGTGACACTGGAAACAACACAGTGACAACAGTCTCAGTGACACTGGGCACATCACACTGACATCAGTCTCAGTGACACTGGGCACGTCACACTGACATCAGTCTCAGTGACACTGGAAACAACACACTGACATCAGTCTCAGTGACACTGGACTCATCACACTGACAACAGTCTTATTGACATTGGGCACATCACATTGACAACAGTTTTATTGACACTGGAAACAACACACTGACATCAGTCTCAGTGACACTGGACTCATCACATTGACAACAGTCTTATTGACACTGGGCACATCACATTGAAAACAGTCTTATTGACACTGGAAACAACACACTGACATCAGTCTCAGTGACACTGTGAACATCACACTGACATCAGTCTTATTGACACTGGAAACATCACAGTGACAACAGTCTTATTGACACTGGAAACATCACAGTGACAACAGTCTCAGTGACACTGTGAACATCACACTGACAACAGTCTTATTGACACTGGACTCATCACACTCACATCAGTCTCATGACACTGGACTCATCACACTGACAACAGTCTTATTGACACTGGGCTCATCACATTGACAACAGTCTTATTGACACTGGAAACAACACACTGACAACAACACACTGACATCAGTCTCAGTGACACTGGACTCATCACACTGACAACAGTCTTATTGACACAGGGCACATCACATTGAAAACAGTCTTATTGACACTGAACTCATCACACTGACAGTCTCATGACGCTGGGCACATCACATTGACAACAGTCTTATTGACACTGGAAACATCACAGTGACAACAGTCTCAGTGACACTGTGAACATCACACTGACATCAGTCTTATTGACACTGGAAACATCACAGTGACAACAGTCTTATTGACACTGGAAACATCACAGTGACAACAGTCTCAGTGACACTGGGCACATCACACTGACATCAGTCTCAGTGACGACTCATCACACTGACATCAGTCTCAGTGACGACTCATCACACTGACATCAGTCTTATTGACACTGGACTCATCACACTGACATCAGTCTCTGTGACACTGGGCACATCACATTGAAAACAGTCTTATTGACACTGGGCACATCACATTGAAAACAGTCTTATTGACACTGAACTCATTACACTGACATCAGTCTCATGACACTGGGCTCATCACATTGACAACAGTCTTATTGACACTGGAAACAACACACTGACAACAGTCTCATTGACACTGGGCACATCACACTGACAACAGTCTTATTGACACTGGGCACATCACATTGAAAACAGTCTTATTGACACTGGAAACAACACACTGACATCAGTCTCAGTGACACTGGACTCATCACACTGACAGTGATACTGGAAACAACACAGTGAATCAGCCCCAGTGACACTGGGAACATCACACTGACATCAGTCTCTGTGACACTGGGCACATCACATTGAAAACAGTCTCAGTGACATGGGACTCATCACAGTGAATCAGCCTCAGTGACACTGTGAACATCACACTGACATCAGTCTCTGTGACACTGGGCACATCACACTGACAACAGTCTTATTGACACTGGAAACATCACAGTGACAACAGTCTCAGTGACACTGTGAACATCACACTGACATCAGTCTTATTGACACTGGAAACATCACAGTGACAACAGTCTCAGTGACACTGTGAACATCACACTGACATCAGTCTTATTGACACTGGAAACATCACAGTGACAACAGTCTTATTGACACTGGAAACATCACAGTGACAACAGTCTTATTGACACTGGGCACATCACATTGAAAACAGTCTTATTGACACTGAACTCATCACATTGACATCAGTCTCATGACACTGGACTCATCACATTGACAACAGTCTTATTGACACTGGGCACATCACATTGACAACAGTCTTATTCACTCTGCCCACGTAAATCACAGAGGTAAAAAGGCCTGAATTTGTGAGTAGCAGGATGTTCACGTTCTTTCCACTCAGTCATACCGATCACAACACACTGACATCAGTCTCAGTGACACTAGACTCATCACACTGACAACAGTCTCAGTGACACTGGGCACATCACATTGACAACAGTCTTATTGACAGTGGAAACATCACAGTGACAACAGTCTTATTGACACTGGGCACATCACACTGACATCAGTCTCAGTGACACTGGAAACATCACACTGACATCAGTCTCAGTGACACTGGAAACAACACAGTGACAACAGTCTCAGTGACACTGGGCACATCACACTGACATCAGTCTCAGTGACACTGGGCACGTCACACTGACATCAGTCTCAGTGACACTGGAAACAACACACTGACATCAGTCTCAGTGACACTGGACTCATCACACTGACAACAGTCTTATTGACATTGGGCACATCACATTGACAACAGTTTTATTGACACTGGAAACAACACACTGACATCAGTCTCAGTGACACTGGACTCATCACACTGACAACAGTCTTATTGACACTGGGCACATCACACTGACATCAGTCTCAGTGACACTGGACTCATCACACTGAAAACAGTCTTATTGACACTGGACTCATCACATTGACATCAGTCTCTGTGACACTGGGCACATCACATTGACAACAGTTTTATTGACACTGGAAACAACACACTGACATCAGTCTCAGTGACACTGGACTCATCACACTGACAACAGTCTTATTGACACTGAACGCATCACACTGACATCAGTCTCATAACACTGGGCACATCACATTGACATCAGTCTCAGTGACACTGGACACATCACAGGGACAACAGTCTCAGTGACACTGGAAGCAACACACTGACATCAGTCTCAGTGACACTGGACTCATCACACTGACAACAGTCTTATTGACACTGGGCACATCACATTGAAAACAGTCTTATTGACACTGGAAACAACACACTGACATCAGTCTCAGTGACACTGGACTCATCACACTGACAACAGTCTTATTGACACTGGGCTCATCACATTGACAACAGTCTCTGTGACACTGGGCACATCACATTGACAACAGTCTTATTGACACTGGAAACAACACACTGACATCAGTCTCAGTGACACTGTGAACATCACACTGACATCAGTCTTATTGACACTGGAAACATCACAGTGACAACAGTCTCAGTGACACTGTGAACATCACACTGACATCAGTCTTATTGACACTGGAAACATCACAGTGACAACAGTCTTATTGACACTGGAAACATCACAGTGACAACAGTCTTATTGACACTGGGCACATCACATTGAAAACAGTCTTATTGACACTGAACTCATCACATTGACATCAGTCTCATGACACTGGACTCATCACATTGACAACAGTCTTATTCACTCTGCCCACGTAAATCACAGAGGTAAAAAGGCCTGAATTTGTGAGTAGCAGGATGTTCACGTTCTTTCCACTCAGTCATACCGATCACAACACACTGACATCAGTCTCAGTGACACTAGACTCATCACACTGACAACAGTCTCAGTGACACTGGGCACATCACATTGACAACAGTCTTATTGACAGTGGAAACATCACAGTGACAACAGTCTTATTGACACTGGGCACATCACACTGACATCAGTCTCAGTGACACTGGAAACATCACACTGACATCAGTCTCAGTGACACTGGACTCATCACACTGACAACAGTCTTATTGACATTGGGCACATCACATTGACAACAGTCTTATTGACACTGGAAACAACACACTGACATCAGTCTCAGTGACACTGGACTCATCACACTGACAACAGTCTTATTGACACTGAACGCATCACACTGACATCAGTCTCATAACACTGGGCACATCACATTGACATCAGTCTCAGTGACACTGGACACATCACAGTGACAACAGTCTCAGTGACACTGGAAACAACACACTGACATCAGTCTCAGTGACACTGGACTCATCACACTGACAACAGTCTTATTGACACTGGGCACATCACATTGACAACAGTCTTATTGACACTGGACTCATCACATTGACATCAGTCTCTGTGACACTGGGCACATCACATTGACAACAGTCTTATTGACACTGGAAACAACACACTGACATCAGTCTCAGTGACACTGGACTCATCACACTGACAACAGTCTTATTGACACTGGGCACATCACATTGAAAACAGTCTTATTGACACTGGAAACAACACACTGACATCAGTCTCAGTGACACTGGACTCATCACACTGACAACAGTCTTATTGACACTGGGCTCATCACATTGACAACAGTCTCTGTGACACTGGGCACATCACATTGACAACAGTCTTATTGACACTGGAAACAACACACTGACATCAGTCTCAGTGACACTGTGAACATCACACTGACATCAGTCTTATTGACACTGGAAACATCACAGTGACAACAGTCTCAGTGACACTGTGAACATCACACTGACATCAGTCTTATTGACACTGGAAACATCACAGTGACAACAGTCTTATTGACACTGGAAACATCACAGTGACAACAGTCTTATTGACACTGGGCACATCACATTGAAAACAGTCTTATTGACACTGAACTCATCACATTGACATCAGTCTCATGACACTGGACTCATCACATTGACAACAGTCTTATTGACACTGGGCACATCACATTGACAACAGTCTTATTCACTCTGCCCACGTAAATCAGAGGTAAAAAGGCCTGAATTTGTGAGTAGCAGGATGTTCACGTTCTTTCCACTCAGTCATACCGATCACAACACACTGACATCAGTCTCAGTGACACTAGACTCATCACACTGACAACAGTCTCAGTGACACTGGGCACATCACATTGACAACAGTCTTATTGACAGTGGAAACATCACAGTGACAACAGTCTTATTGACACTGGGCACATCACACTGACATCAGTCTCAGTGACACTGGAAACATCACACTGACATCAGTCTCAGTGACACTGGACTCATCACACTGACAACAGTCTTATTGACATTGGGCACATCACATTGACAACAGTCTTATTGACACTGGAAACATCACAGTGACAAGAGTCTCCGTGACACTGTGAACAACACACTGACATCAGTCTCATTGACACTGGAAACATCACAGTGACAACAGTCTTATTGACACTGGGCACATCACACTGACATCAGTCTCAGTGACACTGGGCACGTCACACTGACATCAGTCTCAGTGACACTGGAAACAACACAGTGACAACAGTCTCAGTGACACTGGGCACATCACACTGACATCAGTCTCAGTGACACTGGGCACGTCACACTGACATCAGTCTCAGTGACACTGGAAACAACACACTGACATCAGTCTCAGTGACACTGGACTCATCACACTGACAACAGTCTTATTGACATTGGGCACATCACATTGACAACAGTTTTATTGACACTGGAAACATCACACTGACATCAGTCTCAGTGACACTGGACTCATCACATTGACAACAGTCTTATTGACACTGGAAACAACACACTGACATCAGTCTCAGTGACACTGGACTCATCACACTGAAAACAGTCTTATTGACACTGGGCTCATCACATTGACAACAGTCTCTGTGACACTGGGCACATCACATTGACAACAGTTTTATTGACACTGGAAACAACACACTGACATCAGTCTCAGTGACACTGGACTCATCACACTGACAACAGTCTTATTGACACTGAACGCATCACACTGACATCAGTCTCATAACACTGGGCACATCACATTGACATCAGTCTCAGTGACACTGGACACATCACAGTGACAACAGTCTCAGTGACACTGGAAACAACACACTGACATCAGTCTCAGTGACACTGGACTCATCACACTGACAACAGTCTTATTGACACTGGGCACATCACATTGACAACAGTCTTATTGACACTGGACTCATCACGTTGACATCAGTCTCTGTGACACTGGGCACGTCACACTGACATCAGTCTCAGTGACACTGGAAACAACACACTGACATCAGTCTCAGTGACACTGGACTCATCACACTGACAACAGTCTTATTGACATTGGGCACATCACATTGACAACAGTTTTATTGACACTGGAAACAACACACTGACATCAGTCTCAGTGACACTGGACTCATCACACTGACAACAGTCTTATTGACACTGGGCACATCACACTGACATCAGTCTCAGTGACACTGGACTCATCACACTGACAACAGTCTTATTGACACTGGGCTCATCACATTGACAACAGTCTCTGTGACACTGGGCACATCACATTGACAACAGTTTTATTGACACTGGAAACAACACACTGACATCAGTCTCAGTGACACTGGACTCATCACACTGACAACAGTCTTATTGACACTGAACGCATCACACTGACATCAGTCTCATAACACTGGGCACATCACATTGACATCAGTCTCAGTGACACTGGACACATCACAGTGACAACAGTCTCAGTGACACTGGAAACAACACACTGACATCAGTCTCAGTGACACTGGACTCATCACACTGACAACAGTCTTATTGACACTGGGCACATCACATTGACATCAGTCTTATTGACACTGGACTCATCACATTGACATCAGTCTCTGTGACACTGGGCACATCACATTGACAACAGTCTTATTGACACTGGAAACAACACACTGACATCAGTCTCAGTGACACTGGACTCATCACACTGACAACAGTCTTATTGACACTGGGCACATCACATTGAAAACAGTCTTATTGACACTGGAAACAACACACTGACATCAGTCTCAGTGACACTGGACTCATCACACTGACAACAGTCTTATTGACACTGGGCTCATCACATTGACAACAGTCTCTGTGACACTGGGCACATCACATTGACAACAGTCTTATTGACACTGGAAACAACACACTGACATCAGTCTCAGTGACACTGTGAACATCACACTGACATCAGTCTTATTGACACTGGAAACATCACAGTGACAACAGTCTCAGTGACACTGTGAACATCACACTGACATCAGTCTTATTGACACTGGAAACATCACAGTGACAACAGTCTTATTGACACTGGAAACATCACAGTGACAACAGTCTTATTGACACTGGGCACATCACATTGAAAACAGTCTTATTGACACTGAACTCATCACATTGACATCAGTCTCATGACACTGGACTCATCACATTGACAACAGTCTTATTGACACTGGGCACATCACATTGACAACAGTCTTATTCACTCTGCCCACGTAAATCACAGAGGTAAAAAGGCCTGAATTTGTGAGTAGCAGGATGTTCACGTTCTTTCCACTCAGTCATACCGATCACAACACACTGACAACAGTCTCAGTGACACTGGGCACATCACATTGACAACAGTCTTATTGACAGTGGAAACATCACAGTGACAACAGTCTTATTGACACTGGGCACATCACACTGACATCAGTCTCAGTGACACTGGACTCATCACACTGACAACAGTCTTATTGACATTGGGCACATCACATTGACAACAGTCTTATTGACACTGGAAACATCACAGTGACAAGAGTCTCCGTGACACTGTGAACAACACACTGACATCAGTCTCATTGACACTGGAAACATCACAGTGACAACAGTCTTATTGACACTGGGCACATCACACTGACATCAGTCTCAGTGACACTGGGCACGTCACACTGACATCAGTCTCAGTGACACTGGAAACAACACAGTGACAACAGTCTCAGTGACACTGGGCACATCACACTGACATCAGTCTCAGTGACACTGGGCACGTCACACTGACATCAGTCTCAGTGACACTGGAAACAACACACTGACATCAGTCTCAGTGACACTGGACTCATCACACTGACAACAGTCTTATTGACATTGGGCACATCACATTGACAACAGTTTTATTGACACTGGAAACAACACACTGACATCAGTCTCAGTGACACTGGACTCATCACATTGACAACAGTCTTATTGACACTGGGCACATCACATTGAAAACAGTCTTATTGACACTGGAAACAACACACTGACATCAGTCTCAGTGACACTGTGAACATCACACTGACATCAGTCTTATTGACACTGGAAACATCACAGTGACAACAGTCTTATTGACACTGGAAACATCACAGTGACAACAGTCTCAGTGACACTGTGAACATCACACTGACAACAGTCTTATTGACACTGGACTCATCACACTCACATCAGTCTCATGACACTGGACTCATCACACTGACAACAGTCTTATTGACACTGGGCTCATCACATTGACAACAGTCTCTGTGACACTGGGCACATCACATTGACAACAGTCTTATTGACACTGGAAACAACACACTGACAACAACACACTGACATCAGTCTCAGTGACACTGGACTCATCACACTGACAACAGTCTTATTGACACAGGGCACATCACATTGAAAACAGTCTTATTGACACTGAACTCATCACACTGACATCAGTCTCATGACGCTGGGCACATCACATTGACAACAGTCTTATTGACACTGGAAACATCACAGTGACAACAGTCTCAGTGACACTGTGAACATCACACTGACATCAGTCTTATTGACACTGGAAACATCACAGTGACAACAGTCTTATTGACACTGGAAACATCACAGTGACAACAGTCTCAGTGACACTGGGCACATCACACTGACATCAGTCTCAGTGACGACTCATCACACTGACATCAGTCTCAGTGACGACTCATCACACTGACATCAGTCTTATTGACACTGGACTCATCACACTGACATCAGTCTCTGTGACACTGGGCACATCACATTGAAAACAGTCTTATTGACACTGGGCACATCACATTGAAAACAGTCTTATTGACACTGAACTCATTACACTGACATCAGTCTCATGACACTGGGCTCATCACATTGACAACAGTCTTATTGACACTGGAAACAACACACTGACAACAGTCTCATTGACACTGGGCACATCACACTGACAACAGTCTTATTGACACTGGGCACATCACATTGAAAACAGTCTTATTGACACTGGAAACAACACACTGACATCAGTCTCAGTGACACTGGACTCATCACACTGACAGTGATACTGGAAACAACACAGTGAATCAGCCCCAGTGACACTGGGCACATCACACTGACATCAGTCTCTGTGACACTGGGCACATCACATTGAAAACAGTCTCAGTGACATGGGACTCATCACAGTGAATCAGCCTCAGTGACACTGTGAACATCACACTGACATCAGTCTCTGTGACACTGGGCACATCACACTGACAACAGTCTTATTGACACTGGAAACATCACAGTGACAACAGTCTCAGTGACACTGTGAACATCACACTGACATCAGTCTTATTGACACTGGAAACATCACAGTGACAACAGTCTCAGTGACACTGTGAACATCACACTGACATCAGTCTTATTGACACTGGAAACATCACAGTGACAACAGTCTTATTGACACTGGAAACATCACAGTGACAACAGTCTTATTGACACTGGGCACATCACATTGAAAACAGTCTTATTGACACTGAACTCATCACATTGACATCAGTCTCATGACACTGGACTCATCACATTGACAACAGTCTTATTGACACTGGGCACATCACATTGACAACAGTCTTATTCACTCTGCCCACGTAAATCACAGAGGTAAAAAGGCCTGAATTTGTGAGTAGCAGGATGTTCACGTTCTTTCCACTCAGTCATACCGATCACAACACACTGACATCAGTCTCAGTGACACTAGACTCATCACACTGACAACAGTCTCAGTGACACTGGGCACATCACATTGACAACAGTCTTATTGACAGTGGAAACATCACAGTGACAACAGTCTTATTGACACTGGGCACATCACACTGACATCAGTCTCAGTGACACTGGAAACATCACACTGACATCAGTCTCAGTGACACTGGACTCATCACACTGACAACAGTCTTATTGACATTGGGCACATCACATTGACAACAGTCTTATTGACACTGGAAACATCACAGTGACAAGAGTCTCCGTGACACTGTGAACAACACACTGACATCAGTCTCATTGACACTGGAAACATCACGGTGACAACAGTCTTATTGACACTGGGCACATCACACTGACATCAGTCTCAGTGACACTGGGCACGTCACACTGACATCAGTCTCAGTGACACTGGAAACAACACAGTGACAACAGTCTCAGTGACACTGGGCACATCACACTGACATCAGTCTCAGTGACACTGGGCACGTCACACTGACATCAGTCTCAGTGACACTGGAAACAACACACTGACATCAGTCTCAGTGACACTGGACTCATCCACTGACAACAGTCTTATTGACATTGGGCACATCACATTGACAACAGTTTTATTGACACTGGAAACAACACACTGACATCAGTCTCAGTGACACTGGACTCATCACACTGACAACAGTCTTATTGACACTGGGCACATCACACTGACATCAGTCTCAGTGACACTGGACTCATCACACTGAAAACAGTCTTATTGACACTGGACTCATCACATTGACATCAGTCTCTGTGACACTGGGCACATCACATTGACAACAGTTTTATTGACACTGGAAACAACACACTGACATCAGTCTCAGTGACACTGGACTCATCACACTGACAACAGTCTTATTGACACTGAACGCATCACACTGACATCAGTCTCATAACACTGGGCACATCACATTGACATCAGTCTCAGTGACACTGGACACATCACAGGTGACAACAGTCTCAGTGACACTGGAAGCAACACACTGACATCAGTCTCAGTGACACTGGACTCATCACACTGACAACAGTCTTATTGACACTGGGCACATCACATTGAAAACAGTCTTATTGACACTGGAAACAACACACTGACATCAGTCTCAGTGACACTGGACTCATCACACTGACAACAGTCTTATTGACACTGGGCTCATCACATTGACAACAGTCTCTGTGACACTGGGCACATCACATTGACAACAGTCTTATTGACACTGGAAACAACACACTGACATCAGTCTCAGTGACACTGTGAACATCACACTGACATCAGTCTTATTGACACTGGAAACATCACAGTGACAACAGTCTCAGTGACACTGTGAACATCACACTGACATCAGTCTTATTGACACTGGAAACATCACAGTGACAACAGTCTTATTGACACTGGAAACATCACAGTGACAACAGTCTTATTGACACTGGGCACATCACATTGAAAACAGTCTTATTGACACTGAACTCATCACATTGACATCAGTCTCATGACACTGGACTCATCACATTGACAACAGTCTTATTGACACTGGGCACATCACATTGACAACAGTCTTATTCACTCTGCCCACGTAAATCACAGAGGTAAAAAGGCCTGAATTTGTGAGTAGCAGGATGTTCACGTTCTTTCCACTCAGTCATACCGATCTCAACACACTGACATCAGTCTCAGTGACACTAGACTCATCACACTGACAACAGTCTCAGTGACACTGGGCACATCACATTGACAACAGTCTTATTGACAGTGGAAACATCACAGTGACAACAGTCTTATTGACACTGGGCACATCACACTGACATCAGTCTCAGTGACACTGGAAACATCACACTGACATCAGTCTCAGTGACACTGGACTCATCACACTGACAACAGTCTTATTGACATTGGGCACATCACATTGACAACAGTCTTATTGACACTGGAAACAACACACTGACATCAGTCTCAGTGACACTGGACTCATCACACTGACAACAGTCTTATTGACACTGAACGCATCACACTGACATCAGTCTCATAACACTGGGCACATCACATTGACATCAGTCTCAGTGACACTGGACACATCACAGTGACAACAGTCTCAGTGACACTGGAAACAACACACTGACATCAGTCTCAGTGACACTGGACTCATCACACTGACAACAGTCTTATTGACACTGGGCACATCACATTGACAACAGTCTTATTGACACTGGACTCATCACATTGACATCAGTCTCTGTGACACTGGGCACATCACATTGACAACAGTCTTATTGACACTGGAAACAACACACTGACATCAGTCTCAGTGACACTGGACTCATCACACTGACAACAGTCTTATTAACACTGGGCACATCACATTGAAAACAGTCTTATTGACACTGGAAACAACACACTGACATCAGTCTCAGTGACACTGGACTCATCACACTGACAACAGTCTTATTGACACTGGGCTCATCACATTGACAACAGTCTCTGTGACACTGGGCACATCACATTGACAACAGTCTTATTGACACTGGAAACAACACACTGACATCAGTCTCAGTGACACTGTGAACATCACACTGACATCAGTCTTATTGACACTGGAAACATCACAGTGACAACAGTCTCAGTGACACTGTGAACATCACACTGACATCAGTCTTATTGACACTGGAAACATCACAGTGACAACAGTCTTATTGACACTGGAAACATCACAGTGACAACAGTCTTATTGACACTGGGCACATCACATTGAAAACAGTCTTATTGACACTGAACTCATCACATTGACATCAGTCTCATGACACTGGACTCATCACATTGACAACAGTCTTATTGACACTGGGCACATCACATTGACAACAGTCTTATTCACTCTGCCCACGTAAATCAGAGGTAAAAAGGCCTGAATTTGTGAGTAGCAGGATGTTCACGTTCTTTCCACTCAGTCATACCGATCACAACACACTGACATCAGTCTCAGTGACACTAGACTCATCACACTGACAACAGTCTCAGTGACACTGGGCACATCACATTGACAACAGTCTTATTGACAGTGGAAACATCACAGTGACAACAGTCTTATTGACACTGGGCACATCACACTGACATCAGTCTCAGTGACACTGGAAACATCACACTGACATCAGTCTCAGTGACACTGGACTCATCACACTGACAACAGTCTTATTGACATTGGGCACATCACATTGACAACAGTCTTATTGACACTGGAAACATCACAGTGACAAGAGTCTCCGTGACACTGTGAACAACACACTGACATCAGTCTCATTGACACTGGAAACATCACAGTGACAACAGTCTTATTGACACTGGGCACATCACACTGACATCAGTCTCAGTGACACTGGGCACGTCACACTGACATCAGTCTCAGTGACACTGGAAACAACACAGTGACAACAGTCTCAGTGACACTGGGCACATCACACTGACATCAGTCTCAGTGACACTGGGCACGTCACACTGACATCAGTCTCAGTGACACTGGAAACAACACACTGACATCAGTCTCAGTGACACTGGACTCATCACACTGACAACAGTCTTATTGACATTGGGCACATCACATTGACAACAGTTTTATTGACACTGGAAACATCACACTGACATCAGTCTCAGTGACACTGGACTCATCACATTGACAACAGTCTTATTGACACTGGAAACAACACACTGACATCAGTCTCAGTGACACTGGACTCATCACACTGAAAACAGTCTTATTGACACTGGGCTCATCACATTGACAACAGTCTCTGTGACACTGGGCACATCACATTGACAACAGTTTTATTGACACTGGAAACAACACACTGACATCAGTCTCAGTGACACTGGACTCATCACACTGACAACAGTCTTATTGACACTGAACGCATCACACTGACATCAGTCTCATAACACTGGGCACATCACATTGACATCAGTCTCAGTGACACTGGACACATCACAGTGACAACAGTCTCAGTGACACTGGAAACAACACACTGACATCAGTCTCAGTGACACTGGACTCATCACACTGACAACAGTCTTATTGACACTGGGCACATCACATTGACAACAGTCTTATTGACACTGGACTCATCACGTTGACATCAGTCTCTGTGACACTGGGCACATCACATTGACAACAGTCTTATTGACACTGGAAACAACACACTGACATCAGTCTCAGTGACACTGGACTCATCACACTGACAACAGTCTGATTGACACTGGGCACATCACATTGAAAACAGTCTTATTGACACTGGAAACAACACACTGACATCAGTCTCAGTGACACTGGACTCATCACACTGACAACAGTCTTATTGACACTGGGCTCATCACATTGACAACAGTCTCTGTGACACTGGGCACATCACATTGACAACAGTCTTATTGACACTGGAAACATCACACTGACATCAGTCTCAGTGACACTGGAAACAACATGACTGACATCAGTCTCAGTGACACTGGACTCATCACACTGACAACAGTCTTATTGACACTGGGCACATCACATTGAAAACAGTCTTATTGACACTGAACTCATCACACTGACATCAGTCTCATGACACTGGACTCATCACACTGACAACAGTCTTATTGACACTGGGCACATCACACTGACATCAGTCTCATGACACTGGGCACATCACACTGACAACAGTCTTATTGACATTGGGCACATCACATTGACAACAGTCTTATTGACACTGAACTCATCACACTGACATCAGTCTCATGACACTGGGCACATCACATTGACATCAGTGTCAGTGACACTGGACACATCACAGTGACAACAGTCTCAGTGACACTGGAAACAACACACTGACATCAGTCTCAGTGACACTGGACTCATCACACTGACAACAGTCTTATTGACACTGGGCACATCACATTGACAACAGTCTTATTGACACTGGGCACATCACATTGACAACAGTCTTATTGACACTGGGCACATCACATTGACAACAGTCTTATTCACTCTGCCCACGTAAATCAGAGGTAAAAAGGCCTGAATTTGTGAGTAGCAGGATGTTCACGTTCTTTCCACTCAGTCATACCGATCACAACACACTGACATCAGTCTCAGTGACACTAGACTCATCACACTGACAACAGTCTCAGTGACACTGGGCACATCACATTGACAACAGTCTTATTGACAGTGGAAACATCACAGTGACAACAGTCTTATTGACACTGGGCACATCACACTGACATCAGTCTCAGTGACACTGGAAACATCACACTGACATCAGTCTCAGTGACACTGGACTCATCACACTGACAACAGTCTTATTGACATTGGGCACATCACATTGACAACAGTCTTATTGACACTGGAAACATCACAGTGACAAGAGTCTCCGTGACACTGTGAACAACACACTGACATCAGTCTCATTGACACTGGAAACATCACAGTGACAACAGTCTTATTGACACTGGGCACATCACACTGACATCAGTCTCAGTGACACTGGGCACGTCACACTGACATCAGTCTCAGTGACACTGGAAACAACACAGTGACAACAGTCTCAGTGACACTGGGCACATCACACTGACATCAGTCTCAGTGACACTGGGCACGTCACACTGACATCAGTCTCAGTGACACTGGAAACAACACACTGACATCAGTCTCAGTGACACTGGACTCATCACACTGACAACAGTCTTATTGACATTGGGCACATCACATTGACAACAGTTTTATTGACACTGGAAACATCACACTGACATCAGTCTCAGTGACACTGGACTCATCACATTGACAACAGTCTTATTGACACTGGAAACAACACACTGACATCAGTCTCAGTGACACTGGACTCATCACACTGAAAACAGTCTTATTGACACTGGGCTCATCACATTGACAACAGTCTCTGTGACACTGGGCACATCACATTGACAACAGTTTTATTGACACTGGAAACAACACACTGACATCAGTCTCAGTGACACTGGACTCATCACACTGACAACAGTCTTATTGACACTGAACGCATCACACTGACATCAGTCTCATAACACTGGGCACATCACATTGACATCAGTCTCAGTGACACTGGACACATCACAGTGACAACAGTCTCAGTGACACTGGAAACAACACACTGACATCAGTCTCAGTGACACTGGACTCATCACACTGACAACAGTCTTATTGACACTGGGCACATCACATTGACAACAGTCTTATTGACACTGGACTCATCACGTTGACATCAGTCTCTGTGACACTGGGCACATCACATTGACAACAGTCTTATTGACACTGGAAACAACACACTGACATCAGTCTCAGTGACACTGGACTCATCACACTGACAACAGTCTGATTGACACTGGGCACATCACATTGAAAACAGTCTTATTGACACTGGAAACAACACACTGACATCAGTCTCAGTGACACTGGACTCATCACACTGACAACAGTCTTATTGACACTGGGCTCATCACATTGACAACAGTCTCTGTGACACTGGGCACATCACATTGACAACAGTCTTATTGACACTGGAAACATCACACTGACATCAGTCTCAGTGACACTGGAAACAACATGACTGACATCAGTCTCAGTGACACTGGACTCATCACACTGACAACAGTCTTATTGACACTGGGCACATCACATTGAAAACAGTCTTATTGACACTGAACTCATCACACTGACATCAGTCTCATGACACTGGACTCATCACACTGACAACAGTCTTATTGACACTGGGCACATCACACTGACATCAGTCTCTGTGACACTGGGCACATCACATTGAAAACAGTCTTATTGACACTGGACTCATCACACTGACATCAGTCTTATTGACACTGAACTCATCACACTGACATCAGTCTCATGACACTGGACTCATCACACTGACAACAGTCTTATTGACACTGGGCACATCACATTGAAAACAGTCTTATTGACACTGAACTCATCACACTGACATCAGTCTCATGACACTGGACTCATCACACTGACAACAGTCTTATTGACATTGGGCACATCACATTGACAACAGTCTTATTGACACTGAACTCATCACACTGACATCAGTCTCATGACACTGGGCACATCACATTGACATCAGTGTCAGTGACACTGGACACATCACAGTGACAACAGTCTCAGTGACACTGGAAACAACACACTGACATCAGTCTCAGTGACACTGGACTCATCACACTGACAACAGTCTTATTGACACTGGGCACATCACATTGACAACAGTCTTATTGACACTGGACTCATCACATTGACATCAGTCTCTGTGACACTGGGCACATCACATTGACAACAGTCTTATTGACACTGGAAACAACACACTGACATCAGTCTCAGTGACACTGGACTCATCACACTGACAACAGTCTTATTGACATTGGGCACATCTCATTGACAACAGTTTTATTGACACTGGAAACAACACACTGACATCAGTCTCAGTGACACTGGACTCATCACATTGACAACAGTCTTATTGACACTGGGCTCATCACATTGACAACAGTCTCTGACACTGGGCACGTCACATTGACAACAGTCTTATTGACACTGGAAACAACACACTGACATCAGTCTCAGTGACACTGGACTCATCACACTGACAACAGTCTTATTGACACTGGGCTCATCACATTGACAACAGTCTCTGTGACACTGGGCACATCACATTGACAACAGTCTTATTGACACTGGAAACAACAGACTGACATCAGTCTCAGTGACACTGGACTCATCACACTGACAACAGTCTTATTGACACTGGGCACATCACATTGAAAACAGTCTTATTGACACTGAACTCATCAGACTGACATCAGTCTCATGACACTAGACTCATCACACTGACAACAGTCTTATTGACACTGGGCACATCACATTGCAAACAGTCTTATTGACACTGAACTCCTCACACTGACATCAGTCTCATGACACTGGGCACATCACATTGACATCAGTCTCAGTGACACTGGACACATCACAGTGACAACAGTCTCAGTGACACTGGAAACAACACACTGACATCAGTCTCAGTGACACTGGACTCGTCACACTGACAACAGTCTTATTGACACTGGGCACATCACATTGACAACAGTCTTATTGACACTGGAAACAACACACTGACATCAGTCTCAGTGACACAGGGCACATCACGTTGCAAACAGTCTTATTGACACTGAACTCATCACACTGACATCAGTCTCATGACACTGGACACATCACGTTGACATCAGTCTCAGTGACACTGGACACATCACAGTGACAACAGTCTTATTGACACTGGAAACATCACAGTGACAACAGTCTCAGTGACACTGTGAACATCACACTGACAACAGTCTTATTGACACTGGACTCATCACATTGACATCAGTCTCAGTGACGACTCATCACACTGACATCAGTCTTATTGACACTGGACTCATCACACTGACATCAGTCTCTGTGACACTGGGCACATCACATTGAAAACAGTCTTATTGACACTGGGCACATCACATTGAAAACAGTCTTATTGACACTGAACTCATTACACTGACATCAGTCTCATGACACTGGGCTCATCACATTGACAACAGTCTTATTGACACTGGAAACAACACACTGACAACAGTCTCATTGACACTGGGCACATCACACTGACAACAGTCTTATTGACACTGGGCACATCACATTGAAAACAGTCTTATTGACACTGGAAACAACACACTGACATCAGTCTCTGTGACACTGGACTCATCACACTGACAGTGATACTGGAAACAACACAGTGAATCAGCCCCAGTGACACTGGGCACATCACACTGACATCAGTCTCTGTGACACTGGGCACATCACATTGAAAACAGTCTCAGTGACATGGGACTCATCACAGTGAATCAGCCTCAGTGACACTGTGAACATCACACTGACATCAGTCTCTGTGACACTGGGCACATCACACTGACAACAGTCTTATTGACACTGGAAACATCACAGTGACAACAGTCTTATTGACACTGGAAACATCACAGTGACAACAGTCTCAGTGACACTGGGCACATCACACTGACATCAGTCTCAGTGACGACTCATCACACTGACATCAGTCTCAGTGACGACTCATCACACTGACATCAGTCTTATTGACACTGGACTCATCACACTGACATCAGTCTCTGTGACACTGGGCACATCACATTGAAAACAGTCTTATTGACACTGGGCACATCACATTGAAAACAGTCTTATTGACACTGAACTCATTACACTGACATCAGTCTCATGACACTGGGCTCATCACATTGACAACAGTCTTATTGACACTGGAAACAACACACTGACAACAGTCTCATTGACACTGGGCACATCACACTGACAACAGTCTTATTGACACTGGGCACATCACATTGAAAACAGTCTTATTGACACTGGAAACAACACACTGACATCAGTCTCAGTGACACTGGACTCATCACACTGACAGTGATACTGGAAACAACACAGTGAATCAGCCCCAGTGACACTGGGCACATCACACTGACATCAGTCTCTGTGACACTGGGCACATCACATTGAAAACAGTCTCAGTGACATGGGACTCATCACAGTGAATCAGCCTCAGTGACACTGTGAACATCACACTGACATCAGTCTCTGTGACACTGGGCACATCACACTGACAACAGTCTTATTGACACTGGAAACATCACAGTGACAACAGTCTCAGTGACACTGTGAACATCACACTGACATCAGTCTTATTGACACTGGAAACATCACAGTGACAACAGTCTCAGTGACACTGTGAACATCACACTGACATCAGTCTTATTGACACTGGAAACATCACAGTGACAACAGTCTTATTGACACTGGAAACATCACAGTGACAACAGTCTTATTGACACTGGGCACATCACATTGAAAACAGTCTTATTGACACTGAACTCATCACATTGACATCAGTCTCATGACACTGGACTCATCACATTGACAACAGTCTTATTGACACTGGGCACATCACATTGACAACAGTCTTATTCACTCTGCCCACGTAAATCACAGAGGTAAAAAGGCCTGAATTTGTGAGTAGCAGGATGTTCACGTTCTTTCCACTCAGTCATACCGATCACAACACACTGACATCAGTCTCAGTGACACTAGACTCATCACACTGACAACAGTCTCAGTGACACTGGGCACATCACATTGACAACAGTCTTATTGACAGTGGAAACATCACAGTGACAACAGTCTTATTGACACTGGGCACATCACACTGACATCAGTCTCAGTGACACTGGAAACATCACACTGACATCAGTCTCAGTGACACTGGACTCATCACACTGACAACAGTCTTATTGACATTGGGCACATCACATTGACAACAGTCTTATTGACACTGGAAACATCACAGTGACAAGAGTCTCCGTGACACTGTGAACAACACACTGACATCAGTCTCATTGACACTGGAAACATCACGGTGACAACAGTCTTATTGACACTGGGCACATCACACTGACATCAGTCTCAGTGACACTGGGCACGTCACACTGACATCAGTCTCAGTGACACTGGAAACAACACAGTGACAACAGTCTCAGTGACACTGGGCACATCACACTGACATCAGTCTCAGTGACACTGGGCACGTCACACTGACATCAGTCTCAGTGACACTGGAAACAACACACTGACATCAGTCTCAGTGACACTGGACTCATCACACTGACAACAGTCTTATTGACATTGGGCACATCACATTGACAACAGTTTTATTGACACTGGAAACAACACACTGACATCAGTCTCAGTGACACTGGACTCATCACACTGACAACAGTCTTATTGACACTGGGCACATCACACTGACATCAGTCTCAGTGACACTGGACTCATCACACTGAAAACAGTCTTATTGACACTGGACTCATCACATTGACATCAGTCTCTGTGACACTGGGCACATCACATTGACAACAGTTTTATTGACACTGGAAACAACACACTGACATCAGTCTCAGTGACACTGGACTCATCACACTGACAACAGTCTTATTGACACTGAACGCATCACACTGACATCAGTCTCATAACACTGGGCACATCACATTGACATCAGTCTCAGTGACACTGGACACATCACAGGGACAACAGTCTCAGTGACACTGGAAGCAACACACTGACATCAGTCTCAGTGACACTGGACTCATCACACTGACAACAGTCTTATTGACACTGGGCACATCACATTGAAAACAGTCTTATTGACACTGGAAACAACACACTGACATCAGTCTCAGTGACACTGGACTCATCACACTGACAACAGTCTTATTGACACTGGGCTCATCACATTGACAACAGTCTCTGTGACACTGGGCACATCACATTGACAACAGTCTTATTGACACTGGAAACAACACACTGACATCAGTCTCAGTGACACTGTGAACATCACACTGACATCAGTCTTATTGACACTGGAAACATCACAGTGACAACAGTCTCAGTGACACTGTGAACATCACACTGACATCAGTCTTATTGACACTGGAAACATCACAGTGACAACAGTCTTATTGACACTGGAAACATCACAGTGACAACAGTCTTATTGACACTGGGCACATCACATTGAAAACAGTCTTATTGACACTGAACTCATCACATTGACATCAGTCTCATGACACTGGACTCATCACATTGACAACAGTCTTATTGACACTGGGCACATCACATTGACAACAGTCTTATTCACTCTGCCCACGTAAATCACAGAGGTAAAAAGGCCTGAATTTGTGAGTAGCAGGATGTTCACGTTCTTTCCACTCAGTCATACCGATCACAACACACTGACATCAGTCTCAGTGACACTAGACTCATCACACTGACAACAGTCTCAGTGACACTGGGCACATCACATTGACAACAGTCTTATTGACAGTGGAAACATCACAGTGACAACAGTCTTATTGACACTGGGCACATCACACTGACATCAGTCTCAGTGACACTGGAAACATCACACTGACATCAGTCTCAGTGACACTGGACTCATCACACTGACAACAGTCTTATTGACATTGGGCACATCACATTGACAACAGTCTTATTGACACTGGAAACAACACACTGACATCAGTCTCAGTGACACTGGACTCATCACACTGACAACAGTCTTATTGACACTGAACGCATCACACTGACATCAGTCTCATAACACTGGGCACATCACATTGACATCAGTCTCAGTGACACTGGACACATCACAGTGACAACAGTCTCAGTGACACTGGAAACAACACACTGACATCAGTCTCAGTGACACTGGACTCATCACACTGACAACAGTCTTATTGACACTGGGCACATCACATTGACAACAGTCTTATTGACACTGGACTCATCACATTGACATCAGTCTCTGTGACACTGGGCACATCACATTGACAACAGTCTTATTGACACTGGAAACAACACACTGACATCAGTCTCAGTGACACTGGACTCATCACACTGACAACAGTCTTATTAACACTGGGCACATCACATTGAAAACAGTCTTATTGACACTGGAAACAACACACTGACATCAGTCTCAGTGACACTGGACTCATCACACTGACAACAGTCTTATTGACACTGGGCTCATCACATTGACAACAGTCTCTGTGACACTGGGCACATCACATTGACAACAGTCTTATTGACACTGGAAACAACACACTGACATCAGTCTCAGTGACACTGTGAACATCACACTGACATCAGTCTTATTGACACTGGAAACATCACAGTGACAACAGTCTCAGTGACACTGTGAACATCACACTGACATCAGTCTTATTGACACTGGATACATCACAGTGACAACAGTCTTATTGACACTGGAAACATCACAGTGACAACAGTCTTATTGACACTGGGCACATCACATTGAAAACAGTCTTATTGACACTGAACTCATCACATTGACATCAGTCTCATGACACTGGACTCATCACATTGACAACAGTCTTATTGACACTGGGCACATCACATTGACAACAGTCTTATTCACTCTGCCCACGTAAATCAGAGGTAAAAAGGCCTGAATTTGTGAGTAGCAGGATGTTCACGTTCTTTCCACTCAGTCATACCGATCACAACACACTGACATCAGTCTCAGTGACACTAGACTCATCACACTGACAACAGTCTCAGTGACACTGGGCACATCACATTGACAACAGTCTTATTGACAGTGGAAACATCACAGTGACAACAGTCTTATTGACACTGGGCACATCACACTGACATCAGTCTCAGTGACACTGGAAACATCACACTGACATCAGTCTCAGTGACACTGGACTCATCACACTGACAACAGTCTTATTGACATTGGGCACATCACATTGACAACAGTCTTATTGACACTGGAAACATCACAGTGACAAGAGTCTCCGTGACACTGTGAACAACACACTGACATCAGTCTCATTGACACTGGAAACATCACAGTGACAACAGTCTTATTGACACTGGGCACATCACACTGACATCAGTCTCAGTGACACTGGGCACGTCACACTGACATCAGTCTCAGTGACACTGGAAACAACACAGTGACAACAGTCTCAGTGACACTGGGCACATCACACTGACATCAGTCTCAGTGACACTGGGCACGTCACACTGACATCAGTCTCAGTGACACTGGAAACAACACACTGACATCAGTCTCAGTGACACTGGACTCATCACACTGACAACAGTCTTATTGACATTGGGCACATCACATTGACAACAGTTTTATTGACACTGGAAACAACACACTGACATCAGTCTCAGTGACACTGGACTCATCACATTGACAACAGTCTTATTGACACTGGAAACAACACACTGACATCAGTCTCAGTGACACTGGACTCATCACACTGAAAACAGTCTTATTGACACTGGGCTCATCACATTGACAACAGTCTCTGTGACACTGGGCACATCACATTGACAACAGTTTTATTGACACTGGAAACAACACACTGACATCAGTCTCAGTGACACTGGACTCATCACACTGACAACAGTCTTATTGACACTGAACGCATCACACTGACATCAGTCTCATAACACTGGGCACATCACATTGACATCAGTCTCAGTGACACTGGACACATCACAGTGACAACAGTCTCAGTGACACTGGAAACAACACACTGACATCAGTCTCAGTGACACTGGACTCATCACACTGACAACAGTCTTATTGACACTGGGCACATCACATTGACAACAGTCTTATTGACACTGGACTCATCACGTTGACATCAGTCTCTGTGACACTGGGCACATCACATTGACAACAGTCTTATTGACACTGGAAACAACACACTGACATCAGTCTCAGTGACACTGGACTCATCACACTGACAACAGTCTGATTGACACTGGGCACATCACATTGAAAACAGTCTTATTGACACTGGAAACAACACACTGACATCAGTCTCAGTGACACTGGACTCATCACACTGACAACAGTCTTATTGACACTGGGCTCATCACATTGACAACAGTCTCTGTGACACTGGGCACATCACATTGACAACAGTCTTATTGACACTGGAAACATCACACTGACATCAGTCTCAGTGACACTGGAAACAACATGACTGACATCAGTCTCAGTGACACTGGACTCATCACACTGACAACAGTCTTATTGACACTGGGCACATCACATTGAAAACAGTCTTATTGACACTGAACTCATCACACTGACATCAGTCTCATGACACTGGACTCATCACACTGACAACAGTCTTATTGACACTGGGCACATCACACTGACATCAGTCTCATGACACTGGGCACATCACACTGACAACAGTCTTATTGACATTGGGCACATCACATTGACAACAGTCTTATTGACACTGAACTCATCACACTGACATCAGTCTCATGACACTGGGCACATCACATTGACATCAGTGTCAGTGACACTGGACACATCACAGTGACAACAGTCTCAGTGACACTGGAAACAACACACTGACATCAGTCTCAGTGACACTGGACTCATCACACTGACAACAGTCTTATTGACACTGGGCACATCACATTGACAACAGTCTTATTGACACTGGGCACATCACATTGACAACAGTCTTATTGACACTGGGCACATCACATTGACAACAGTCTTATTCACTCTGCCCACGTAAATCAGAGGTAAAAAGGCCTGAATTTGTGAGTAGCAGGATGTTCACGTTCTTTCCACTCAGTCATACCGATCACAACACACTGACATCAGTCTCAGTGACACTAGACTCATCACACTGACAACAGTCTCAGTGACACTGGGCACATCACATTGACAACAGTCTTATTGACAGTGGAAACATCACAGTGACAACAGTCTTATTGACACTGGGCACATCACACTGACATCAGTCTCAGTGACACTGGAAACATCACACTGACATCAGTCTCAGTGACACTGGACTCATCACACTGACAACAGTCTTATTGACATTGGGCACATCACATTGACAACAGTCTTATTGACACTGGAAACATCACAGTGACAAGAGTCTCCGTGACACTGTGAACAACACACTGACATCAGTCTCATTGACACTGGAAACATCACAGTGACAACAGTCTTATTGACACTGGGCACATCACACTGACATCAGTCTCAGTGACACTGGGCACGTCACACTGACATCAGTCTCAGTGACACTGGAAACAACACAGTGACAACAGTCTCAGTGACACTGGGCACATCACACTGACATCAGTCTCAGTGACACTGGGCACGTCACACTGACATCAGTCTCAGTGACACTGGAAACAACACACTGACATCAGTCTCAGTGACACTGGACTCATCACACTGACAACAGTCTTATTGACATTGGGCACATCACATTGACAACAGTTTTATTGACACTGGAAACATCACACTGACATCAGTCTCAGTGACACTGGACTCATCACATTGACAACAGTCTTATTGACACTGGAAACAACACACTGACATCAGTCTCAGTGACACTGGACTCATCACACTGAAAACAGTCTTATTGACACTGGGCTCATCACATTGACAACAGTCTCTGTGACACTGGGCACATCACATTGACAACAGTTTTATTGACACTGGAAACAACACACTGACATCAGTCTCAGTGACACTGGACTCATCACACTGACAACAGTCTTATTGACACTGAACGCATCACACTGACATCAGTCTCATAACACTGGGCACATCACATTGACATCAGTCTCAGTGACACTGGACACATCACAGTGACAACAGTCTCAGTGACACTGGAAACAACACACTGACATCAGTCTCAGTGACACTGGACTCATCACACTGACAACAGTCTTATTGACACTGGGCACATCACATTGACAACAGTCTTATTGACACTGGACTCATCACGTTGACATCAGTCTCTGTGACACTGGGCACATCACATTGACAACAGTCTTATTGACACTGGAAACAACACACTGACATCAGTCTCAGTGACACTGGACTCATCACACTGACAACAGTCTGATTGACACTGGGCACATCACATTGAAAACAGTCTTATTGACACTGGAAACAACACACTGACATCAGTCTCAGTGACACTGGACTCATCACACTGACAACAGTCTTATTGACACTGGGCTCATCACATTGACAACAGTCTCTGTGACACTGGGCACATCACATTGACAACAGTCTTATTGACACTGGAAACATCACACTGACATCAGTCTCAGTGACACTGGAAACAACATGACTGACATCAGTCTCAGTGACACTGGACTCATCACACTGACAACAGTCTTATTGACACTGGGCACATCACATTGAAAACAGTCTTATTGACACTGAACTCATCACACTGACATCAGTCTCATGACACTGGACTCATCACACTGACAACAGTCTTATTGACACTGGGCACATCACACTGACATCAGTCTCTGTGACACTGGGCACATCACATTGAAAACAGTCTTATTGACACTGGACTCATCACACTGACATCAGTCTTATTGACACTGAACTCATCACACTGACATCAGTCTCATGACACTGGACTCATCACACTGACAACAGTCTTATTGACACTGGGCACATCACATTGAAAACAGTCTTATTGACACTGAACTCATCACACTGACATCAGTCTCATGACACTGGACTCATCACACTGACAACAGTCTTATTGACATTGGGCACATCACATTGACAACAGTCTTATTGACACTGAACTCATCACACTGACATCAGTCTCATGACACTGGGCACATCACATTGACATCAGTGTCAGTGACACTGGACACATCACAGTGACAACAGTCTCAGTGACACTGGAAACAACACACTGACATCAGTCTCAGTGACACTGGACTCATCACACTGACAACAGTCTTATTGACACTGGGCACATCACATTGACAACAGTCTTATTGACACTGGACTCATCACATTGACATCAGTCTCTGTGACACTGGGCACATCACATTGACAACAGTCTTATTGACACTGGAAACAACACACTGACATCAGTCTCAGTGACACTGGACTCATCACACTGACAACAGTCTTATTGACATTGGGCACATCTCATTGACAACAGTTTTATTGACACTGGAAACAACACACTGACATCAGTCTCAGTGACACTGGACTCATCACATTGACAACAGTCTTATTGACACTGGGCTCATCACATTGACAACAGTCTCTGACACTGGGCACGTCACATTGACAACAGTCTTATTGACACTGGAAACAACACACTGACATCAGTCTCAGTGACACTGGACTCATCACACTGACAACAGTCTTATTGACACTGGGCTCATCACATTGACAACAGTCTCTGTGACACTGGGCACATCACATTGACAACAGTCTTATTGACACTGGAAACAAC
The DNA here is from genome assembly GCF_030144855.1 of Hypanus sabinus. Lineage (NCBI taxonomy): Eukaryota > Metazoa > Chordata > Chondrichthyes > Myliobatiformes > Dasyatidae > Hypanus > Hypanus sabinus. The sequence goes on along the minus strand of NC_082735.1, from coordinate 287,456 downwards.
AGACTGACATCAGTCTCAGTGACACTGGACTCATCACACTGACAACAGTCTTATTGACACTGGGCACATCACATTGAAAACAGTCTTATTGACACTGAACTCATCAGACTGACATCAGTCTCATGACACTGGACTCATCACACTGACAACAGTCTTATTGACACTGGGCACATCACATTGCAAACAGTCTTATTGACACTGAACTCCTCACATTGACATCAGTCTCAGTGACACTGGACACATCACAGTGACAACAGTCTCAGTGACACTGGAAACAACACACTGACATCAGTCTCAGTGACACTGGACTCGTCACACTGACAACAGTCTTATTGACACTGGGCACATCACATTGACAACAGTCTTATTGACACTGGAAACAACACACTGACATCAGTCTCAGTGACACAGGGCACATCACGTTGCAAACAGTCTTATTGACACTGAACTCATCACACTGACATCAGTCTCATGACACTGGACACATCACGTTGACATCAGTCTCAGTGACACTGGACACATCACAGTGACAACAGTCTTATTGACACTGGAAACATCACAGTGACAACAGTCTCAGTGACACTGTGAACATCACACTGACAACAGTCTTATTGACACTGGACTCATCACATTGACATCAGTCTCAGTGACGACTCATCACACTGACATCAGTCTTATTGACACTGGACTCATCACACTGACATCAGTCTCTGTGACACTGGGCACATCACATTGAAAACAGTCTTATTGACACTGGGCACATCACATTGAAAACAGTCTTATTGACACTGAACTCATTACACTGACATCAGTCTCATGACACTGGGCTCATCACATTGACAACAGTCTTATTGACACTGGAAACAACACACTGACAACAGTCTCATTGACACTGGGCACATCACACTGACAACAGTCTTATTGACACTGGGCACATCACATTGAAAACAGTCTTATTGACACTGGAAACAACACACTGACATCAGTCTCTGTGACACTGGACTCATCACACTGACAGTGATACTGGAAACAACACAGTGAATCAGCCCCAGTGACACTGGGCACATCACACTGACATCAGTCTCTGTGACACTGGGCACATCACATTGAAAACAGTCTCAGTGACATGGGACTCATCACAGTGAATCAGCCTCAGTGACACTGTGAACATCACACTGACATCAGTCTCTGTGACACTGGGCACATCACACTGACAACAGTCTTATTGACACTGGAAACATCACAGTGACAACAGTCTCAGTGACACTGTGAACATCACACTGACATCAGTCTTATTGACACTGGAAACATCACAGTGACAACAGTCTCAGTGACACTGTGAACATCACACTGACATCAGTCTTATTGACACTGGAAACATCACAGTGACAACAGTCTTATTGACACTGGGCACATCACATTGAAAACAGTCTTATTGACACTGAACTCATCACATTGACATCAGTCTCATGACACTGGACTCATCACATTGACAACAGTCTTATTGACACTGGGCACATCACATTGACAACAGTCTTATTCACTCTGCCCACGTAAATCACAGAGGTAAAAAGGCCTGAATTTGTGAGTAGCAGGATGTTCACGTTCTTTCCACTCAGTCATACCGATCACAACACACTGACATCAGTCTCAGTGACACTAGACTCATCACACTGACAACAGTCTCAGTGACACTGGGCACATCACATTGACAACAGTCTTATTGACAGTGGAAACATCACAGTGACAACAGTCTTATTGACACTGGGCACATCACACTGACATCAGTCTCAGTGACACTGGAAACATCACACTGACATCAGTCTCAGTGACACTGGACTCATCACACTGACAACAGTCTTATTGACATTGGGCACATCACATTGACAACAGTCTTATTGACACTGGAAACATCACAGTGACAAGAGTCTCCGTGACACTGTGAACAACACACTGACATCAGTCTCATTGACACTGGAAACATCACATTGACAACAGTCTTATTGACAGTGGAAACATCACAGTGACAACAGTCTTATTGACACTGGGCACATCACACTGACATCAGTCTCAGTGACACTGGGCACGTCACACTGACATCAGTCTCAGTGACACTGGAAACAACACAGTGACAACAGTCTCAGTGACACTGGGCACATCACACTGACATCAGTCTCAGTGACACTGGGCACGTCACACTGACATCAGTCTCAGTGACACTGGAAACAACACACTGACATCAGTCTCAGTGACACTGGACTCATCACACTGACAACAGTCTTATTGACATTGGGCACATCACATTGACAACAGTTTTATTGACACTGGAAACAACACACTGACATCAGTCTCAGTGACACTGGACTCATCACACTGACAACAGTCTTATTGACACTGGGCACATCACACTGACATCAGTCTCAGTGACACTGGACTCATCACACTGAAAACAGTCTTATTGACACTGGACTCATCACATTGACATCAGTCTCTGTGACACTGGGCACATCACATTGACAACAGTTTTATTGACACTGGAAACAACACACTGACATCAGTCTCAGTGACACTGGACTCATCACACTGACAACAGTCTTATTGACACTGAACGCATCACACTGACATCAGTCTCATAACACTGGGCACATCACATTGACATCAGTCTCAGTGACACTGGACACATCACAGGGACAACAGTCTCAGTGACACTGGAAGCAACACACTGACATCAGTCTCAGTGACACTGGACTCATCACACTGACAACAGTCTTATTGACACTGGGCACATCACATTGAAAACAGTCTTATTGACACTGGAAACAACACACTGACATCAGTCTCAGTGACACTGGACTCATCACACTGACAACAGTCTTATTGACACTGGGCTCATCACATTGACAACAGTCTCTGTGACACTGGGCACATCACATTGACAACAGTCTTATTGACACTGGAAACAACACACTGACATCAGTCTCAGTGACACTGTGAACATCACACTGACATCAGTCTTATTGACACTGGAAACATCACAGTAACAACAGTCTCAGTGACACTGTGAACATCACACTGACATCAGTCTTATTGACACTGGAAACATCACAGTGACAACAGTCTTATTGACACTGGAAACATCACAGTGACAACAGTCTTATTGACACTGGGCACATCACATTGAAAACAGTCTTATTGACACTGAACTCATCACATTGACATCAGTCTCATGACACTGGACTCATCACATTGACAACAGTCTTATTGACACTGGGCACATCACATTGACAACAGTCTTATTCACTCTGCCCACGTAAATCACAGAGGTAAAAAGGCCTGAATTTGTGAGTAGCAGGATGTTCACGTTCTTTCCACTCAGTCATACCGATCACAACACACTGACATCAGTCTCAGTGACACTAGACTCATCACACTGACAACAGTCTCAGTGACACTGGGCACATCACATTGACAACAGTCTTATTGACAGTGGAAACATCACAGTGACAACAGTCTTATTGACACTGGGCACATCACACTGACATCAGTCTCAGTGACACTGGAAACATCACACTGACATCAGTCTCAGTGACACTGGACTCATCACACTGACAACAGTCTTATTGACATTGGGCACATCACATTGACAACAGTCTTATTGACACTGGAAACAACACACTGACATCAGTCTCAGTGACACTGGACTCATCACACTGACAACAGTCTTATTGACACTGAACGCATCACACTGACATCAGTCTCATAACACTGGGCACATCACATTGACATCAGTCTCAGTGACACTGGACACATCACAGTGACAACAGTCTCAGTGACACTGGAAACAACACACTGACATCAGTCTCAGTGACACTGGACTCATCACACTGACAACAGTCTTATTGACACTGGGCACATCACATTGACAACAGTCTTATTGACACTGGACTCATCACATTGACATCAGTCTCTGTGACACTGGGCACATCACATTGACAACAGTCTTATTGACACTGGAAACAACACACTGACATCAGTCTCAGTGACACTGGACTCATCACACTGACAACAGTCTTATTGACACTGGGCACATCACATTGAAAACAGTCTTATTGACACTGGAAACAACACACTGACATCAGTCTCAGTGACACTGGACTCATCACACTGACAACAGTCTTATTGACACTGGGCTCATCACATTGACAACAGTCTCTGTGACACTGGGCACATCACATTGACAACAGTCTTATTGACACTGGAAACAACACACTGACATCAGTCTCAGTGACACTGTGAACATCACACTGACATCAGTCTTATTGACACTGGAAACATCACAGTGACAACAGTCTCAGTGACACTGTGAACATCACACTGACATCAGTCTTATTGACACTGGAAACATCACAGTGACAACAGTCTTATTGACACTGGAAACATCACAGTGACAACAGTCTTATTGACACTGGGCACATCACATTGAAAACAGTCTTATTGACACTGAACTCATCACATTGACATCAGTCTCATGACACTGGACTCATCACATTGACAACAGTCTTATTGACACTGGGCACATCACATTGACAACAGTCTTATTCACTCTGCCCACGTAAATCAGAGGTAAAAAGGCCTGAATTTGTGAGTAGCAGGATGTTCACGTTCTTTCCACTCAGTCATACCGATCACAACACACTGACATCAGTCTCAGTGACACTAGACTCATCACACTGACAACAGTCTCAGTGACACTGGGCACATCACATTGACAACAGTCTTATTGACAGTGGAAACATCACAGTGACAACAGTCTTATTGACACTGGGCACATCACACTGACATCAGTCTCAGTGACACTGGAAACATCACACTGACATCAGTCTCAGTGACACTGGACTCATCACACTGACAACAGTCTTATTGACATTGGGCACATCACATTGACAACAGTCTTATTGACACTGGGCACATCACATTGAAAACAGTCTTATTGACACTGGAAACATCACAGTGACAACAGTCTCAGTGACACTGTGAACATCACACTGACATCAGTCTTATTGACACTGGAAACATCACAGTGACAACAGTCTTATTGACACTGGAAACATCACAGTGACAACAGTCTCAGTGACACTGGGCACATCACACTGACATCAGTCTCAGTGACGACTCATCACACTGACATCAGTCTCAGTGACGACTCATCACACTGACATCAGTCTTATTGACACTGGACTCATCACACTGACATCAGTCTCTGTGACACTGGGCACATCACATTGAAAACAGTCTTATTGACACTGGGCACATCACATTGAAAACAGTCTTATTGACACTGAACTCATTACACTGACATCAGTCTCATGACACTGGGCTCATCACATTGACAACAGTCTTATTGACACTGGAAACAACACACTGACAACAGTCTCATTGACACTGGGCACATCACACTGACAACAGTCTTATTGACACTGGGCACATCACATTGAAAACAGTCTTATTGACACTGGAAACAACACACTGACATCAGTCTCAGTGACACTGGACTCATCACACTGACAGTGATACTGGAAACAACACAGTGAATCAGCCCCAGTGACACTGGGCACATCACACTGACATCAGTCTCTGTGACACTGGGCACATCACATTGAAAACAGTCTCAGTGACATGGGACTCATCACAGTGAATCAGCCTCAGTGACACTGTGAACATCACACTGACATCAGTCTCTGTGACACTGGGCACATCACACTGACAACAGTCTTATTGACACTGGAAACATCACAGTGACAACAGTCTCAGTGACACTGTGAACATCACACTGACATCAGTCTTATTGACACTGGAAACATCACAGTGACAACAGTCTCAGTGACACTGTGAACATCACACTGACATCAGTCTTATTGACACTGGAAACATCACAGTGACAACAGTCTTATTGACACTGGAAACATCACAGTGACAACAGTCTTATTGACACTGGGCACATCACATTGAAAACAGTCTTATTGACACTGAACTCATCACATTGACATCAGTCTCATGACACTGGACTCATCACATTGACAACAGTCTTATTGACACTGGGCACATCACATTGACAACAGTCTTATTCACTCTGCCCACGTAAATCACAGAGGTAAAAAGGCCTGAATTTGTGAGTAGCAGGATGTTCACGTTCTTTCCACTCAGTCATACCGATCACAACACACTGACATCAGTCTCAGTGACACTAGACTCATCACACTGACAACAGTCTCAGTGACACTGGGCACATCACATTGACAACAGTCTTATTGACAGTGGAAACATCACAGTGACAACAGTCTTATTGACACTGGGCACATCACACTGACATCAGTCTCAGTGACACTGGAAACATCACACTGACATCAGTCTCAGTGACACTGGACTCATCACACTGACAACAGTCTTATTGACATTGGGCACATCACATTGACAACAGTCTTATTGACACTGGAAACATCACAGTGACAAGAGTCTCCGTGACACTGTGAACAACACACTGACATCAGTCTCATTGACACTGGAAACATCACGGTGACAACAGTCTTATTGACACTGGGCACATCACACTGACATCAGTCTCAGTGACACTGGGCACGTCACACTGACATCAGTCTCAGTGACACTGGAAACAACACAGTGACAACAGTCTCAGTGACACTGGGCACATCACACTGACATCAGTCTCAGTGACACTGGGCACGTCACACTGACATCAGTCTCAGTGACACTGGAAACAACACACTGACATCAGTCTCAGTGACACTGGACTCATCACACTGACAACAGTCTTATTGACATTGGGCACATCACATTGACAACAGTTTTATTGACACTGGAAACAACACACTGACATCAGTCTCAGTGACACTGGACTCATCACACTGACAACAGTCTTATTGACACTGGGCACATCACACTGACATCAGTCTCAGTGACACTGGACTCATCACACTGAAAACAGTCTTATTGACACTGGACTCATCACATTGACATCAGTCTCTGTGACACTGGGCACATCACATTGACAACAGTTTTATTGACACTGGAAACAACACACTGACATCAGTCTCAGTGACACTGGACTCATCACACTGACAACAGTCTTATTGACACTGAACGCATCACACTGACATCAGTCTCATAACACTGGGCACATCACATTGACATCAGTCTCAGTGACACTGGACACATCACAGGGACAACAGTCTCAGTGACACTGGAAGCAACACACTGACATCAGTCTCAGTGACACTGGACTCATCACACTGACAACAGTCTTATTGACACTGGGCACATCACATTGAAAACAGTCTTATTGACACTGGAAACAACACACTGACATCAGTCTCAGTGACACTGGACTCATCACACTGACAACAGTCTTATTGACACTGGGCTCATCACATTGACAACAGTCTCTGTGACACTGGGCACATCACATTGACAACAGTCTTATTGACACTGGAAACAACACACTGACATCAGTCTCAGTGACACTGTGAACATCACACTGACATCAGTCTTATTGACACTGGAAACATCACAGTGACAACAGTCTCAGTGACACTGTGAACATCACACTGACATCAGTCTTATTGACACTGGAAACATCACAGTGACAACAGTCTTATTGACACTGGAAACATCACAGTGACAACAGTCTTATTGACACTGGGCACATCACATTGAAAACAGTCTTATTGACACTGAACTCATCACATTGACATCAGTCTCATGACACTGGACTCATCACATTGACAACAGTCTTATTGACACTGGGCACATCACATTGACAACAGTCTTATTCACTCTGCCCACGTAAATCACAGAGGTAAAAAGGCCTGAATTTGTGAGTAGCAGGATGTTCACGTTCTTTCCACTCAGTCATACCGATCACAACACACTGACATCAGTCTCAGTGACACTAGACTCATCACACTGACAACAGTCTCAGTGACACTGGGCACATCACATTGACAACAGTCTTATTGACAGTGGAAACATCACAGTGACAACAGTCTTATTGACACTGGGCACATCACACTGACATCAGTCTCAGTGACACTGGAAACATCACACTGACATCAGTCTCAGTGACACTGGACTCATCACACTGACAACAGTCTTATTGACATTGGGCACATCACATTGACAACAGTCTTATTGACACTGGAAACAACACACTGACATCAGTCTCAGTGACACTGGACTCATCACACTGACAACAGTCTTATTGACACTGAACGCATCACACTGACATCAGTCTCATAACACTGGGCACATCACATTGACATCAGTCTCAGTGACACTGGACACATCACAGTGACAACAGTCTCAGTGACACTGGAAACAACACACTGACATCAGTCTCAGTGACACTGGACTCATCACACTGACAACAGTCTTATTGACACTGGGCACATCACATTGACAACAGTCTTATTGACACTGGACTCATCACATTGACATCAGTCTCTGTGACACTGGGCACATCACATTGACAACAGTCTTATTGACACTGGAAACAACACACTGACATCAGTCTCAGTGACACTGGACTCATCACACTGACAACAGTCTTATTAACACTGGGCACATCACATTGAAAACAGTCTTATTGACACTGGAAACAACACACTGACATCAGTCTCAGTGACACTGGACTCATCACACTGACAACAGTCTTATTGACACTGGGCTCATCACATTGACAACAGTCTCTGTGACACTGGGCACATCACATTGACAACAGTCTTATTGACACTGGAAACAACACACTGACATCAGTCTCAGTGACACTGTGAACATCACACTGACATCAGTCTTATTGACACTGGAAACATCACAGTGACAACAGTCTCAGTGACACTGTGAACATCACACTGACATCAGTCTTATTGACACTGGAAACATCACAGTGACAACAGTCTTATTGACACTGGAAACATCACAGTGACAACAGTCTTATTGACACTGGGCACATCACATTGAAAACAGTCTTATTGACACTGAACTCATCACATTGACATCAGTCTCATGACACTGGACTCATCACATTGACAACAGTCTTATTGACACTGGGCACATCACATTGACAACAGTCTTATTCACTCTGCCCACGTAAATCAGAGGTAAAAAGGCCTGAATTTGTGAGTAGCAGGATGTTCACGTTCTTTCCACTCAGTCATACCGATCACAACACACTGACATCAGTCTCAGTGACACTAGACTCATCACACTGACAACAGTCTCAGTGACACTGGGCACATCACATTGACAACAGTCTTATTGACAGTGGAAACATCACAGTGACAACAGTCTTATTGACACTGGGCACATCACACTGACATCAGTCTCAGTGACACTGGAAACATCACACTGACATCAGTCTCAGTGACACTGGACTCATCACACTGACAACAGTCTTATTGACATTGGGCACATCACATTGACAACAGTCTTATTGACACTGGAAACATCACAGTGACAAGAGTCTCCGTGACACTGTGAACAACACACTGACATCAGTCTCATTGACACTGGAAACATCACAGTGACAACAGTCTTATTGACACTGGGCACATCACACTGACATCAGTCTCATTGACACTGGGCACGTCACACTGACATCAGTCTCAGTGACACTGGAAACAACACAGTGACAACAGTCTCAGTGACACTGGGCACATCACACTGACATCAGTCTCAGTGACACTGGGCACGTCACACTGACATCAGTCTCAGTGACACTGGAAACAACACACTGACATCAGTCTCAGTGACACTGGACTCATCACACTGACAACAGTCTTATTGACATTGGGCACATCACATTGACAACAGTTTTATTGACACTGGAAACATCACACTGACATCAGTCTCAGTGACACTGGACTCATCACATTGACAACAGTCTTATTGACACTGGAAACAACACACTGACATCAGTCTCAGTGACACTGGACTCATCACACTGAAAACAGTCTTATTGACACTGGGCTCATCACATTGACAACAGTCTCTGTGACACTGGGCACATCACATTGACAACAGTTTTATTGACACTGGAAACAACACACTGACATCAGTCTCAGTGACACTGGACTCATCACACTGACAACAGTCTTATTGACACTGAACGCATCACACTGACATCAGTCTCATAACACTGGGCACATCACATTGACATCAGTCTCAGTGACACTGGACACATCACAGTGACAACAGTCTCAGTGACACTGGAAACAACACACTGACATCAGTCTCAGTGACACTGGACTCATCACACTGACAACAGTCTTATTGACACTGGGCACATCACATTGACAACAGTCTTATTGACACTGGACTCATCACGTTGACATCAGTCTCTGTGACACTGGGCACATCACATTGACAACAGTCTTATTGACACTGGAAACAACACACTGACATCAGTCTCAGTGACACTGGACTCATCACACTGACAACAGTCTGATTGACACTGGGCACATCACATTGAAAACAGTCTTATTGACACTGGAAACAACACACTGACATCAGTCTCAGTGACACTGGACTCATCACACTGACAACAGTCTTATTGACACTGGGCTCATCACATTGACAACAGTCTCTGTGACACTGGGCACATCACATTGACAACAGTCTTATTGACACTGGAAACATCACACTGACATCAGTCTCAGTGACACTGGAAACAACATGACTGACATCAGTCTCAGTGACACTGGACTCATCACACTGACAACAGTCTTATTGACACTGGGCACATCACATTGAAAACAGTCTTATTGACACTGAACTCATCACACTGACATCAGTCTCATGACACTGGACTCATCACACTGACAACAGTCTTATTGACACTGGGCACATCACACTGACATCAGTCTCATGACACTGGGCACATCACACTGACAACAGTCTTATTGACATTGGGCACATCACATTGACAACAGTCTTATTGACACTGAACTCATCACACTGACATCAGTCTCATGACACTGGGCACATCACATTGACATCAGTGTCAGTGACACTGGACACATCACAGTGACAACAGTCTCAGTGACACTGGAAACAACACACTGACATCAGTCTCAGTGACACTGGACTCATCACACTGACAACAGTCTTATTGACACTGGGCACATCACATTGACAACAGTCTTATTGACACTGGGCACATCACATTGACAACAGTCTTATTGACACTGGGCACATCACATTGACAACAGTCTTATTCACTCTGCCCACGTAAATCAGAGGTAAAAAGGCCTGAATTTGTGAGTAGCAGGATGTTCACGTTCTTTCCACTCAGTCATACCGATCACAACACACTGACATCAGTCTCAGTGACACTAGACTCATCACACTGACAACAGTCTCAGTGACACTGGGCACATCACATTGACAACAGTCTTATTGACAGTGGAAACATCACAGTGACAACAGTCTTATTGACACTGGGCACATCACACTGACATCAGTCTCAGTGACACTGGAAACATCACACTGACATCAGTCTCAGTGACACTGGACTCATCACACTGACAACAGTCTTATTGACATTGGGCACATCACATTGACAACAGTCTTATTGACACTGGAAACATCACAGTGACAAGAGTCTCCGTGACACTGTGAACAACACACTGACATCAGTCTCATTGACACTGGAAACATCACAGTGACAACAGTCTTATTGACACTGGGCACATCACACTGACATCAGTCTCAGTGACACTGGGCACGTCACACTGACATCAGTCTCAGTGACACTGGAAACAACACAGTGACAACAGTCTCAGTGACACTGGGCACATCACACTGACATCAGTCTCAGTGACACTGGGCACGTCACACTGACATCAGTCTCAGTGACACTGGAAACAACACACTGACATCAGTCTCAGTGACACTGGACTCATCACACTGACAACAGTCTTATTGACATTGGGCACATCACATTGACAACAGTTTTATTGACACTGGAAACATCACACTGACATCAGTCTCAGTGACACTGGACTCATCACATTGACAACAGTCTTATTGACACTGGAAACAACACACTGACATCAGTCTCAGTGACACTGGACTCATCACACTGAAAACAGTCTTATTGACACTGGGCTCATCACATTGACAACAGTCTCTGTGACACTGGGCACATCACATTGACAACAGTTTTATTGACACTGGAAACAACACACTGACATCAGTCTCAGTGACACTGGACTCATCACACTGACAACAGTCTTATTGACACTGAACGCATCACACTGACATCAGTCTCATAACACTGGGCACATCACATTGACATCAGTCTCAGTGACACTGGACACATCACAGTGACAACAGTCTCAGTGACACTGGAAACAACACACTGACATCAGTCTCAGTGACACTGGACTCATCACACTGACAACAGTCTTATTGACACTGGGCACATCACATTGACAACAGTCTTATTGACACTGGACTCATCACGTTGACATCAGTCTCTGTGACACTGGGCACATCACATTGACAACAGTCTTATTGACACTGGAAACAACACACTGACATCAGTCTCAGTGACACTGGACTCATCACACTGACAACAGTCTGATTGACACTGGGCACATCACATTGAAAACAGTCTTATTGACACTGGAAACAACACACTGACATCAGTCTCAGTGACACTGGACTCATCACACTGACAACAGTCTTATTGACACTGGGCTCATCACATTGACAACAGTCTCTGTGACACTGGGCACATCACATTGACAACAGTCTTATTGACACTGGAAACATCACACTGACATCAGTCTCAGTGACACTGGAAACAACATGACTGACATCAGTCTCAGTGACACTGGACTCATCACACTGACAACAGTCTTATTGACACTGGGCACATCACATTGAAAACAGTCTTATTGACACTGAACTCATCACACTGACATCAGTCTCATGACACTGGACTCATCACACTGACAACAGTCTTATTGACACTGGGCACATCACACTGACATCAGTCTCTGTGACACTGGGCACATCACATTGAAAACAGTCTTATTGACACTGGACTCATCACACTGACATCAGTCTTATTGACACTGAACTCATCACACTGACATCAGTCTCATGACACTGGACTCATCACACTGACAACAGTCTTATTGACACTGGGCACATCACATTGAAAACAGTCTTATTGACACTGAACTCATCACACTGACATCAGTCTCATGACACTGGACTCATCACACTGACAACAGTCTTATTGACATTGGGCACATCACATTGACAACAGTCTTATTGACACTGAACTCATCACACTGACATCAGTCTCATGACACTGGGCACATCACATTGACATCAGTGTCAGTGACACTGGACACATCACAGTGACAACAGTCTCAGTGACACTGGAAACAACACACTGACATCAGTCTCAGTGACACTGGACTCATCACACTGACAACAGTCTTATTGACACTGGGCACATCACATTGACAACAGTCTTATTGACACTGGACTCATCACATTGACATCAGTCTCTGTGACACTGGGCACATCACATTGACAACAGTCTTATTGACACTGGAAACAACACACTGACATCAGTCTCAGTGACACTGGACTCATCACACTGACAACAGTCTTATTGACATTGGGCACATCTCATTGACAACAGTTTTATTGACACTGGAAACAACACACTGACATCAGTCTCAGTGACACTGGACTCATCACATTGACAACAGTCTTATTGACACTGGGCTCATCACATTGACAACAGTCTCTGACACTGGGCACGTCACATTGACAACAGTCTTATTGACACTGGAAACAACACACTGACATCAGTCTCAGTGACACTGGACTCATCACACTGACAACAGTCTTATTGACACTGGGCTCATCACATTGACAACAGTCTCTGTGACACTGGGCACATCACATTGACAACAGTCTTATTGACACTGGAAACAACAGACTGACATCAGTCTCAGTGACACTGGACTCATCACACTGACAACAGTCTTATTGACACTGGGCACATCACATTGAAAACAGTCTTATTGACACTGAACTCATCAGACTGACATCAGTCTCATGACACTGGACTCATCACACTGACAACAGTCTTATTGACACTGGGCACATCACATTGCAAACAGTCTTATTGACACTGAACTCCTCACACTGACATCAGTCTCATGACACTGGGCACATCACATTGACATCAGTCTCAGTGACACTGGACACATCACAGTGACAACAGTCTCAGTGACACTGGAAACAACACACTGACATCAGTCTCAGTGACACTGGACTCGTCACACTGACAACAGTCTTATTGACACTGGGCACATCACATTGACAACAGTCTTATTGACACTGGAAACAACACACTGACATCAGTCTCAGTGACACAGGGCACATCACGTTGCAAACAGTCTTATTGACACTGAACTCATCACACTGACATCAGTCTCATGACACTGGACACATCACGTTGACATCAGTCTCAGTGACACTGGACACATCACAGTGACAACAGTCTTATTGACACTGGAAACATCACAGTGACAACAGTCTCAGTGACACTGTGAACATCACACTGACAACAGTCTTATTGACACTGGACTCATCACATTGACATCAGTCTCAGTGACGACTCATCACACTGACATCAGTCTTATTGACACTGGACTCATCACACTGACATCAGTCTCTGTGACACTGGGCACATCACATTGAAAACAGTCTTATTGACACTGGGCACATCACATTGAAAACAGTCTTATTGACACTGAACTCATTACACTGACATCAGTCTCATGACACTGGGCTCATCACATTGACAACAGTCTTATTGACACTGGAAACAACACACTGACAACAGTCTCATTGACACTGGGCACATCACACTGACAACAGTCTTATTGACACTGGGCACATCACATTGAAAACAGTCTTATTGACACTGGAAACAACACACTGACATCAGTCTCTGTGACACTGGACTCATCACACTGACAGTGATACTGGAAACAACACAGTGAATCAGCCCCAGTGACACTGGGCACATCACACTGACATCAGTCTCTGTGACACTGGGCACATCACATTGAAAACAGTCTCAGTGACATGGGACTCATCACAGTGAATCAGCCTCAGTGACACTGTGAACATCACACTGACATCAGTCTCTGTGACACTGGGCACATCACACTGACAACAGTCTTATTGACACTGGAAACATCACAGTGACAACAGTCTCAGTGACACTGTGAACATCACACTGACATCAGTCTTATTGACACTGGAAACATCACAGTGACAACAGTCTCAGTGACACTGTGAACATCACACTGACATCAGTCTTATTGACACTGGAAACATCACAGTGACAACAGTCTTATTGACACTGGGCACATCACATTGAAAACAGTCTTATTGACACTGAACTCATCACATTGACATCAGTCTCATGACACTGGACTCATCACATTGACAACAGTCTTATTGACACTGGGCACATCACATTGACAACAGTCTTATTCACTCTGCCCACGTAAATCACAGAGGTAAAAAGGCCTGAATTTGTGAGTAGCAGGATGTTCACGTTCTTTCCACTCAGTCATACCGATCACAACACACTGACATCAGTCTCAGTGACACTAGACTCATCACACTGACAACAGTCTCAGTGACACTGGGCACATCACATTGACAACAGTCTTATTGACAGTGGAAACATCACAGTGACAACAGTCTTATTGACACTGGGCACATCACACTGACATCAGTCTCAGTGACACTGGAAACATCACACTGACATCAGTCTCAGTGACACTGGACTCATCACACTGACAACAGTCTTATTGACATTGGGCACATCACATTGACAACAGTCTTATTGACACTGGAAACATCACAGTGACAAGAGTCTCCGTGACACTGTGAACAACACACTGACATCAGTCTCATTGACACTGGAAACATCACATTGACAACAGTCTTATTGACAGTGGAAACATCACAGTGACAACAGTCTTATTGACACTGGGCACATCACACTGACATCAGTCTCAGTGACACTGGGCACGTCACACTGACATCAGTCTCAGTGACACTGGAAACAACACAGTGACAACAGTCTCAGTGACACTGGGCACATCACACTGACATCAGTCTCAGTGACACTGGGCACGTCACACTGACATCAGTCTCAGTGACACTGGAAACAACACACTGACATCAGTCTCAGTGACACTGGACTCATCACACTGACAACAGTCTTATTGACATTGGGCACATCACATTGACAACAGTTTTATTGACACTGGAAACAACACACTGACATCAGTCTCAGTGACACTGGACTCATCACACTGACAACAGTCTTATTGACACTGGGCACATCACACTGACATCAGTCTCAGTGACACTGGACTCATCACACTGAAAACAGTCTTATTGACACTGGACTCATCACATTGACATCAGTCTCTGTGACACTGGGCACATCACATTGACAACAGTTTTATTGACACTGGAAACAACACACTGACATCAGTCTCAGTGACACTGGACTCATCACACTGACAACAGTCTTATTGACACTGAACGCATCACACTGACATCAGTCTCATAACACTGGGCACATCACATTGACATCAGTCTCAGTGACACTGGACACATCACAGGGACAACAGTCTCAGTGACACTGGAAGCAACACACTGACATCAGTCTCAGTGACACTGGACTCATCACACTGACAACAGTCTTATTGACACTGGGCACATCACATTGAAAACAGTCTTATTGACACTGGAAACAACACACTGACATCAGTCTCAGTGACACTGGACTCATCACACTGACAACAGTCTTATTGACACTGGGCTCATCACATTGACAACAGTCTCTGTGACACTGGGCACATCACATTGACAACAGTCTTATTGACACTGGAAACAACACACTGACATCAGTCTCAGTGACACTGTGAACATCACACTGACATCAGTCTTATTGACACTGGAAACATCACAGTAACAACAGTCTCAGTGACACTGTGAACATCACACTGACATCAGTCTTATTGACACTGGAAACATCACAGTGACAACAGTCTTATTGACACTGGAAACATCACAGTGACAACAGTCTTATTGACACTGGGCACATCACATTGAAAACAGTCTTATTGACACTGAACTCATCACATTGACATCAGTCTCATGACACTGGACTCATCACATTGACAACAGTCTTATTGACACTGGGCACATCACATTGACAACAGTCTTATTCACTCTGCCCACGTAAATCACAGAGGTAAAAAGGCCTGAATTTGTGAGTAGCAGGATGTTCACGTTCTTTCCACTCAGTCATACCGATCACAACACACTGACATCAGTCTCAGTGACACTAGACTCATCACACTGACAACAGTCTCAGTGACACTGGGCACATCACATTGACAACAGTCTTATTGACAGTGGAAACATCACAGTGACAACAGTCTTATTGACACTGGGCACATCACACTGACATCAGTCTCAGTGACACTGGAAACATCACACTGACATCAGTCTCAGTGACACTGGACTCATCACACTGACAACAGTCTTATTGACATTGGGCACATCACATTGACAACAGTCTTATTGACACTGGAAACAACACACTGACATCAGTCTCAGTGACACTGGACTCATCACACTGACAACAGTCTTATTGACACTGAACGCATCACACTGACATCAGTCTCATAACACTGGGCACATCACATTGACATCAGTCTCAGTGACACTGGACACATCACAGTGACAACAGTCTCAGTGACACTGGAAACAACACACTGACATCAGTCTCAGTGACACTGGACTCATCACACTGACAACAGTCTTATTGACACTGGGCACATCACATTGACAACAGTCTTATTGACACTGGACTCATCACATTGACATCAGTCTCTGTGACACTGGGCACATCACATTGACAACAGTCTTATTGACACTGGAAACAACACACTGACATCAGTCTCAGTGACACTGGACTCATCACACTGACAACAGTCTTATTGACACTGGGCACATCACATTGAAAACAGTCTTATTGACACTGGAAACAACACACTGACATCAGTCTCAGTGACACTGGACTCATCACACTGACAACAGTCTTATTGACACTGGGCTCATCACATTGACAACAGTCTCTGTGACACTGGGCACATCACATTGACAACAGTCTTATTGACACTGGAAACAACACACTGACATCAGTCTCAGTGACACTGTGAACATCACACTGACATCAGTCTTATTGACACTGGAAACATCACAGTGACAACAGTCTCAGTGACACTGTGAACATCACACTGACATCAGTCTTATTGACACTGGAAACATCACAGTGACAACAGTCTTATTGACACTGGAAACATCACAGTGACAACAGTCTTATTGACACTGGGCACATCACATTGAAAACAGTCTTATTGACACTGAACTCATCACATTGACATCAGTCTCATGACACTGGACTCATCACATTGACAACAGTCTTATTGACACTGGGCACATCACATTGACAACAGTCTTATTCACTCTGCCCACGTAAATCAGAGGTAAAAAGGCCTGAATTTGTGAGTAGCAGGATGTTCACGTTCTTTCCACTCAGTCATACCGATCACAACACACTGACATCAGTCTCAGTGACACTAGACTCATCACACTGACAACAGTCTCAGTGACACTGGGCACATCACATTGACAACAGTCTTATTGACAGTGGAAACATCACAGTGACAACAGTCTTATTGACACTGGGCACATCACACTGACATCAGTCTCAGTGACACTGGAAACATCACACTGACATCAGTCTCAGTGACACTGGACTCATCACACTGACAACAGTCTTATTGACATTGGGCACATCACATTGACAACAGTCTTATTGACACTGGGCACATCACATTGAAAACAGTCTTATTGACACTGGAAACAACACACTGACATCAGTCTCAGTGACACTGGACTCATCACACTGACAACAGTCTTATTGACACTGGGCACATCACATTGAAAACAGTCTTATTGACACTGGAAACAACACACTGACATCAGTCTCAGTGACACTGGACTCATCACACTGACAACAGTCTTATTGACACTGGGCTCATCACATTGACAACAGTCTCTGTGACACTGGGCACATCACATTGACAACAGTCTTATTGACACTGGAAACAACACACTGACATCAGTCTCAGTGACACTGTGAACATCACACTGACATCAGTCTTATTGACACTGGAAACATCACAGTGACAACAGTCTCAGTGACACTGTGAACATCACACTGACATCAGTCTTATTGACACTGGAAACATCACAGTGACAACAGTCTTATTGACACTGGAAACATCACAGTGACAACAGTCTTATTGACACTGGGCACATCACATTGAAAACTGTCTTATTGACACTGAACTCATCACATTGACATCAGTCTCATGACACTGGACTCATCACATTGACAACAGTCTTATTGACACTGGGCACATCACATTGACAACAGTCTTATTCACTCTGCCCACGTAAATCACAGAGGTAAAAAGGCCTGAATTTGTGAGTAGCAGGATGTTCACGTTCTTTCCACTCAGTCATACCGATCACAACACACTGACATCAGTCTCAGTGACACTAGACTCATCACACTGACAACAGTCTCAGTGACACTGGGCACATCACATTGACAACAGTCTTATTGACAGTGGAAACATCACAGTGACAACAGTCTTATTGACACTGGGCACATCACACTGACATCAGTCTCAGTGACACTGGACTCATCACACTGACGACAGTCTTATTGACACTGAACGCATCACACTGACATCAGTCTCATAACACTGGGCACATCACATTGACATCAGTCTCAGTGACACTGGACACATCACAGTGACAACAGTCTCAGTGACACTGGAAACAACACACTGACATCAGTCTCAGTGACACTGGACTCATCACACTGACAACAGTCTTATTGACACTGGGCACATCACATTGACAACAGTCTTATTGACACTGGACTCATCACATTGACATCAGTCTCTGTGACACTGGGCACATCACATTGACAACAGTCTTATTGACACTGGAAACAACACACTGACATCAGTCTCAGTGACACTGGACTCATCACACTGACAACAGTCTTATTGACACTGGGCACATCACATTGAAAACAGTCTTATTGACACTGGAAACAACACACTGACATCAGTCTCAGTGACACTGGACTCATCACACTGACAACAGTCTTATTGACACTGGGCTCATCACATTGACAACAGTCTCTGTGACACTGGGCACATCACATTGACAACAGTCTTATTGACACTGGAAACAACACACTGACATCAGTCTCAGTGACACTGTGAACATCACACTGACATCAGTCTTATTGACACTGGAAACATCACAGTGACAACAGTCTCAGTGACACTGTGAACATCACACTGACATCAGTCTTATTGACACTGGAAACATCACAGTGACAACAGTCTTATTGACACTGGAAACATCACAGTGACAACAGTCTTATTGACACTGGGCACATCACATTGAAAACAGTCTTATTGACACTGAACTCATCACATTGACATCAGTCTCATGACACTGGACTCATCACATTGACAACAGTCTTATTGACACTGGGCACATCACATTGACAACAGTCTTATTCACTCTGCCCACGTAAATCAGAGGTAAAAAGGCCTGAATTTGTGAGTAGCAGGATGTTCACGTTCTTTCCACTCAGTCATACCGATCACAACACACTGACATCAGTCTCAGTGACACTAGACTCATCACACTGACAACAGTCTCAGTGACACTGGGCACATCACATTGACAACAGTCTTATTGACAGTGGAAACATCACAGTGACAACAGTCTTATTGACACTGGGCACATCACACTGACATCAGTCTCAGTGACACTGGAAACATCACACTGACATCAGTCTCAGTGACACTGGACTCATCACACTGACAACAGTCTTATTGACATTGGGCACATCACATTGACAACAGTCTTATTGACACTGGAAACATCACAGTGACAAGAGTCTCCGTGACACTGTGAACAACACACTGACATCAGTCTCATTGACACTGGAAACATCACAGTGACAACAGTCTTATTGACACTGGGCACATCACACTGACATCAGTCTCAGTGACACTGGGCACGTCACACTGACATCAGTCTCAGTGACACTGGAAACAACACAGTGACAACAGTCTCAGTGACACTGGGCACATCACACTGACATCAGTCTCAGTGACACTGGGCACGTCACACTGACATCAGTCTCAGTGACACTGGAAACAACACACTGACATCAGTCTCAGTGACACTGGACTCATCACACTGACAACAGTCTTATTGACATTGGGCACATCACATTGACAACAGTTTTATTGACACTGGAAACATCACACTGACATCAGTCTCAGTGACACTGGACTCATCACATTGACAACAGTCTTATTGACACTGGAAACAACACACTGACATCAGTCTCAGTGACACTGGACTCATCACACTGAAAACAGTCTTATTGACACTGGGCTCATCACATTGACAACAGTCTCTGTGACACTGGGCACATCACATTGACAACAGTTTTATTGACACTGGAAACAACACACTGACATCAGTCTCAGTGACACTGGACTCATCACACTGACAACAGTCTTATTGACACTGAACGCATCACACTGACATCAGTCTCATAACACTGGGCACATCACATTGACATCAGTCTCAGTGACACTGGACACATCACAGTGACAACAGTCTCAGTGACACTGGAAACAACACACTGACATCAGTCTCAGTGACACTGGACTCATCACACTGACAACAGTCTTATTGACACTGGGCACATCACATTGACAACAGTCTTATTGACACTGGACTCATCACGTTGACATCAGTCTCTGTGACACTGGGCACATCACATTGACAACAGTCTTATTGACACTGGAAACAACACACTGACATCAGTCTCAGTGACACTGGACTCATCACACTGACAACAGTCTGATTGACACTGGGCACATCACATTGAAAACAGTCTTATTGACACTGGAAACAACACACTGACATCAGTCTCAGTGACACTGGACTCATCACACTGACAACAGTCTTATTGACACTGGGCTCATCACATTGACAACAGTCTCTGTGACACTGGGCACATCACATTGACAACAGTCTTATTGACACTGGAAACATCACACTGACATCAGTCTCAGTGACACTGGAAACAACATGACTGACATCAGTCTCAGTGACACTGGACTCATCACACTGACAACAGTCTTATTGACACTGGGCACGTCACATTGAAAACAGTCTTATTGACACTGAACTCATCACACTGACATCAGTCTCATGACACTGGACTCATCACACTGACAACAGTCTTATTGACACTGGGCACATCACACTGACATCAGTCTCTGTGACACTGGGCACATCACATTGAAAACAGTCTTATTGACACTGGACTCATCACACTGACATCAGTCTTATTGACACTGAACTCATCACACTGACATCAGTCTCATGACACTGGACTCATCACACTGACAACAGTCTTATTGACACTGGGCACATCACATTGAAAACAGTCTTATTGACACTGAACTCATCACACTGACATCAGTCTCATGACACTGGACTCATCACACTGACAACAGTCTTATTGACATTGGGCACATCACATTGACAACAGTCTTATTGACACTGAACTCATCACACTGACATCAGTCTCATGACACTGGGCACATCACATTGACATCAGTGTCAGTGACACTGGACACATCACAGTGACAACAGTCTCAGTGACACTGGAAACAACACACTGACATCAGTCTCAGTGACACTGGACTCATCACACTGACAACAGTCTTATTGACACTGGGCACATCACATTGACAACAGTCTTATTGACACTGGACTCATCACATTGACATCAGTCTCTGTGACACTGGGCACATCACATTGACAACAGTCTTATTGACACTGGAAACAACACACTGACATCAGTCTCAGTGACACTGGACTCATCACACTGACAACAGTCTTATTGACATTGGGCACATCTCATTGACAACAGTTTTATTGACACTGGAAACAACACACTGACATCAGTCTCAGTGACACTGGACTCATCACATTGACAACAGTCTTATTGACACTGGGCTCATCACATTGACAACAGTCTCTGACACTGGGCACGTCACATTGACAACAGTCTTATTGACACTGGAAACAACACACTGACATCAGTCTCAGTGACACTGGACTCATCACACTGACAACAGTCTTATTGACACTGGGCTCATCACATTGACAACAGTCTCTGTGACACTGGGCACATCACATTGACAACAGTCTTATTGACACTGGAAACAACACACTGACATCAGTCTCAGTGACACTGGACTCATCACACTGACAACAGTCTTATTGACACTGGGCACATCACATTGCAAACAGTCTTATTGACACTGAACTCCTCACACTGACATCAGTCTCATGACACTGGGCACATCACATTGACATCAGTCTCAGTGACACTGGACACATCACAGTGACAACAGTCTCAGTGACACTGGAAACAACACACTGACATCAGTCTCAGTGACACTGGACTCGTCACACTGACAACAGTCTTATTGACACTGGGCACATCACATTGACAACAGTCTTATTGACACTGGAAACAACACACTGACATCAGTCTCAGTGACACAGGGCACATCACGTTGCAAACAGTCTTATTGACACTGAACTCATCACACTGACATCAGTCTCATGACACTGGGCACATCACGTTGACATCAGTCTCAGTGACACTGGACACATCACAGTGACAACAGTCTTATTGACACTGGAAACATCACAGTGACAACAGTCTCAGTGACACTGTGAACATCACACTGACAACAGTCTTATTGACACTGGACTCATCACACTCACATCAGTCTCATGACACTGGACTCATCACATTGACAACAGTCTTATTGACACTGGGCTCATCACATTGACAACCGTCTCTGTGACACTGGACTCATCACACTGACATCAGTCTCATGACACTGGGCACATCACATTGAAAACAGTCTTATTGGCACTGGGCACATCACAGTGACAACAGTCTCAGTGACACTGTGAACATCACACTGACATCAGTCTTATTGACACTGGAAACATCACAGTGACAACAGTCTTATTGACACTGGAAAGATTACAGTGACAACAGTCTTATTGACACTGGGCACATCACATTGAAAACAGTCTTATTGACACTGGACTCATCACACTCACATCAGTCTCATGACACTGGACTCATCACACTGACAACAGTCTTATTGACATTGGGCACATCAATTTGACAACAGTCTTATTGACACTGGAAACAACACACTGACATCAGTCTCAGTGACACTGGACTCATCACACTGACAACAGTCTTATTGACACTGGGCACATCACATTGCAAACAGTCTTATTGACACTGAACTCCTCACACTGACATCAGTCTCATGACACTGGGCACATCACAGTGACAACAGTCTCAGTGACACTGGAAACAACACACTGACATCAGTCTCAGTGACACTGGACTCATCACACTGACAACAGTCTTATTGACACTGGGCACATCACATTGAAAACAGTCTTATTGACACTGGAAACAACACACTGACATCAGTCTCAGTGACACTGGACTCATCACACTGACAACAGTCTTATTGACACTGGGCTCATCACATTGACAACAGTCTCTGTGACACTGGGCACATCACATTGACAACAGTCTTATTGACACTGGAAACAACACACTGACATCAGTCTCAGTGACACTGTGAACATCACACTGACATCAGTCTTATTGACACTGGAAACATCACAGTGACAACAGTCTCAGTGACACTGTGAACATCACACTGACATCAGTCTTATTGACACTGGAAACATCACAGTGACAACAGTCTTATTGACACTGGAAACATCACAGTGACAACAGTCTTATTGACACTGGGCACATCACATTGAAAACAGTCTTATTGACACTGAACTCATCACATTGACATCAGTCTCATGACACTGGACTCATCACATTGACAACAGTCTTATTGACACTGGGCACATCACATTGACAACAGTCTTATTCACTCTGCCCACGTAAATCAGAGGTAAAAAGGCCTGAATTTGTGAGTAGCAGGATGTTCACGTTCTTTCCACTCAGTCATACCGATCACAACACACTGACATCAGTCTCAGTGACACTAGACTCATCACACTGACAACAGTCTCAGTGACACTGGGCACATCACATTGACAACAGTCTTATTGACAGTGGAAACATCACAGTGACAACAGTCTTATTGACACTGGGCACATCACACTGACATCAGTCTCAGTGACACTGGAAACATCACACTGACATCAGTCTCAGTGACACTGGACTCATCACACTGACAACAGTCTTATTGACATTGGGCACATCACATTGACAACAGTCTTATTGACACTGGAAACATCACAGTGACAAGAGTCTCCGTGACACTGTGAACAACACACTGACATCAGTCTCATTGACACTGGAAACATCACAGTGACAACAGTCTTATTGACACTGGGCACATCACACTGACATCAGTCTCAGTGACACTGGGCACGTCACACTGACATCAGTCTCAGTGACACTGGAAACAACACAGTGACAACAGTCTCAGTGACACTGGGCACATCACACTGACATCAGTCTCAGTGACACTGGGCACGTCACACTGACATCAGTCTCAGTGACACTGGAAACAACACACTGACATCAGTCTCAGTGACACTGGACTCATCACACTGACAACAGTCTTATTGACATTGGGCACATCACATTGACAACAGTTTTATTGACACTGGAAACATCACACTGACATCAGTCTCAGTGACACTGGACTCATCACATTGACAACAGTCTTATTGACACTGGAAACAACACACTGACATCAGTCTCAGTGACACTGGACTCATCACACTGAAAACAGTCTTATTGACACTGGGCTCATCACATTGACAACAGTCTCTGTGACACTGGGCACATCACATTGACAACAGTTTTATTGACACTGGAAACAACACACTGACATCAGTCTCAGTGACACTGGACTCATCACACTGACAACAGTCTTATTGACACTGAACGCATCACACTGACATCAGTCTCATAACACTGGGCACATCACATTGACATCAGTCTCAGTGACACTGGACACATCACAGTGACAACAGTCTCAGTGACACTGGAAACAACACACTGACATCAGTCTCAGTGACACTGGACTCATCACACTGACAACAGTCTTATTGACACTGGGCACATCACATTGACAACAGTCTTATTGACACTGGACTCATCACGTTGACATCAGTCTCTGTGACACTGGGCACATCACATTGACAACAGTCTTATTGACACTGGAAACAACACACTGACATCAGTCTCAGTGACACTGGACTCATCACACTGACAACAGTCTGATTGACACTGGGCACATCACATTGAAAACAGTCTTATTGACACTGGAAACAACACACTGACATCAGTCTCAGTGACACTGGACTCATCACACTGACAACAGTCTTATTGACACTGGGCTCATCACATTGACAACAGTCTCTGTGACACTGGGCACATCACATTGACAACAGTCTTATTGACACTGGAAACATCACACTGACATCAGTCTCAGTGACACTGGAAACAACATGACTGACATCAGTCTCAGTGACACTGGACTCATCACACTGACAACAGTCTTATTGACACTGGGCACGTCACATTGAAAACAGTCTTATTGACACTGAACTCATCACACTGACATCAGTCTCATGACACTGGACTCATCACACTGACAACAGTCTTATTGACACTGGGCACATCACACTGACATCAGTCTCTGTGACACTGGGCACATCACATTGAAAACAGTCTTATTGACACTGGACTCATCACACTGACATCAGTCTTATTGACACTGAACTCATCACACTGACATCAGTCTCATGACACTGGACTCATCACACTGACAACAGTCTTATTGACACTGGGCACATCACATTGAAAACAGTCTTATTGACACTGAACTCATCACACTGACATCAGTCTCATGACACTGGACTCATCACACTGACAACAGTCTTATTGACATTGGGCACATCACATTGACAACAGTCTTATTGACACTGAACTCATCACACTGACATCAGTCTCATGACACTGGGCACATCACATTGACATCAGTGTCAGTGACACTGGACACATCACAGTGACAACAGTCTCAGTGACACTGGAAACAACACACTGACATCAGTCTCAGTGACACTGGACTCATCACACTGACAACAGTCTTATTGACACTGGGCACATCACATTGACAACAGTCTTATTGACACTGGACTCATCACATTGACATCAGTCTCTGTGACACTGGGCACATCACATTGACAACAGTCTTATTGACACTGGAAACAACACACTGACATCAGTCTCAGTGACACTGGACTCATCACACTGACAACAGTCTTATTGACATTGGGCACATCTCATTGACAACAGTTTTATTGACACTGGAAACAACACACTGACATCAGTCTCAGTGACACTGGACTCATCACATTGACAACAGTCTTATTGACACTGGGCTCATCACATTGACAACAGTCTCTGACACTGGGCACGTCACATTGACAACAGTCTTATTGACACTGGAAACAACACACTGACATCAGTCTCAGTGACACTGGAC
The DNA here is from genome assembly GCF_030144855.1 of Hypanus sabinus. Classification (NCBI taxonomy): domain Eukaryota; kingdom Metazoa; phylum Chordata; class Chondrichthyes; order Myliobatiformes; family Dasyatidae; genus Hypanus; species Hypanus sabinus. The sequence continues at coordinate 259,494 of NC_082735.1, read as the reverse complement.
TCATCACACTGACAACAGTCTTATTGACACTGGGCTCATCACATTGACAACAGTCTCTGTGACACTGGGCACATCACATTGACAACAGTCTTATTGACACTGGAAACAACACACTGACATCAGTCTCAGTGACACTGGACTCATCACACTGACAACAGTCTTATTGACACTGGGCACATCACATTGCAAACAGTCTTATTGACACTGAACTCCTCACACTGACATCAGTCTCATGACACTGGGCACATCACATTGACATCAGTCTCAGTGACACTGGACACATCACAGTGACAACAGTCTCAGTGACACTGGAAACAACACACTGACATCAGTCTCAGTGACACTGGACTCGTCACACTGACAACAGTCTTATTGACACTGGGCACATCACATTGACAACAGTCTTATTGACACTGGAAACAACACACTGACATCAGTCTCAGTGACACAGGGCACATCACGTTGCAAACAGTCTTATTGACACTGAACTCATCACACTGACATCAGTCTCATGACACTGGGCACATCACGTTGACATCAGTCTCAGTGACACTGGACACATCACAGTGACAACAGTCTTATTGACACTGGAAACATCACAGTGACAACAGTCTCAGTGACACTGTGAACATCACACTGACAACAGTCTTATTGACACTGGACTCATCACACTCACATCAGTCTCATGACACTGGACTCATCACATTGACAACAGTCTTATTGACACTGGGCTCATCACATTGACAACCGTCTCTGTGACACTGGACTCATCACACTGACATCAGTCTCATGACACTGGGCACATCACATTGAAAACAGTCTTATTGGCACTGGGCACATCACAGTGACAACAGTCTCAGTGACACTGTGAACATCACACTGACATCAGTCTTATTGACACTGGAAACATCACAGTGACAACAGTCTTATTGACACTGGAAAGATTACAGTGACAACAGTCTTATTGACACTGGACTCATCACACTCACATCAGTCTCATGACACTGGACTCATCACACTGACAACAGTCTTATTGACATTGGGCACATCAATTTGACAACAGTCTTATTGACACTGGAAACAACACACTGACATCAGTCTCAGTGACACTGGACTCATCACACTGACAACAGTCTTATTGACACTGGGCACATCACATTGCAAACAGTCTTATTGACACTGAACTCCTCACACTGACATCAGTCTCATGACACTGGGCACATCACATTGACATCAGTCTCAGTGACACTGGACACATCACAGTGACAACAGTCTCAGTGACACTGGAAACAACACACTGACATCAGTCTCAGTGACACTGGACTCGTCACACTGACAACAGTCTTATTGACACTGGGCACATCACATTGACAACAGTCTTATTGACACTGGAAACAACACACTGACATCAGTCTCAGTGACACAGGGCACATCACATTGCAAACAGTCTTATTGACACTGAACTCATCACACTGACATCAGTCTCATGACACTGGGCACATCACGTTGACATCAGTCTCAGTGACACTGGACACATCACAGTGACAACAGTCTTATTGACACTGGAAACATCACAGTGACAACAGTCTCAGTGACACTGTGAACATCACACTGACAACAGTCTTATTGACACTGGACTCATCACACTCACATCAGTCTCATGACACTGGACTCATCACATTGACAACAGTCTTATTGACACTGGGCTCATCACATTGACAACCGTCTCTGTGACACTGGACTCATCACACTGACATCAGTCTCATGACACTGGGCACATCACATTGAAAACAGTCTTATTGGCACTGGGCACATCACAGTGACAACAGTCTCAGTGACACTGTGAACATCACACTGACATCAGTCTTATTGACACTGGAAACATCACAGTGACAACAGTCTTATTGACACTGGAAAGATTACAGTGACAACAGTCTTATTGACACTGGGCACATCACATTGAAAACAGTCTTATTGACACTGGACTCATCACACTCACATCAGTCTCATGACACTGGACTCATCACACTGACAACAGTCTTATTGACACTGGGCACTTCACATTGACAACAGTCTCTGTGACACTGGGCACATCACATTGACAACAGTCTTATTGACACTGGAAACAACACACTGACATCAGTCTCAGTGACACTGGACTCATCACACTGACAACAGTCTTATTGACACTGGGCACATCACATTGAAAACAGTCTTATTGACACTGGAAACAACACACTGACATCAGTCTCAGTGACACTGGACTCATCACACTGACAACAGTCTTATTGACACTGGGCTCATCACATTGACAACAGTCTCTGTGACACTGGGCACATCACATTGACAACAGTCTTATTGACACTGGAAACATCACACTGATATCAGTCTCAGTGACACTGGAAACAACACACTGACATCAGTCTCAGTGACACTGGACTCATCACACTGAGAACAGTCTTATTGACACTGGGCACATCACATTGCAAACAGTCTTATTGACACTGAACTCCTCACACTGACATCAGTCTCATGACACTGGGCACATCACATTGACATCAGTCTCAGTGACACTGGACACATCACAGTGACAACAGTCTCAGTGACACTGGAAACAACACACTGACATCAGTCTCAGTGACACTGGACTCGTCACACTGACAACAGTCTTATAGACACTGGGCACATCACATTGACAACAGTCTTATTGACACTGAACTCCTCACACTGACATCAGTCTCATGACACTGGGCACATCACATTGACAACAGTCTTATTGACACTGAACTCATCACACTGACATCAGTCTCATGACACTGGATTCATCACATTGACAACAGTCAGTGACACTGTGAACATCACACTGACATCAGTCTCATGACACTGGGCACATCACATTGACAACAGTCATTGACACTGGAAACATCACAGTGACAACAGTCTCAGTGACACTGTGAACATCACACTGACATCAGTCTTATTGACACTGGAAACATCACAGTGACAACAGTCTTATTGACACTGGAAATATTGCAGTGACAACAGTCTTATTGACACTGGGCACCTCACATTGAAAACAGTCTTATTGACACTGGACTCATCACACTCACATCAGTCTCATGACACTGGACTCATCACACTGACAACAGTCTTATTGACACTGGGCACTTCACATTGACAACAGTCTCTGTGACACTGGGCACATCACATTGACAACAGTCTTATTGACACTGGAAACAACACACTGACATCAGTCTCAGTGACACTGGACTCATCACACTGACAACAGTCTTATTGACACTGGGCACATCACATTGAAAACAGTCTTATTGACACTGGAAACAACACACTGACAACAGTCTTATTGACACTGGAAACATCACAGTGACAACAGTCTTATTGACACTGGAAACATCACAGTGACAACAGTCTTATTGACATTGGGCACATCACATTGACAACAGTCTTATTGACACTGAACTCATCACACTGACATCAGTCTCATGACACTGGGCACATCACATTGACATCAGTCTCAGTGACACTGGACACATCACAGTGACAACAGTCTCAGTGACACTGGAAACAACACACTGACATCAGTCTCAGTGACACTGGACTCATCACACTGACAACAGTCTTATTGACACTGGGCACATCACATTGACAACAGTCTTATTGACACTGGACTCATCACATTGACATCAGTCTCTGTGACACTGGGCACATCACATTGACAACAGTCTTATTGACACTGGAAACAACACACTGACATCAGTCTCAGTGACACTGGACTCATCACACTGACAACAGTCTTATTGACACTGGGCACGTCACATTGCAAACAGTCTTATTGACACTGAACTCATCACACTGACATCAGTCTCATGACACTGGACTCATCACACTGACAACAGTCTTATTGACATTGGGCACATCTCATTGACAACAGTTTTATTGACACTGGAAACAACACACTGACATCAGTCTCAGTGACACTGGACTCATCACATTGACAACAGTCTTATTGACACTGGGCTCATCACATTGACAACAGTCTCTGACACTGGGCACGTCACATTGACAACAGTCTTATTGACACTGGAAACAACACACTGACATCAGTCTCAGTGACACTGGACTCATCACACTGACAACAGTCTTATTGACATTGGGCACATCACATTGACAACAGTCTCTGTGACACTGGAAACATCACAGTGACAACAGTCTCAGTGACACTGTGAACATCACACTGACATCAGTCTTATTGACACTGGGCTCATCACATTGACAACAGTCTTATTGACACTGGAAACAACAGACTGACAACAGTCTTATTGACACTGGGCTCATCACATTGACAACAGTCTTATTGACACTGGAAACAACACACTGACAACAGTCTCATTGACACTGGGCACATCACACTGACAACAGTCTTATTGACACTGGGCACATCACATTGAAAACAGTCTTATTGACACTGGAAACAACACACTGACATCAGTCTAAGTGACACTAGACTCATCACATTGAAAACAGTCTTATTGACACTGGACATCACACTGACATCAGTCTCATGACACTGGACTCATCACACTGACAGTGATACTGGAAACAACACAGTGAATCAGCCCCAGTGACACTGGGCACATCACACTGACATCAGTCTCTGTGACACTGGGCACATCACATTGAAAACAGTCTCAGTGACATGGGACTCATCACTGTGAATCAGCCTCAGTGACACTGTGAACATCACACTGACATCAGTCTCAGTGACACTGTGAACATCACACTGACATCAGTCTTATTGACACTGGAAACATCACAGTGACAACAGTCTCAGTGACACTGTGAACATCACACTGACATCAGTCTTATTGACACTGGAAACATCACAGTGACAACAGTCTTATTGACACTGGAAACATCACAGTGACAACAGTCTTATTGACACTGGGCACATCACATTGAAAACAGTCTTATTGACACTGAACTCATCACATTGACATCAGTCTCATGACACTGGACTCATCACATTGACAACAGTCTTATTGACACTGGGCACATCACATTGACAACAGTCTTATTCACTCTGCCCACGTAAATCACAGAGGTAAAAAGGCCTGAATTTGTGAGTAGCAGGATGTTCACGTTCTTTCCACTCAGTCATACCGATCACAACACACTGACATCAGTCTCAGTGACACTAGACTCATCACACTGACAACAGTCTCAGTGACACTGGGCACATCACATTGACAACAGTCTTATTGACAGTGGAAACATCACAGTGACAACAGTCTTATTGACACTGGAAACATCACATTGACAACAGTCTCAGTGACACTGGGCACATCACACTGACATCAGTCTCAGTGACACTGGAAACATCACACTGACATCAGTCTCAGTGACACTGGACTCATCACACTGACAACAGTCTTATTGACATTGGGCACATCACACTGACATCAGTCTCAGTGACACTGGACTCATCACACTGAAAACAGTCTTATTGACACTGGGCACATCACACTGACATCAGTCTCAGTGACACTGGACTCATCACACTGACAACAGTCTTATTGACACTGGGCACATCACACTGACATCAGTCTCAGTGACACTGGACTCATCACACTGAAAACAGTCTTATTGACACTGGGCTCATCACATTGACAACAGTCTCTGTGACACTGGGCACATCACATTGACAACAGTTTTATTGACACTGGAAACAACACACTGACATCAGTCTCAGTGACACTGGACTCATCACACTGACAACAGTCTTATTGACACTGGGCTCATCACATTGACAACAGTCTCTGTGACACTGGGCACATCACATTGACAACAGTTTTATTGACACTGGAAACAACACACTGACATCAGTCTCAGTGACACTGGACTCATCACACTGACAACAGTCTTATTGACACTGAACGCATCACACTGACATCAGTCTCATAACACTGGGCACATCACATTGACATCAGTCTCAGTGACACTGGACACATCACAGTGACAACAGTCTCAGTGACACTGGAAACAACACACTGACATCAGTCTCAGTGACACTGGACTCATCACACTGACAACAGTCTTATTGACACTGGGCACATCACATTGACAACAGTCTTATTGACACTGGACTCATCACATTGACATCAGTCTCTGTGACACTGGGCACATCACATTGACAACAGTCTTATTGACACTGGAAACAACACACTGACATCAGTCTCAGTGACACTGGACTCATCACACTGACAACAGTCTGATTGACACTGGGCACATCACATTGAAAACAGTCTTATTGACACTGGAAACAACACACTGACATCAGTCTCAGTGACACTGGACTCATCACACTGACAACAGTCTTATTGACACTGGGCTCATCACATTGACAACAGTCTCTGTGACACTGGGCACATCACATTGACAACAGTCTTATTGACACTGGAAACATCACACTGACATCAGTCTCAGTGACACTGGAAACAACATGACTGACATCAGTCTCAGTGACACTGGACTCATCACACTGACAACAGTCTTATTGACACTGGGCATATCACATTGAAAACAGTCTTATTGACACTGAACTCATCACACTGACATCAGTCTCATGACACTGGACTCATCACACTGACAACAGTCTTATTGACATTGGGCACATCACATTGACAACAGTCTTATTGACACTGGAAACAACACACTGACATCAGTCTCAGTGACGCTGGACTCATCACACTGAAAACAGTCTTATTGACACTGGGCACATCACATTGACAACAGTCTCTGTGACACTGGGCACATCACATTGAAAACAGTCTTATTGACACTGAACTCATCACACTGACATCAGTCTCATGACACTGGACTCATCACACTGACAACAGTCTTATTGACACTGGGCACATCACATTGAAAACAGTCTTATTGACACTGAACTCATCACACTGACATCAGTCTCATGACACTGGGCTCATCACATTGACATCAGTCTCAGTGACACTGGACACATCACAGTGACAACAGTCTCAGTGACACTGGAAACAACACACTGACATCAGTCTCAGTGACACTGGACTCATCACACTGACAACAGTCTTATTGATACTGGGCACATCACATTGACAACAGTCTTATTGACACTGGACTCATCACATTGACATCAGTCTCTGTGACACTGGGCACATCACATTGACAACAGTCTTATTGACACTGGAAACAACACACTGACATCAGTCTCAGTGACACTGGACTCATCACACTGACAACAGTCTTATTGACACTGGGCACGTCACATTGAAAACAGTCTTATTGACACTGAACTCATCACACTGACATCAGTCTCATGACACTGGACTCATCACACTGACAACAGTCTTATTGACATTGGGCACATCTCATTGACAACAGTTTTATTGACACTGGAAACAACACACTGACATCAGTCTCAGTGACACTGGACTCATCACATTGACAACAGTCTTATGGACACTGGGCTCATCACATTGACAACAGTCTCTGACACTGGGCACGTCACATTGACAACAGTCTTATTGACACTGGAAACAACACACTGACATCAGTCTCAGTGACACTGGACTCATCACACTGACAACAGTCTTATTGACACTGGGCTCATCACATTGACAACAGTCTCTGTGACACTGGGCACATCACATTGACAACAGTCTTATTGACACTGGAAACAACAGACTGACATCAGTCTCAGTGACACTGGACTCATCACACTGACAACAGTCTTATTGACACTGGGCACATCACATTGAAAACAGTCTTATTGACACTGGAAACAACACACTGACATCAGTCTCAGTGACACTGGACTCATCACACTGACAACAGTCTTATTGACACTGAACTCATCACACTGACATCAGTCTCATGACACTGGACTCATCACACTGACAACAGTCTTATTGACATTGGGCACATCAATTTGACAACAGTCTTATTGACACTGGAAAAAACACACTGACATCAGTCTCAGTGACACTGGACTCATCACACTGACAACAGTCTTATTGACACTGGGCACATCACATTGCAAACAGTCTTATTGACACTGAACTCCTCACACTGACATCAGTCTCATGACACTGGGCACATCACATTGAAATCAGTCTCAGTGACACTGGACACATCACAGTGACAACAGTCTCAGTGACACTGGAAACAACACACTGACATCAGTCTCAGTGACACTGGACTCGTCACACTGACAACAGTCTTATTGACACTGGGCACATCACATTGACAACAGTCTTATTGACACTGGAAACAACACACTGACATCAGTCTCAGTGACACTGGGCACATCACATTGCAAACAGTCTTATTGACACTGAACTCATCACACTGACATCAGTCTCATGACACTGGGCACATCACGTTGACATCAGTCTCAGTGACACTGGACACATCACAGTGACAACAGTCTTATTGACACTGGAAACATCACAGTGACAACAGTCTCAGTGACACTGTGAACATCACACTGACAACAGTCTTATTGACACTGGACTCATCACACTCACATCAGTCTCATGACGCTGGACTCATCACATTGACAACAGTCTTATTGACACTGGGCTCATCACATTGACAACCGTCTCTGTGACACTGGACTCATCACACTGACATCAGTCTCATGACACTGGGCACATCACATTGAAAACAGTCTTATTGGCACTGGGCACATCACAGTGACAACAGTCTTATTGACACTGGAAAGATTACAGTGACAACAGTCTTATTGACACTGGGCACATCACATTGAAAACAGTCTTATTGACACTGGACTCATCACACTCACATCAGTCTCATGACACTGGACTCATCACACTGACAACAGTCTTATTGACACTGGGCACTTCACATTGACAACAGTCTCTGTGACACTGGGCACATCACATTGACAACAGTCTAATTGACACTGGAAACAACACACTGACATCAGTCTCAGTGACACTGGACTCATCACACTGACAACAGTCTTATTGACACAGGGCACATCACATTGAAAACAGTCTTATTGACACTGGAAACAACACACTGACATCAGTCTCAGTGACACTGGACTCATCACACTGACAACAGTCTTATTGACACTGGGCTCATCACATTGACAACAGTCTCTGTGACACTGGGCACATCACATTGACAACAGTCTTATTGACACTGGAAACATCACACTGACATCAGTCTCAGTGACACTGGAAACAACACAATGACATCAGTCTCAGTGACACTGGACTCATCACACTGAGAACAGTCTTATTGACACTGGGCACATCACATTGCAAACAGTCTTATTGACACTGAACTCCTCACACTGACATCAGTCTCATGACACTGGGCACATCACATTGACATCAGTCTCAGTGACACTGGGCACATCACAGTGACAACAGTCTCAGTGACACTGGAAACAACACACTGACATCAGTCTCAGTGACACGGGACTCGTCACACTGACAACAGTCTTATTGACACTGGGCACACCACATTGACAACAGTCTTATTGACACTGAACTCCTCACACTGACATCAGTCTCATGACACCGGGCACATCACATTGACAACAGTCTTATTGACACTGAACTCATCACACTGACATCAGTCTCAAGACACTGGATTCATCACATTGACAACAGTCAGTGACACTGTGAACATCACACTGACATCAGTCTCATGACACTGGGCACATCACATTGACAACAGTCTTATTGACACTGGAAACATCACAGTGACAACAGTCTCAGTGACACTGTGAACATCACATTGCAAACAGTCTTATTGACACTGAACTCATCACACTGACATCAGTCTCATGACACTGGGCACATCACGTTGACATCAGTCTCAGTGACACTGGACACATCACAGTGACAACAGTCTTATTGACACTGGAAACATCACAGTGACAACAGTCTTATTGACACTGAACTCATCACACTGACATCAGTCTCATGACACTGGGCTCATCACATTGACATCAGTCTCAGTGACACTGGACACATCACAGTGACAACAGTCTCAGTGACACTGGAAACAACACACTGACATCAGTCTCAGTGACACTGGACTCATCACACTGACAACAGTCTTATTGATACTGGGCACATCACATTGACAACAGTCTTATTGACACTGGACTCATCACATTGACATCAGTCTCTGTGACACTGGGCACATCACATTGACAACAGTCTTATTGACACTGGAAACAACACACTGACATCAGTCTCAGTGACACTGGACTCATCACACTGACAACAGTCTTATTGACACTGGGCACGTCACATTGAAAACAGTCTTATTGACACTGAACTCATCACACTGACATCAGTCTCATGACACTGGACTCATCACACTGACAACAGTCTTATTGACATTGGGCACATCTCATTGACAACAGTTTTATTGACACTGGAAACAACACACTGACATCAGTCTCAGTGACACTGGACTCATCACATTGACAACAGTCTTATGGACACTGGGCTCATCACATTGACAACAGTCTCTGACACTGGGCACGTCACATTGACAACAGTCTTATTGACACTGGAAACAACACACTGACATCAGTCTCAGTGACACTGGACTCATCACACTGACAACAGTCTTATTGACACTGGGCTCATCACATTGACAACAGTCTCTGTGACACTGGGCACATCACATTGACAACAGTCTTATTGACACTGGAAACAACAGACTGACATCAGTCTCAGTGACACTGGACTCATCACACTGACAACAGTCTCATTGACACTGGGCACATCACATTGAAAACAGTCTTATTGACACTGGAAACAACACACTGACATCAGTCTCAGTGACACTGGACTCATCACACTGACAACAGTCTTATTGACACTGAACTCATCACACTGACATCAGTCTCATGACACTGGACTCATCACACTGACAACAGTCTTATTGACATTGGGCACATCAATTTGACAACAGTCTTATTGACACTGGAAAAAACACACTGACATCAGTCTCAGTGACACTGGACTCATCACACTGACAACAGTCTTATTGACACTGGGCACATCACATTGCAAACAGTCTTATTGACACTGAACTCCTCACACTGACATCAGTCTCATGACACTGGGCACATCACATTGAAATCAGTCTCAGTGACACTGGACACATCACAGTGACAACAGTCTCAGTGACACTGGAAACAACACACTGACATCAGTCTCAGTGACACTGGACTCGTCACACTGACAACAGTCTTATTGACACTGGGCACATCACATTGACAACAGTCTTATTGACACTGGAAACAACACACTGACATCAGTCTCAGTGACACTGGGCACATCACATTGCAAACAGTCTTATTGACACTGAACTCATCACACTGACATCAGTCTCATGACACTGGGCACATCACGTTGACATCAGTCTCAGTGACACTGGACACATCACAGTGACAACAGTCTTATTGACACTGGAAACATCACAGTGACAACAGTCTCAGTGACACTGTGAACATCACACTGACAACAGTCTTATTGACACTGGACTCATCACACTCACATCAGTCTCATGACGCTGGACTCATCACATTGACAACAGTCTTATTGACACTGGGCACTTCACATTGACAACCGTCTCTGTGACACTGGACTCATCACATTGACAACAGTCTAATTGACACTGGAAACAACACACTGACATCAGTCTCAGTGACACTGGACTCATCACACTGACAACAGTCTTATTGACACAGGGCACATCACATTGAAAACAGTCTTATTGACACTGGAAACAACACACTGACATCAGTCTCAGTGACACTGGACTCATCACACTGACAACAGTCTTATTGACACTGGGCTCATCACATTGACAACAGTCTCTGTGACACTGGGCACATCACATTGACAACAGTCTTATTGACACTGGAAACATCACACTGACATCAGTCTCAGTGACACTGGAAACAACACAATGACATCAGTCTCAGTGACACTGGACTCATCACACTGAGAACAGTCTTATTGACACTGGGCACATCACATTGCAAACAGTCTTATTGACACTGAACTCCTCACACTGACATCAGTCTCATGACACTGGGCACATCACATTGACATCAGTCTCAGTGACACTGGGCACATCACAGTGACAACAGTCTCAGTGACACTGGAAACAACACACTGACATCAGTCTCAGTGACACGGGACTCGTCACACTGACAACAGTCTTATTGACACTGGGCACATCACATTGACAACAGTCTTATTGACACTGAACTCCTCACACTGACATCAGTCTCATGACACCGGGCACATCACATTGACAACAGTCTTATTGACACTGAACTCATCACACTGACATCAGTCTCAAGACACTGGATTCATCACATTGACAACAGTCAGTGACACTGTGAACATCACACTGACATAAGTCTCATGACACTGGGCACATCACATTGACAACAGTCTTATTGACACTGGAAACATCACAGTGACAACAGTCTCAGTGACACTGTGAACATCACACTGACATCAGTCTTATTGACACTGGAAACATCACAGTGACAACAGTCTTATTGACACTGGAAATATTACAGTGACAACAGTCTTATTGACACTGGGCATATCACATTGAAAACAGTCTTATTGACACTGGACTCATCACACTCACATCAGTCTCATGACACTGGACTCATCACACTGACAACAGTCTTATTGACACTGGGCACTTCACATTGACAACAGTCTCTGTGACACTGGGCACATCACATTGACAACAGTCTTATTGACACTGGAAACAACACACTGACATCAGTCTCAGTGACACTGGACTCATCACACTGACAACAGTCTTATTGACACTGGGCACATCACATTGAAAACAGTCTTATTGACACTGGAAACAACACACTGACATCAGTCTCAGTGACACTGTGAACATCACACTGACATCAGTCTTATTGACACTGGAAACATCACAGTGACAACAGTCTCAGTGACACTGTGAACATCACACTGACATCAGTCTTATTGACACTGGAAACATCACAGTGACAACAGTCTTATTGACACTGGAAACATCACAGTGACAACAGTCTTATTGACATTGGGCACATCACATTGACAACAGTCTTATTGACACTGAACTCATCACACTGACATCAGTCTCATGACACTGGGCACATCACATTGACATCAGTCTCAGTGACACTGGACACATCACAGTGACAACAGTCTCAGTGACACTGGAAACAACACACTGACATCAGTCTCAGTGACACTGGACTCATCACACTGACAATAGTCTTATTGACACTGGGCACATCACATTGACAACAGTCTTATTGACACTGGACTCATCACATTGACATCAGTGTCTGTGACACTGGGCACATCACATTGACAACAGTCTTATTGACACTGGAAACAACACACTGACATCAGTCTCAGTGACACTGGACTCCACACTGACAGCAGTCTTATTGACACTGGGCACGTCACATTGAAAACAGTCTTATTGACACTGAACTCATCACACTGACATCAGTCTCATGACACTGGACTCATCACACTGACAACAGTCTTATTGACATTGGGCACATCTCATTGACAACAGTTTTATTGACACTGGAAACAACACACTGACATCAGTCTCAGTGACACTGGACTCATCACATTGACAACAGTCTTATTGACACTGGGCTCATCACATTGACAACAGTCTCTGACACTGGGCACGTCACATTGACAACAGTCTTATTGACACTGGAAACAACACACTGACATCAGTCTCAGTGACACTGGACTCATCACACTGACAACAGTCATATTGACACTGGGCTCATCACATTGACAACAGTCTTATTGACACTGAACTCATCACACTGACATCAGTCTCATGACACTGGGCACATCACATTGACATCAGTCTCAGTGACACTGGACACATCACAGTGACAACAGTCTCAGTGACACTGGAAACAACACACTGACATCAGTCTCAGTGACACTGGACTCATCACACTGACAGCAGTCTTATTGACACTGGGCACGTCACATTGAAAACAGTCTTATTGACACTGAACTCATCACACTGACATCAGTCTCATGACACTGGACTCATCACACTGACAACAGTCTTATTGACATTGGGCACATCTCATTGACAACAGTTTTATTGACACTGGACTCATCACACTGACAACAGTCTTATTGACACTGGGCACATCACATTGCAAACAGTCTTATTCACACTGAACTCCTCACACTGACATCAGTCTCATGACACTGGGCACATCACATTGACATCAGTCTCAGTGACACTGGACACATCACAGTGACAACAGTCTCAGTGACACTGGAAACAAGACACTGACATCAGTCTCAGTGACACTGGACTCGTCACACTGACAACAGGCTTATTGACACTGGGCACATCACATTGACAACAGTCTTATTGACACTGGAAACAACACACTGACATCAGTCTCAGTGACACTGGGCACATCACATTGCAAACAGTCTTATTGACACTGAACTCATCACACTGACATCAGTCTCATGACACTGGGCACATCACGTTGACATCAGTCTCAGTGACACTGGACACATCACAGTGACAACAGTCTTATTGACACTGGAAACATCACAGTGACAACAGTCTCAGTGACACTGTGAACATCACACTGACAACAGTCTTATTGACACTGGACTCATCACACTCACATCAGTCTCATGACACTGGACTCATCACATTGACAACAGTCTTATTGACACTGGGCTCATCACATTGACAACCGTCTCTGTGACACTGGACTCATCACACTGTCATCAGTCTCATGACACTGGGCACATCACATTGAAAACAGTCTTATTGGCACTGGGCACATCACAGTGACAACAGTCTCAGTGACACTGTGAACATCACACTGACATCAGTCTTATTGACACTGGAAACATCACAGTGACAACAGTCTTATTGACACTGGAAAGATTACAGTGACAACAGTCTTATTGACACTGGGCACATCACATTGAAAACAGTCTTATTGACACTGGACTCATCACACTCACATCAGTCTCATGACACTGGACTCATCACACTGACAACAGTCTTATTGACACTGGGCACTTCACATTGACAACAGTCTCTGTGACACTGGGCACATCACATTGACAACAGTCTTATTGACACTGGAAACAACACACTGACATCAGTCTCAGTGACACTGGACTCATCACACTGACAACAGTCTTATTGACACTGGGCACATCACATTGAAAACAGTCTTATTGACACTGGAAACAACACACTGACATCAGTCTCAGTGACACTGTGAACATCACACTGACATCAGTCTTATTGACACTGGAAACATCACAGTGACAACAGTCTCAGTGACACTGTGAACATCACACTGACATCAGTCTTATTGACACTGGAAACATCACAGTGACAACAGTCTTATTGACACTGGAAACATCACAGTGACAACAGTCTTATTGACATTGGGCACATCACATTGACAACAGTCTTATTGACACTGAACTCATCACACTGACATCAGTCTCATGACACTGGGCACATCACATTGACATCAGTCTCAGTGACACTGGACACATCACAGTGACAACAGTCTCAGTGACACTGGAAACAACACACTGACATCAGTCTCAGTGACACTGGACTCATCACACTGACAACAGTCTTATTGACACTGGGCACATCACATTGACAACAGTCTTATTGACACTGGACTCATCACATTGACATCAGTCTCTGTGACACTGGGCACATCACATTGACAACAGTCTTATTGACACTGGAAACAACACACTGACATCAGTCTCAGTGACACTGGACTCCACACTGACAGCAGTCTTATTGACACTGGGCACGTCACATTGAAAACAGTCTTATTGACACTGAACTCATCACACTGACATCAGTCTCATGACACTGGACTCATCACACTGACAACAGTCTTATTGACATTGGGCACATCTCATTGACAACAGTTTTATTGACACTGGAAACAACACACTGACATCAGTCTCAGTGACACTGGACTCATCACATTGACAACAGTCTTATTGACACTGGGCTCATCACATTGACAACAGTCTCTGACACTGGGCACGTCACATTGACAACAGTCTTATTGACACTGGAAACAACACACTGACATCAGTCTCAGTGACACTGGACTCATCACACTGACAACAGTCTTATTGACACTGGGCTCATCACATTGACAACAGTCTCTGTGACACTGGGCACATCACATTGACAACAGTCTTATTGACACTGGACTCATCACACTGACAACAGTCTTATTGACACTGGGCTCATCACATTGACAACAGTCTCTGTGACACTGGGCACATCACACTGACAACAGTCTTATTGACATTGGGCACATCTCATTGACAACAGTTTTATTGACACTGGACTCATCACACTGACAACAGTCTTATTGACACTGGGCACATCACATTGCAAACAGTCTTATTGACACTGAACTCCTCACACTGACATCAGTCTCATGACACTGGGCACATCACATTGACATCAGTCTCAGTGAAACTGGACACATCACAGTGACAACAGTCTCAGTTACACTGGAAACAACACACTGACATCAGTCTCAGTGACACTGGACTCGTCACACTGACAACAGTCTTATTGACACTGGGCACATCACATTGACAACAGTCTTATTGACACTGGAAACAACACACTGACATCAGTCTCAGTGACACTGGGCACATCACATTGCAAACAGTCTTATTGACACTGAACTCATCACACTGACATCAGTCTCATGACACTGGGCACATCACGTTGACATCAGTCTCAGTGACACTGGACACATCACAGTGACAACAGTCTTATTGACACTGGAAACATCACAGTGACAACAGTCTCAGTGACACTGTGAACATCACACTGACAACAGTCTTATTGACACTGGACTCATCACACTCACATCAGTCTCATGACACTGGGCACATCACATTGACATCAGTCTCAGTGACACTGGACACATCACAGTGACAACAGTCTCAGTGACACTGGAAACAACACACTGACATCAGTCTCAGTGACACTGGACTCGTCACACTGACAACAGTCTTATTGACACTGGGCACATCACATTGACAACAGTCTTATTGACACTGGAAACAACACACTGACATCAGTCTCAGTGACACTGGGCACATCACATTGCAAACAGTCTTATTGACACTGAACTCATCACACTGACATCAGTCTCATGACACTGGGCACATCACGTTGACATCAGTCTCAGTGACACTGGACACATCACAGTGACAACAGTCTTATTGACACTGGAAACATCACAGTGACAACAGTCTCAGTGACACTGTGAACATCACATTGACAACAGTCTTATTGACACTGGGCTCATCACATTGACAACCGTCTCTGTGACACTGGACTCATCACACTGACATCAGTCTCATGACACTGGGCACATCACATTGAAAACAGTCTTATTGGCACTGGGCACATCACAGTGACAACAGTCTCAGTGACACTGTGAACATCACACTGACATCAGTCTTATTGACACTGGAAACATCACAGTGACAACAGTCTTATTGACACTGGAAAGATTACAGTGACAACAGTCTTATTGACACTGGGCACATCACATTGAAAACAGTCTTATTGACACTGGACTCATCACACTCACATCAGTCTCATGACACTGGACTCATCACACTGACAACAGTCTTATTGACACTGGGCACTTCACATTGACAACAGTCTCTGTGACACTGGGCACATCACATTGACAACAGTCTAATTGACACTGGAAACAACACACTGACATCAGTCTCAGTGACACTGGACTCATCACACTGACAACAGTCTTATTGACACTGGGCACATCACATTGAAAACAGTCTTATTGACACTGGAAACAACACACTGACATCAGTCTCAGTGACACTGGACTCATCACACTGACAACAGTCTTATTGACACTGGGCTCATCACATTGACAACAGTCTCTGTGACACTGGGCACATCACATTGACAACAGTCTTATTGACACTGGAAACATCACACTGACATCAGTCTCAGTGACACTGGAAACAACACACTGACATCAGTCTCAGTGACACTGGACTCATCACACTGAGAACAGTCTTATTGACACTGGGCACATCACATTGCAAACAGTCTTATTGACACTGAACTCCTCACACTGACATCAGTCACATGACACTGGGCACATCACATTGACATCAGTCTCAGTGACACTGGACACATCACAGTGACAACAGTCTCAGTGACACTGGAAACAACACACTGACATCAGTCTCAGTGACACGGGACTCGTCACACTGACAACAGTCTTATTGACACTGGGCACATCACATTGACAACAGTCTTATTGACACTGAACTCCTCACACTGACATCAGTCTCATGACACTGGATTCATCACATTGACAACAGTCAGTGACACTGTGAACATCACACTGACATCAGTCTCATGACACTGGGCACATCACATTGACAACAGTCTTATTGACACTGGAAACATCACAGTGACAACAGTCTCAGTGACACTGTGAACATCACACTGACATCAGTCTTATTGACACTGGAAACATCACAGTGACAACAGTCTTATTGACACTGGAAATATTACAGTGACAACAGTCTTATTGACACTGGGCACATCACATTGAAAACAGTCTTATTGACACTGGACTCATCACACTCACATCAGTCTCATGACACTGGACTCATCACACTGACAACAGTCTTATTGACACTGGGCACTTCACATTGACAACAGTCTCTGTGACACTGGGCACATCACATTGACAACAGTCTTATTGACACTGGAAACAACACACTGACATCAGTCTCAGTGACACTGGACTCATCACACTGACAACAGTCTTATTGACACTGGGCACATCACATTGAAAACAGTCTTATTGACACTGGAAACAACACACTGACATCAGTCTCAGTGACACTGTGAACATCACACTGACATCAGTCTTATTGACACTGGAAACATCACAGTGACAACAGTCTCAGTGACACTGTGAACATCACACTGACATCAGTCTTATTGACACTGGAAACATCACAGTGACAACAGTCTTATTGACACTGGAAACATCACATTGACAACAGTCTTATTGACATTGGGCACATCACATTGACAACAGTCTTATTGACACTGAACTCATCACACTGACATCAGTCTCATGACACTGGGCACATCACATTGACATCAGTCTCAGTGACACTGGACACATCACAGTGACAACAGTCTCATTGACACTGGAAACAACACACTGACATCAGTCTCAGTGACACTGGACTCATCACACTGACAACAGTCTTATTGACACTGGGCACATCACATTGACAACAGTCTTATTGACACTGGACTCATCACATTGACATCAGTCTCTGTGACACTGGGCACATCACATTGACAACAGTCTTATTGACACTGGAAACAACACACTGACATCAGTCTCAGTGACACTGGACTCATCACACTGACAGCAGTCTTATTGACACTGGGCACGTCACATTGAAAACAGTCTTATTGACACTGAACTCATCACACTGACATCAGTCTCATGACACTGGACTCATCACACTGACAACAGTCTTATTGACATTGGGCACATCACATTGACAACAGTTTTATTGACACTGGAAACAACACACTGACATCAGTCTCAGTGACACTGGACTCATCACATTGACAACAGTCTTATTGACACTGGGCTCATCACATTGACAACAGTCTCTGACACTGGACTCATCACACTGACAACAGTCTTATTGACACTGGGCTCATCACATTGACAACAGTCTCTGTGACACTGGGCACATCACATTGACAACAGTCTTATTGACACTGGAAACAACAGACTGACATCAGTCTCAGTGACACTGGACTCATCACACTGACAACAGTCTTATTGACACTGGGCAAATCACATTGAAAACAGTCTTATTGACACTGAACTCCTCACACTGACATCAGTCTCATGACACTGGACTCATCACACTGACAACAGTCTTATTGACATTGGGCACATCAATTTGACAACAGTCTTATTGACACTGGAAACAACACACTGACATCAGTCTCAGTGACACGGGACTCGTCACACTGACAACAGTCTTATTGACTGGGCACATCACATTGACAACAGTCTTATTGACACTGAACTCCTCACACTGACATCAGTCTCATGACACTGGGCACATCACATTGACAACAGTCTTATTGACACTGGACTCATCACACTGACATCAGTCTCATGACACTGGATTCATCACATTGACAACAGTCAGTGACACTGTGAACATCACACTGACATCAGTCTCATGACACTGGGCACATCACATTGACAACGGTCTTATTGACACTGGAAACATCACAGTGACAACAGTCTCAGTGACACTGTGAACATCACACTGACATCAGTCTTATTGACACTGGGCACATCACATTGACAACAGTCTTATTGACACTGGACTCATCACATTGACATCAGTGTCTGTGACACTGGGCACATCACATTGACAACAGTCTTATTGACACTGGAAACAACACACTGACATCAGTCTCAGTGACACTGGACTCCACACTGACAGCAGTCTTATTGACACTGGGCACGTCACATTGAAAACAGTCTTATTGACACTGAACTCATCACACTGACATCAGTCTCATGACACTGGACTCATCACACTGACAACAGTCTTATTGACATTGGGCACATCTCATTGACAACAGTTTTATTGACACTGGAAACAACACACTGACATCAGTCTCAGTGACACTGGACTCATCACATTGACAACAGTCTTATTGACACTGGGCTCATCACATTGACAACAGTCTCTGACACTGGGCACGTCACATTGACAACAGTCTTATTGACACTGGAAACAACACACTGACATCAGTCTCAGTGACACTGGACTCATCACACTGACAACAGTCATATTGACACTGGGCTCATCACATTGACAACAGTCTTATTGACACTGAACTCATCACACTGACATCAGTCTCATGACACTGGGCACATCACATTGACATCAGTCTCAGTGACACTGGACACATCACAGTGACAACAGTCTCAGTGACACTGGAAACAACACACTGACATCAGTCTCAGTGACACTGGACTCATCACACTGACAGCAGTCTTATTGACACTGGGCACGTCACATTGAAAACAGTCTTATTGACACTGAACTCATCACACTGACATCAGTCTCATGACACTGGACTCATCACACTGACAACAGTCTTATTGACATTGGGCACATCTCATTGACAACAGTTTTATTGACACTGGACTCATCACACTGACAACAGTCTTATTGACACTGGGCACATCACATTGCAAACAGTCTTATTCACACTGAACTCCTCACACTGACATCAGTCTCATGACACTGGGCACATCACATTGACATCAGTCTCAGTGACACTGGACACATCACAGTGACAACAGTCTCAGTGACACTGGAAACAAGACACTGACATCAGTCTCAGTGACACTGGACTCGTCACACTGACAACAGGCTTATTGACACTGGGCACATCACATTGACAACAGTCTTATTGACACTGGAAACAACACACTGACATCAGTCTCAGTGACACTGGGCACATCACATTGCAAACAGTCTTATTGACACTGAACTCATCACACTGACATCAGTCTCATGACACTGGGCACATCACGTTGACATCAGTCTCAGTGACACTGGACACATCACAGTGACAACAGTCTTATTGACACTGGAAACATCACAGTGACAACAGTCTCAGTGACACTGTGAACATCACACTGACAACAGTCTTATTGACACTGGACTCATCACACTCACATCAGTCTCATGACACTGGACTCATCACATTGACAACAGTCTTATTGACACTGGGCTCATCACATTGACAACCGTCTCTGTGACACTGGACTCATCACACTGTCATCAGTCTCATGACACTGGGCACATCACATTGAAAACAGTCTTATTGGCACTGGGCACATCACAGTGACAACAGTCTCAGTGACACTGTGAACATCACACTGACATCAGTCTTATTGACACTGGAAACATCACAGTGACAACAGTCTTATTGACACTGGAAAGATTACAGTGACAACAGTCTTATTGACACTGGGCACATCACATTGAAAACAGTCTTATTGACACTGGACTCATCACACTCACATCAGTCTCATGACACTGGACTCATCACACTGACAACAGTCTTATTGACACTGGGCACTTCACATTGACAACAGTCTCTGTGACACTGGGCACATCACATTGACAACAGTCTTATTGACACTGGAAACAACACACTGACATCAGTCTCAGTGACACTGGACTCATCACACTGACAACAGTCTTATTGACACTGGGCACATCACATTGAAAACAGTCTTATTGACACTGGAAACAACACACTGACATCAGTCTCAGTGACACTGTGAACATCACACTGACATCAGTCTTATTGACACTGGAAACATCACAGTGACAACAGTCTCAGTGACACTGTGAACATCACACTGACATCAGTCTTATTGACACTGGAAACATCACAGTGACAACAGTCTTATTGACACTGGAAACATCACAGTGACAACAGTCTTATTGACATTGGGCACATCACATTGACAACAGTCTTATTGACACTGAACTCATCACACTGACATCAGTCTCATGACACTGGGCACATCACATTGACATCAGTCTCAGTGACACTGGACACATCACAGTGACAACAGTCTCAGTGACACTGGAAACAACACACTGACATCAGTCTCAGTGACACTGGACTCATCACACTGACAACAGTCTTATTGACACTGGGCACATCACATTGACAACAGTCTTATTGACACTGGACTCATCACATTGACATCAGTCTCTGTGACACTGGGCACATCACATTGACAACAGTCTTATTGACACTGGAAACAACACACTGACATCAGTCTCAGTGACACTGGACTCCACACTGACAGCAGTCTTATTGACACTGGGCACGTCACATTGAAAACAGTCTTATTGACACTGAACTCATCACACTGACATCAGTCTCATGACACTGGACTCATCACACTGACAACAGTCTTATTGACATTGGGCACATCTCATTGACAACAGTTTTATTGACACTGGAAACAACACACTGACATCAGTCTCAGTGACACTGGACTCATCACATTGACAACAGTCTTATTGACACTGGGCTCATCACATTGACAACAGTCTCTGACACTGGGCACGTCACATTGACAACAGTCTTATTGACACTGGAAACAACACACTGACATCAGTCTCAGTGACACTGGACTCATCACACTGACAACAGTCTTATTGACACTGGGCTCATCACATTGACAACAGTCTCTGTGACACTGGGCACATCACATTGACAACAGTCTTATTGACACTGGACTCATCACACTGACAACAGTCTTATTGACACTGGGCTCATCACATTGACAACAGTCTCTGTGACACTGGGCACATCACACTGACAACAGTCTTATTGACATTGGGCACATCTCATTGACAACAGTTTTATTGACACTGGACTCATCACACTGACAACAGTCTTATTGACACTGGGCACATCACATTGCAAACAGTCTTATTGACACTGAACTCCTCACACTGACATCAGTCTCATGACACTGGGCACATCACATTGACATCAGTCTCAGTGAAACTGGACACATCACAGTGACAACAGTCTCAGTTACACTGGAAACAACACACTGACATCAGTCTCAGTGACACTGGACTCGTCACACTGACAACAGTCTTATTGACACTGGGCACATCACATTGACAACAGTCTTATTGACACTGGAAACAACACACTGACATCAGTCTCAGTGACACTGGGCACATCACATTGCAAACAGTCTTATTGACACTGAACTCATCACACTGACATCAGTCTCATGACACTGGGCACATCACGTTGACATCAGTCTCAGTGACACTGGACACATCACAGTGACAACAGTCTTATTGACACTGGAAACATCACAGTGACAACAGTCTCAGTGACACTGTGAACATCACACTGACAACAGTCTTATTGACACTGGACTCATCACACTCACATCAGTCTCATGACACTGGGCACATCACATTGACATCAGTCTCAGTGACACTGGACACATCACAGTGACAACAGTCTCAGTGACACTGGAAACAACACACTGACATCAGTCTCAGTGACACTGGACTCGTCACACTGACAACAGTCTTATTGACACTGGGCACATCACATTGACAACAGTCTTATTGACACTGGAAACAACACACTGACATCAGTCTCAGTGACACTGGGCACATCACATTGCAAACAGTCTTATTGACACTGAACTCATCACACTGACATCAGTCTCATGACACTGGGCACATCACGTTGACATCAGTCTCAGTGACACTGGACACATCACAGTGACAACAGTCTTATTGACACTGGAAACATCACAGTGACAACAGTCTCAGTGACACTGTGAACATCACATTGACAACAGTCTTATTGACACTGGGCTCATCACATTGACAACCGTCTCTGTGACACTGGACTCATCACACTGACATCAGTCTCATGACACTGGGCACATCACATTGAAAACAGTCTTATTGGCACTGGGCACATCACAGTGACAACAGTCTCAGTGACACTGTGAACATCACACTGACATCAGTCTTATTGACACTGGAAACATCACAGTGACAACAGTCTTATTGACACTGGAAAGATTACAGTGACAACAGTCTTATTGACACTGGGCACATCACATTGAAAACAGTCTTATTGACACTGGACTCATCACACTCACATCAGTCTCATGACACTGGACTCATCACACTGACAACAGTCTTATTGACACTGGGCACTTCACATTGACAACAGTCTCTGTGACACTGGGCACATCACATTGACAACAGTCTAATTGACACTGGAAACAACACACTGACATCAGTCTCAGTGACACTGGACTCATCACACTGACAACAGTCTTATTGACACTGGGCACATCACATTGAAAACAGTCTTATTGACACTGGAAACAACACACTGACATCAGTCTCAGTGACACTGGACTCATCACACTGACAACAGTCTTATTGACACTGGGCTCATCACATTGACAACAGTCTCTGTGACACTGGGCACATCACATTGACAACAGTCTTATTGACACTGGAAACATCACACTGACATCAGTCTCAGTGACACTGGAAACAACACACTGACATCAGTCTCAGTGACACTGGACTCATCACACTGAGAACAGTCTTATTGACACTGGGCACATCACATTGCAAACAGTCTTATTGACACTGAACTCCTCACACTGACATCAGTCACATGACACTGGGCACATCACATTGACATCAGTCTCAGTGACACTGGACACATCACAGTGACAACAGTCTCAGTGACACTGGAAACAACACACTGACATCAGTCTCAGTGACACGGGACTCGTCACACTGACAACAGTCTTATTGACACTGGGCACATCACATTGACAACAGTCTTATTGACACTGAACTCCTCACACTGACATCAGTCTCATGACACTGGATTCATCACATTGACAACAGTCAGTGACACTGTGAACATCACACTGACATCAGTCTCATGACACTGGGCACATCACATTGACAACAGTCTTATTGACACTGGAAACATCACAGTGACAACAGTCTCAGTGACACTGTGAACATCACACTGACATCAGTCTTATTGACACTGGAAACATCACAGTGACAACAGTCTTATTGACACTGGAAATATTACAGTGACAACAGTCTTATTGACACTGGGCACATCACATTGAAAACAGTCTTATTGACACTGGACTCATCACACTCACATCAGTCTCATGACACTGGACTCATCACACTGACAACAGTCTTATTGACACTGGGCACTTCACATTGACAACAGTCTCTGTGACACTGGGCACATCACATTGACAACAGTCTTATTGACACTGGAAACAACACACTGACATCAGTCTCAGTGACACTGGACTCATCACACTGACAACAGTCTTATTGACACTGGGCACATCACATTGAAAACAGTCTTATTGACACTGGAAACAACACACTGACATCAGTCTCAGTGACACTGTGAACATCACACTGACATCAGTCTTATTGACACTGGAAACATCACAGTGACAACAGTCTCAGTGACACTGTGAACATCACACTGACATCAGTCTTATTGACACTGGAAACATCACAGTGACAACAGTCTTATTGACACTGGAAACATCACATTGACAACAGTCTTATTGACATTGGGCACATCACATTGACAACAGTCTTATTGACACTGAACTCATCACACTGACATCAGTCTCATGACACTGGGCACATCACATTGACATCAGTCTCAGTGACACTGGACACATCACAGTGACAACAGTCTCATTGACACTGGAAACAACACACTGACATCAGTCTCAGTGACACTGGACTCATCACACTGACAACAGTCTTATTGACACTGGGCACATCACATTGACAACAGTCTTATTGACACTGGACTCATCACATTGACATCAGTCTCTGTGACACTGGGCACATCACATTGACAACAGTCTTATTGACACTGGAAACAACACACTGACATCAGTCTCAGTGACACTGGACTCATCACACTGACAGCAGTCTTATTGACACTGGGCACGTCACATTGAAAACAGTCTTATTGACACTGAACTCATCACACTGACATCAGTCTCATGACACTGGACTCATCACACTGACAACAGTCTTATTGACATTGGGCACATCACATTGACAACAGTTTTATTGACACTGGAAACAACACACTGACATCAGTCTCAGTGACACTGGACTCATCACATTGACAACAGTCTTATTGACACTGGGCTCATCACATTGACAACAGTCTCTGACACTGGACTCATCACACTGACAACAGTCTTATTGACACTGGGCTCATCACATTGACAACAGTCTCTGTGACACTGGGCACATCACATTGACAACAGTCTTATTGACACTGGAAACAACAGACTGACATCAGTCTCAGTGACACTGGACTCATCACACTGACAACAGTCTTATTGACACTGGGCAAATCACATTGAAAACAGTCTTATTGACACTGAACTCCTCACACTGACATCAGTCTCATGACACTGGACTCATCACACTGACAACAGTCTTATTGACATTGGGCACATCAATTTGACAACAGTCTTATTGACACTGGAAACAACACACTGACATCAGTCTCAGTGACACGGGACTCGTCACACTGACAACAGTCTTATTGACTGGGCACATCACATTGACAACAGTCTTATTGACACTGAACTCCTCACACTGACATCAGTCTCATGACACTGGGCACATCACATTGACAACAGTCTTATTGACACTGGACTCATCACACTGACATCAGTCTCATGACACTGGATTCATCACATTGACAACAGTCAGTGACACTGTGAACATCACACTGACATCAGTCTCATGACACTGGGCACATCACATTGACAACGGTCTTATTGACACTGGAAACATCACAGTGACAACAGTCTCAGTGACACTGTGAACATCACACTGACATCAGTCTTATTGACACTGGAAACATCACAGTGACAACAGTCTTATTGACACTGGAAATATTACAGTGACAACAGTCTTATTGACACTGGGCACATCACATTGAAAACAGTCTTAATGACACTGGACTCATCACACTCACATCAGTCTCATGACACTGGACTCATCACACTGACAACAGTCTTATTGACACTGGGCACTTCACATTCACAACAGTCTCTGTGACACTGGGCACATCACATTGACAACAGTCTTATTGACACTGGACTCATCACATTGACATCAGTCTCTGTGACACTGGGCACATCACATTGACAACAGTCTTATTGACACTGGAAACAACACACTGACATCAGTCTCAGTGACACTGGACTCATCACACTGACAGCAGTCTTATTGACACTGGGCACGTCACATTGAAAACAGTCTTATTGACACTGAACTCATCCCACTGACATCAGTCTCATGACACTGGACTCATCACACTGACAACAGTCTTATTGACATTGGGCACATCTCATTGACAACAGTTTTATTGACACTGGAAACAACACACTGACATCAGTCTCAGTGACACTGGACTCATCACATTGACAACAGTCTTATTGACACTGGGCTCATCACATTGACAACAGTCTCTGACACTGGACTCATCACACTGACAACAGTCTTATTGACACTGGGCTCATCACATTGACAACAGTCTCTGCGACACTGGGCACATCACATTGACAACAGTCTTATTGACACTGGAAACAACAGACTGACATCAGTCTCAGTGACACTGGACTCATCACACTGACAACAGTCTTATTGACACTGGGCAAATCACATTGAAAACAGTCTTATTGACACTGAACTCATCACACTGACATCAGTCTCATGACACTGGACTCATCACACTGACAACAGTCTTATTGACATTGGGCACATCACATTGACAACAGTCTTATTGACACTGGAAACAACACACTGACATCAGTCTCAGTGACACTGGACTCATCACACTGACAGCAGTCTTATTGACACTGGGCACGTCACATTGAAAACAGTCTTATTGACACTGAACTCATCACACTGACATCAGTCTCATGACACTGGGCACATCACATTGACATCAGTCTCAGTGACACTGGACACATCACAGTGACAACAGTCTCAGTGACACTGGAAACAACACACTGACATCAGTCTCAGTGACACTGGACTCATCACACTGACAACAGTCTTATTGACACTGGGCACATCACATTGACAACAGTCTTATTGACACTGGACTCATCACATTGACATCAGTCTCTGTGACACTGGGCACATCACAGTGACAACAGTCTTATTGACACTGGAAACAACACACTGACATCAGTCTCAGTGACACTGGACTCATCACACTGACAGCAGTCTTATTGACACTGGGCACGTCACATTGAAAACAGTCTTATTGACACTGAACTCATCCCACTGACATCAGTCTCATGACACTGGACTCATCACACTGACAACAGTCTTATTGACATTGGGCACATCTCATTGACAACAGTTTTATTGACACTGGAAACAACACACTGACATCAGTCTCAGTGACACTGGACTCATCACATTGACAACAGTCTTATTGACACTGGGCTCATCACATTGACAACAGTCTCTGACACTGGACTCATCACACTGACAACAGTCTTATTGACACTGGGCTCATCACATTGACAACAGTCTCTGCGACACTGGGCACATCACATTGACAACAGTCTTATTGACACTGGAAACAACAGACTGACATCAGTCTCAGTGACACTGGACTCATCACACTGACAACAGTCTTATTGACACTGGGCAAATCACATTGAAAACAGTCTTATTGACACTGAAATCATCACACTGACATCAGTCTCATGACACTGGACTCATCACACTGACAACAGTCTTATTGACATTGGGCACATCAATTTGACAACAGTCTTATTGACACTGGAAACAAAACACTGACATCAGTCTCAGTGACACTGGACTCATCACACTGACAACAGTCTTATTGACACTGGGCACATCACATTGCAAACAGTCTTATTGACACTGAACTCCTCACACTGACATCAGTCTCATGACACTGGGCACATCACATTGACATCAGTCTCAGTGACACTGGACACATCACAGTGACAACAGTCTCAGTGACACTGGAAACAACACACTGACATCAGTCTCAGTGACACTGGACTCGTCACACTGACAACAGTCTTATTGACACTGGGCACATCACATTGACAACAGTCTTATTGACACTGGAAACAACACACTGACATCAGTCTCAGTGACACTGGGCACATCACATTGCAAACAGTCTTATTGACACTGAACTCATCACACTGACATCAGTCTCTGTGACACTGGGCACATCACATTGACAACAGTCTCTGTGACACTGGGCACATCACATTGACAACAGTCTTATTGACACTGGAAACAACACACTGACATCAGTCTCAGTGACACTGGACTCATCACACTGACAGCAGTCTTATTGACACTGGGCACGTCACATTGAAAACAGTCTTATTGACACTGAACTCATCACACTGACATCAGTCTCATGACACTGGACTCATCACACTGACAACAGTCTTATTGACACTGGACTCATCACACTGACAACAGTCTTATTGACACTGGGCACATCACATTGACAACAGTCTTATTGACACTGGACTCATCACATTGACATCAGTCTCTGTGACACTGGGCACATCACATTGACAACAGTCTTATTGACACTGGAAACAACACACTGACATCAGTCTCAGTGACACTGGACTCATCACACTGACAGCAGTCTTATTGACACTGGGCACGTCACATTGAAAACAGTCTTATTGACACTGAACTCATCACACTGACATCAGTCTCATGACACTGGACTCATCACACTGACAACAGTCTTATTGACATTGGGCACATCACATTGACAACAGTTTTATTGACACTGGAAACAACACACTGACATCAGTCTCAGTGACACTGGACTCATCACATTGACAACAGTCTTATTGACACTGGGCTCATCACATTGACAACAGTCTCTGACACTGGACTCATCACACTGACAACAGTCTTATTGACACTGGGCTCATCACATTGACAACAGTCTCTGTGACACTGGGCACATCACATTGACAACAGTCTTATTGACACTGGACTCATCACACTGACATCAGTCTCATGACACTGGATTCATCACATTGACAACAGTCAGTGACACTGTGAACATCACACTGACATCAGTCTCATGACACTGGGCACATCACATTGACAACGGTCTTATTGACACTGGAAACATCACAGTGACAACAGTCTCAGTGACACTGTGAACATCACACTGACATCAGTCTTATTGACACTGGAAACATCACAGTGACAACAGTCTTATTGACACTGGAAATATTACAGTGACAACAGTCTTATTGACACTGGGCACATCACATTGAAAACAGTCTTAATGACACTGGACTCATCACACTCACATCAGTCTCATGACACTGGACTCATCACACTGACAACAGTCTTATTGACACTGGGCACTTCACATTCACAACAGTCTCTGTGACACTGGGCACATCACATTGACAACAGTCTTATTGACACTGGACTCATCACATTGACATCAGTCTCTGTGACACTGGGCACATCACATTGACAACAGTCTTATTGACACTGGAAACAACACACTGACATCAGTCTCAGTGACACTGGACTCATCACACTGACAGCAGTCTTATTGACACTGGGCACGTCACATTGAAAACAGTCTTATTGACACTGAACTCATCCCACTGACATCAGTCTCATGACACTGGACTCATCACACTGACAACAGTCTTATTGACATTGGGCACATCTCATTGACAACAGTTTTATTGACACTGGAAACAACACACTGACATCAGTCTCAGTGACACTGGACTCATCACATTGACAACAGTCTTATTGACACTGGGCTCATCACATTGACAACAGTCTCTGACACTGGACTCATCACACTGACAACAGTCTTATTGACACTGGGCTCATCACATTGACAACAGTCTCTGCGACACTGGGCACATCACATTGACAACAGTCTTATTGACACTGGAAACAACAGACTGACATCAGTCTCAGTGACACTGGACTCATCACACTGACAACAGTCTTATTGACACTGGGCAAATCACATTGAAAACAGTCTTATTGACACTGAACTCATCACACTGACATCAGTCTCATGACACTGGACTCATCACACTGACAACAGTCTTATTGACATTGGGCACATCACATTGACAACAGTCTTATTGACACTGGAAACAACACACTGACATCAGTCTCAGTGACACTGGACTCATCACACTGACAGCAGTCTTATTGACACTGGGCACGTCACATTGAAAACAGTCTTATTGACACTGAACTCATCACACTGACATCAGTCTCATGACACTGGGCACATCACATTGACATCAGTCTCAGTGACACTGGACACATCACAGTGACAACAGTCTCAGTGACACTGGAAACAACACACTGACATCAGTCTCAGTGACACTGGACTCATCACACTGACAACAGTCTTATTGACACTGGGCACATCACATTGACAACAGTCTTATTGACACTGGACTCATCACATTGACATCAGTCTCTGTGACACTGGGCACATCACAGTGACAACAGTCTTATTGACACTGGAAACAACACACTGACATCAGTCTCAGTGACACTGGACTCATCACACTGACAGCAGTCTTATTGACACTGGGCACGTCACATTGAAAACAGTCTTATTGACACTGAACTCATCCCACTGACATCAGTCTCATGACACTGGACTCATCACACTGACAACAGTCTTATTGACATTGGGCACATCTCATTGACAACAGTTTTATTGACACTGGAAACAACACACTGACATCAGTCTCAGTGACACTGGACTCATCACATTGACAACAGTCTTATTGACACTGGGCTCATCACATTGACAACAGTCTCTGACACTGGACTCATCACACTGACAACAGTCTTATTGACACTGGGCTCATCACATTGACAACAGTCTCTGCGTCACTGGGCACATCACATTGACAACAGTCTTATTGACACTGGAAACAACAGACTGACATCAGTCTCAGTGACACTGGACTCATCACACTGACAACAGTCTTATTGACACTGGGCAAATCACATTGAAAACAGTCTTATTGACACTGAAATCATCACACTGACATCAGTCTCATGACACTGGACTCATCACACTGACAACAGTCTTATTGACATTGGGCAAATCAATTTGACAACAGTCTTATTGACACTGGAAACAACACACTGACATCAGTCTCAGTGACACTGGACTCATCACACTGACAACAGTCTTATTGACACTGGGCACATCACATTGCAAACAGTCTTATTGACACTGAACTCCTCACACTGACATCAGTCTCATGACACTGGGCACATCACATTGACATCAGTCTCAGTGACACTGGACACATCACAGTGACAACAGTCTCAGTGACACTGGAAACAACACACTGACATCAGTCTCAGTGACACTGGACTCGTCACACTGACAACAGTCTTATTGACACTGGGCACATCACATTGACAACAGTCTTATTGACACTGGAAACAACACACTGACATCAGTCTCAGTGACACTGGGCACATCACATTGCAAACAGTCTTATTGACACTGAACTCATCACACTGACATCAGTCTCATGACACTGGGCACATCACGTTGACATCAGTCTCAGTGACACTGGACACATCACAGTGACAACAGTCTTATTGACACTGGAAACATCACAGTGACAACAGTCTCAGTGACACTGGAAACAACACACTGACATCAGTCTCAGTGACACTGGACTCATCACACTGACAACAGTCTTATTGACACTGGACTCATCACATTGACATCAGTCTCTGTGACACTGGGCACATCACATTGACAACAGTCTCTGTGACACTGGGCACATCACATTGACAACAGTCTTATTGACACTGGAAACAACACACTGACATCAGTCTCAGTGACACTGGACTCATCACACTGACAGCAGTCTTATTGACACTGGGCACGTCACATTGAAAACAGTCTTATTGACACTGAACTCATCACACTGACATCAGTCTCATGACACTGGACTCATCACACTGACAACAGTCTTATTGACACTGGACTCATCACACTGACAACAGTCTTATTGACACTGGGCACATCACATTGACAACAGTCTTATTGACACTGGACTCATCACATTGACATCAGTCTCTGTGACACTGGGCACATCACATTGACAACAGTCTTATTGACACTGGAAACAACACACTGACATCAGTCTCAGTGACACTGGACTCATCACACTGACAGCAGTCTTATTGACACTGGGCACGTCACATTGAAAACAGTCTTATTGACACTGAACTCATCACACTGACATCAGTCTCATGACACTGGACTCATCACACTGACAACAGTCTTATTGACATTGGGCACATCACATTGACAACAGTTTTATTGACACTGGAAACAACACACTGACATCAGTCTCAGTGACACTGGACTCATCACATTGACAACAGTCTTATTGACACTGGGCTCATCACATTGACAACAGTCTCTGACACTGGACTCATCACACTGACAACAGTCTTATTGACACTGGGCTCATCACATTGACAACAGTCTCTGTGACACTGGGCACATCACATTGACAACAGTCTTATTGACACTGGAAACAACAGACTGACATCAGTCTCAGTGACACTGGACTCATCACACTGACAACAGTCTTATTGACACTGGGCAAATCACATTGAAAACAGTCTTATTGACACTGAACTCCTCACACTGACATCAGTCTCATGACACTGGACTCATCACACTGACAACAGTCTTATTGACATTGGGCACATCAATTTGACAACAGTCTTATTGACACTGGAAACAACACACTGACATCAGTCTCAGTGACACGGGACTCGTCACACTGACAACAGTCTTATTGACACTGGGCACATCACATTGACAACAGTCTTATTGACACTGAACTCCTCACACTGACATCAGTCTCATGACACTGGGCACATCACATTGACAACAGTCTTATTGACACTGGACTCATCACACTGACATCAGTCTCATGACACTGGATTCATCACATTGACAACAGTCAGTGACACTGTGAACATCACACTGACATCAGTCTCATGACACTGGGCACATCACATTGACAACGGTCTTATTGACACTGGAAACATCACAGTGACAACAGTCTCAGTGACACTGTGAACATCACACTGACATCAGTCTTATTGACACTGGAAACATCACAGTGACAACAGTCTTATTGACACTGGAAATATTACAGTGACAACAGTCTTATTGACACTGGGCACATCACATTGAAAACAGTCTTAATGACACTGGACTCATCACACTCACATCAGTCTCATGACACTGGACTCATCACACTGACAACAGTCTTATTGACACTGGGCACTTCACATTCACAACAGTCTCTGTGACACTGGGCACATCACATTGACAACAGTCTTATTGACACTGGAAACAACACACTGACATCAGTCTCAGTGACACTGGACTCATCACACTGACAACAGTCTTATTGACACTGGGCACTTCACATTGACAACAGTCTCTGTGACACTGGACTCATCACACTGACAACAGTCTTATTGACACTGGGCACATCACATTGAAAACAGTCTTATTGACACTGGAAACAACACACTGACATCAG
Organism: Hypanus sabinus; assembly: GCF_030144855.1. NCBI lineage: Eukaryota > Metazoa > Chordata > Chondrichthyes > Myliobatiformes > Dasyatidae > Hypanus > Hypanus sabinus. The sequence continues at coordinate 223,931 of NC_082735.1, read as the reverse complement.
TCTCAGTGACACTGTGAACATCACACTGACATCAGTCTTATTGACACTGGAAACATCACAGTGACAACAGTCTCAGTGACACTGTGAACATCACACTGACATCAGTCTTATTGACACTGGAAACATCACAGTGACAACAGTCTTATTGACACTGGAAACATCACAGTGACAACAGTCTTATTGACATTGGGCACATCACATTGACAGCAGTCTTATTGACACTGAACTCATCACACTGACATCAGTCTCATGACACTGGGCACATCACATTGACATCAGTCTCAGTGACACTGGACACATCACAGTGACAACAGTCTCAGTGACACTGGAAACAACACACTGACATCAGTCTCAGTGACACTGGACTCATCACACTGACAACAGTCTTATTGACACTGGGCACATCACATTGACAACAGTCTTATTGACACTGGACTCATCACATTGACATCAGTCTCTGTGACACTGGGCACATCACATTGACAACAGTCTTATTGACACTGGAAACAACACACTGACATCAGTCTCAGTGACACTGGACTCATCACACTGACAGCAGTCTTATTGACACTGGGCACGTCACATTGAAAACAGTCTTTTTGACACTGAACTCATCCCACTGACATCATTCTCATGACACTGGACTCATCACACTGACAACAGTCTTATTGACACTGGGCTCATCACATTGACAACAGTCTCTGCGACACTGGGCACATCACATTGACAACAGTCTTATTGACACTGGGCACATCTCATTGACAACAGTTTTATTGACACTGGAAACAACACACTGACATCAGTCTCAGTGACACTGGACTCATCACATTGACAACAGTCTTATTGACACTGGGCTCATCACATTGACAACAGTCTCTGACACTGGACTCATCACACTGACAACAGTCTTATTGACACTGGGCTCATCACATTGACAACAGTCTCTGCGACACTGGGCACATCACATTGACAACAGTCTTATTGACACTGGAAACAACAGACTGACATCAGTCTCAGTGACACTGGACTCATCACACTGACAACAGTCTTATTGACACTGGGCAAATCACATTGAAAACAGTCTTATTGACACTGAACTCATCACACTGACATCAGTCTCATGACACTGGACTCATCACACTGACAACAGTCTTATTGACATTGGGCACATCAATTTGACAACAGTCTTATTGACACTGGAAACAACACACTGACATCAGTCTCAGTGACACTGGACTCATCACACTGACAACAGTCTTATTGACACTGGGCACATCACATTGCAAACAGTCTTATTGACACTGAACTCCTCACACTGACATCAGTCTCATGACACTGGGCACATCACATTGACATCAGTCTCAGTGACACTGGACACATCACAGTGACAACAGTCTCAGTGACACTGGAAACAACACACTGACATCAGTCTCAGTGACACTGGACTCGTCACACTGACAACAGTCTTATTGACACTGGGCACATCACATTGACAACAGTCTTATTGACACTGGAAACAACACACTGACATCAGTCTCAGTGACACTGGGCACATCACATTGCAAACAGTCTTATTGACACTGAACTCATCACACTGACATCAGTCTCATGACACTGGGCACATCACGTTGACATCAGTCTCAGTGACACTGGACACATCACAGTGACAACAGTCTTATTGACACTGGAAACATCACAGTGACAACAGTCTCAGTGACACTGTGAACATCACATTGACAACAGTCTTATTGACACTGGGCTCATCACATTGACAACCGTCTCTGTGACACTGGACTCATCACACTGACATCAGTCTCATGACACTGGGCACATCACATTGAAAACAGTCTTATTGGCACTGGGCACATCACAGTGACAACAGTCTCAGTGACACTGTGAACATCACACTGACATCAGTCTTATTGACACTGGAAACATCACAGTGACAACAGTCTTATTGACACTGGAAAGATTACAGTGACAACAGTCTTATTGACACTGGGCACATCACATTGAAAACAGTCTTATTGACACTGGACTCATCACACTCACATCAGTCTCATGACACTGGACTCATCACACTGACAACAGTCTTATTGACACTGGGCACTTCACATTGACAACAGTCTCTGTGACACTGGGCACATCACATTGACAACAGTCTTATTGACACTGGGCACATCACATTGCAAACAGTCTTATTGACACTGAACTCCTCACACTGACATCAATCTCATAACACTGGGCACATCACATTGACAACAGTCTTATTGACACTGAACTCATCACACTGACATCAGTCTCATGACACTGGATTCATCACATTGACAACAGTCAGTGACACTGTGAACATCACACTGACATCAGTCTCATGACACTGGGCACATCACATTGACAACAGTCTTATTGACACTGGAAACATCACAGTGACAACAGTCTCAGTGACACTGTGAACATCACACTGACATCAGTCTTATTGACACTGGAAACATCACAGTGACAACAGTCTTATTGACACTGGAAAGATTACAGTGACAACAGTCTTATTGACACTGGGCACATCACATTGAAAACAGTCTTATTGACACTGGACTCATCACACTCACATCAGTCTCATGACACTGGACTCATCACACTGACAACATTCTTATTGACACTGGGGACTTCACATTGACAACAGTCTCTGTGACACTGGGCACATCACATTGACAACAGTCTTATTGACACTGGAAACAACACACTGACATCAGTCTCAGTGACACTGGACTCATCACACTGACAACAGTCTTATTGACACTGGGCACGTCACATTGAAAACAGTCTTTTTGACACTGAACTCATCCCACTGACATCATTCTCATGACACTGGACTCATCACACTGACAACAGTCTTATTGACATTGGGCACATCTCATTGACAACAGTTTTATTGACACTGGAAACAACACACTGACATCAGTCTCAGTGACACTGGACTCATCACATTGACAACAGTCTTATTGACACTGGGCTCATCACATTGACAACAGTCTCTGACACTGGACTCATCACACTGACAACAGTCTTATTGACACTGGGCTCATCACATTGACAACAGTCTCTGCGACACTGGGCACATCACATTGACAACAGTCTTATTGACACTGGAAACAACAGACTGACATCAGTCTCAGTGACACTGGACTCATCACACTGACAACAGTCTTATTGACACTGGGCAAATCACATTGAAAACAGTCTTATTGACACTGAACTCATCACACTGACATCAGTCTCATGACACTGGACTCATCACACTGACAACAGTCTTATTGACATTGGGCACATCAATTTGACAACAGTCTTATTGACACTGGAAACAACACACTGACATCAGTCTCAGTGACACTGGACTCATCACACTGACAACAGTCTTATTGACACTGGGCACATCACATTGCAAACAGTCTTATTGACACTGAACTCCTCACACTGACATCAGTCTCATGACACTGGGCACATCACATTGACATCAGTCTCAGTGACACTGGACACATCACAGTGACAACAGTCTCAGTGACACTGGAAACAACACACTGACATCAGTCTCAGTGACACTGGACTCGTCACACTGACAACAGTCTTATTGACACTGGGCACATCACATTGACAACAGTCTTATTGACACTGGAAACAACACACTGACATCAGTCTCAGTGACACTGGGCACATCACATTGCAAACAGTCTTATTGACACTGAACTCATCACACTGACATCAGTCTCATGACACTGGGCACATCACGTTGACATCAGTCTCAGTGACACTGGACACATCACAGTGACAACAGTCTTATTGACACTGGAAACATCACAGTGACAACAGTCTCAGTGACACTGTGAACATCACATTGACAACAGTCTTATTGACACTGGGCTCATCACATTGACAACCGTCTCTGTGACACTGGACTCATCACACTGACATCAGTCTCATGACACTGGGCACATCACATTGAAAACAGTCTTATTGGCACTGGGCACATCACAGTGACAACAGTCTCAGTGACACTGTGAACATCACACTGACATCAGTCTTATTGACACTGGAAACATCACAGTGACAACAGTCTTATTGACACTGGAAAGATTACAGTGACAACAGTCTTATTGACACTGGGCACATCACATTGAAAACAGTCTTATTGACACTGGACTCATCACACTCACATCAGTCTCATGACACTGGACTCATCACACTGACAACAGTCTTATTGACACTGGGCACTTCACATTGACAACAGTCTCTGTGACACTGGGCACATCACATTGACAACAGTCTTATTGACACTGGGCACATCACATTGCAAACAGTCTTATTGACACTGAACTCCTCACACTGACATCAATCTCATAACACTGGGCACATCACATTGACAACAGTCTTATTGACACTGAACTCATCACACTGACATCAGTCTCATGACACTGGATTCATCACATTGACAACAGTCAGTGACACTGTGAACATCACACTGACATCAGTCTCATGACACTGGGCACATCACATTGACAACAGTCTTATTGACACTGGAAACATCACAGTGACAACAGTCTCAGTGACACTGTGAACATCACACTGACATCAGTCTTATTGACACTGGAAACATCACAGTGACAACAGTCTTATTGACACTGGAAAGATTACAGTGACAACAGTCTTATTGACACTGGGCACATCACATTGAAAACAGTCTTATTGACACTGGACTCATCACACTCACATCAGTCTCATGACACTGGACTCATCACACTGACAACATTCTTATTGACACTGGGGACTTCACATTGACAACAGTCTCTGTGACACTGGGCACATCACATTGACAACAGTCTTATTGACACTGGAAACAACACACTGACATCAGTCTCAGTGACACTGGACTCATCACACTGACAACAGTCTTATTGACACTGGGCACATCACATTGAAAACAGTCTTATTGACACTGGAAACAACACACTGACATCAGTCTCAGTGACACTGTGAACATCACACTGACATCAGTCTTATTGACACTGGAAACATCACAGTGACAACAGTCTCAGTGACACTGTGAACATCACACTGACATCAGTCTTATTGACACTGGAAACATCACAGTGACAACAGTCTTATTGACACTGGAAACATCACAGTGACAACAGTCTTATTGACATTGGGCACATCACACTGACAACAGTCTTATTGACACTGAACTCATCACACTGACATCAGTCTCATGACACTGGGCACATCACATTGACATCAGTCTCAGTGACACTGGACACATCACAGTGACAACAGTCTCAGTGACACTGGAAACAACACACTGACATCAGTCTCAGTGACACTGGACTCATCACACTGACAACAGTCTTATTGACACTGGGCACATCACATTGACAACAGTCTTATTGACACTGGACTCATCACATTGACATCAGTCTCTGTGACACTGGGCACATCACATTGACAACAGTCTTATTGACACTGGAAACAACACACTGACATCAGTCACAGTGACACTGGACTCATCACACTGACAACAGTCTTATTGACACTGGGCACGTCACATTGCAAACAGTCTTATTGACACTGAACTCCTCACACTGACATCAGTCTCATGACACTGGGCACATCACATTGACATCAGTCTCAGTGACACTGGACACATCACAGTGACAACAGTCTCAGTGACACTGGAAACAACACACTGACATCAGTCTCAGTGACACTGGACTCGTCACACTGACAACAGTCTTATTGACACTGGGCACATCACATTGACAACAGTCTTATTGACACTGGAAACAACACACTGACATCAGTCTCAGTGACACTGGGCACATCACATTGCAAACAGTCTTATTGACACTGAACTCATCACACTGACATCAGTCTCATGACACTGGGCACATCACGTTGACATCAGTCTCAGTGACACTGGACACATCACAGTGACAACAGTCTTATTGACACTGGAAACATCACAGTGACAACAGTCTCAGTGACACTGTGAACATCACATTGACAACAGTCTTATTGACACTGGGCTCATCACATTGACAACCGTCTCTGTGACACTGGACTCATCACACTGACATCAGTCTCATGACACTGGGCACATCACATTGAAAACAGTCTTATTGGCACTGGGCACATCACAGTGACAACAGTCTCAGTGACACTGTGAACATCACACTGACATCAGTCTTATTGACACTGGAAACATCACAGTGACAACAGTCTTATTGACACTGGAAAGATTACAGTGACAACAGTCTTATTGACACTGGGCACATCACATTGAAAACAGTCTTATTGACACTGGACTCATCACACTCACATCAGTCTCATGACACTGGACTCATCACACTGACAACAGTCTTATTGACACTGGGCACTTCACATTGACAACAGTCTCTGTGACACTGGGCACATCACATTGACAACAGTCTTATTGACACTGGGCACATCACATTGCAAACAGTCTTATTGACACTGAACTCCTCACACTGACATCAATCTCATAACACTGGGCACATCACATTGACAACAGTCTTATTGACACTGAACTCATCACACTGACATCAGTCTCATGACACTGGATTCATCACATTGACAACAGTCAGTGACACTGTGAACATCACACTGACATCAGTCTTATTGACACTGGAAACATCACAGTGACAACAGTCTCAGTGACACTGTGAACATCACACTGACATCAGTCTTATTGACACTGGAAACATCACAGTGACAACAGTCTTATTGACACTGGAAACATCACAGTGACAACAGTCTTATTGACATTGGGCACATCACACTGACAACAGTCTTATTGACACTGAACTCATCACACTGACATCAGTCTCATGACACTGGGCACATCACATTGACATCAGTCTCAGTGACACTGGACACATCACAGTGACAACAGTCTCAGTGACACTGGAAACAACACACTGACATCAGTCTCAGTGACACTGGACTCATCACACTGACAACAGTCTTATTGACACTGGGCACATCACATTGACAACAGTCTTATTGACACTGGACTCATCACATTGACATCAGTCTCTGTGACACTGGGCACATCACATTGACAACAGTCTTATTGACACTGGAAACAACACACTGACATCAGTCACAGTGACACTGGACTCATCACACTGACAACAGTCTTATTGACACTGGGCACGTCACATTGAAAACAGTCTTATTGACACTGAACTCATCACACTGACATCAGTCTCATGACACTGGACTCATCACACTGACAACAGTCTTATTGACATTGGGCACATCTCATTGACAACAGTTTTATTGACACTGGAAACAACACACTGACATCAGTCTCAGTGACACTGGACTCATCACATTGACAACAGTCTTATTGACACTGGGCTCATCACATTGACAACAGTCTCTGACACTGGGCACGTCACATTGACAACAGTCTTATTGACACTGGAAACAACACACTGACATCAGTCTCAGTGACACTGGACTCATCACACTGACAACAGTCTTATTGACACTGGGCTCATCACATTGACAACAGTCTCTGTGACACTGGGCACATCACATTGACAACAGTCTTATTGACACTGGAAACAACAGACTGACATCAGTCTCAGTGACACTGGACTCATCACACTGACAACAGTCTTATTGACACTGGGCACATCACATTGAAAACAGTCTCTGTGACACTGAACTCATCACACTGACATCAGTCTCATGACACTGGGCACATCACATTGAAAACAGTCTTATTGGCACTGGGCACATCACATTGAAAACAGTCTTATTGATACTGAACTCATCACACTGACATCAGTCTCATGACACTGGATTCATCACATTGACAACAGTCAGTGACACTGTGAACATCACACTGACATCAGTCTCATGACACTGGGCACATCACATTGACAACAGTCTTATTGACACTGGAAACATCACAGTGACAACAGTCTCAGTGACACTGTGAACATCACACTGACATCAGTCTTATTGACACTGGAAACATCACAGTGACAACAGTCTTATTGACACTGGAAAGATTACAGTGACAACCGTCTTATTGACACTGGGCACATCACATTGAAAACAGTCTTATTGACACTGGACTCATCACACTCACATCAGTCTCATGACACTGGACTCATCACACTGACAACAGTCTTATTGACACTGGGTACTTCACATTGACAACAGTCTCTGTGACACTGGGCACATCACATTGACAACAGTCTTATTGACACTGGAAACAACACACTGACATCAGTCTCAGTGACACTGGACTCATCACACTCACATCAGTCTCATGACACTGGGCTCATCACATTGACAACCGTCTCTGTGACACTGGACTCATCACACTCACATCAGTCTCATGACACTGGACTCATCACACTGACAACAGTCTTATTGACACTGGGCACTTCACATTGACAACAGTCTCTGTGACACTGGGCACATCACATTGACAACAGTCTTATTGACACTGGGCACATCACATTGCAAACAGTCTTATTGACACTGAACTCCTCACACTGACATCAGTCTCATGACACTGGGCACATCACATTGACAACAGTCTTATTGACACTGAACTCATCACACTGACATCAGTCTCATGACACTGGATTCATCACATTGACAACAGTCAGTGACACTGTGAACATCACACTGACATCAGTCTCATGACACTGGGCACATCACATTGACAACAGTCTTATTGACACTGGAAACATCACAGTGACAACAGTCTCAGTGACACTGTGAACATCACACTGACGTCAGTCTTATTGTCACTGGAAACATCACAGTGACAACAGTCTTATTGACACTGGAAATATTACAGTGACAACAGTCTTATTGACACTGGGCACATCACATTGAAAACAGTCTTATTGACACTGGACTCATCACACTCACATCAGTCTCATGACACTGGACTCATCACACTGACAACAGTCTTATTGACACTGGGCACTTCCCATTGACAACAGTCTCTGTGACACTGGGCACATCACATTGACAACAGTCTTATTGACACTGGAAACAACACACTGACATCAGTCTCAGTGACACTGGACTCATCACACTGACAACAGTCTTATTGACACTGGGCACATCACATTGAAAACAGTCTTATTGACACTGGAAACAACACACTGACATCAGTCTCAGTGACACTGGACTCATCACACTGACAACAGTCTTATTGACACTGGGCTCATCACATTGACAACAGTCTCTGTGACACTGGGCACATCACATTGACAACAATCTTATTGACACTGGAAACATCACACTGACATCAGTCTCAGTGACACTGGAAACAACACACTGACATCAGTCTCAGTGACACTGGACTCATCACACTGAGAACAGTCTTATTGACACTGGGCACATCACATTGCAAACAGTCTTATTGACACTGAACTCCTCACACTGACATCAGTCTCATGACACTGGGCACTTCACATTGACATCAGTCTCAGTGACACTGGACACATCACAGTGACAACAGTCTCAGTGACACTGGAAACAACACACTGACATCAGTCTCAGTGACACTGGACTCGTCACACTGACAACAGTCTTATTGACACTGGGCACATCACATTGACAACAGTCTTATTGACACTGGAAACAACACACTGACATCAGTCTCAGTGACACTGGGTACATCACATTGCAAACCGTCTTATTGACACTGAACTCATCACACTGACATCAGTCTCATGACACTGGGCACATCACGTTGACATCAGTCTCAGTGACACTGGACACATCACAGTGACAACAGTCTTATTGACACTGGAAACATCACAGTGACAACAGTCTCAGTGACACTGTGAACATCACACTGACAACAGTCTTATTGACACTGGACTCATCACACTCACATCATTCTCATGACACTGGACTCATCACATTGACAACAGTCTTATTGACACTGGGCTCATCACATTGACAACAGTCTCTGTGACACTGGACTCATCACACTGACATCAGTCTCTGTGACACTGGGCACATCACATTGAAAACAGTCTTATTGGCACTGGGCACATCACATTGAAAACAGTCTTATTGATACTGAACTCATCACACTGACATCAGTCTCATGACACTGGATTCATCACAGTGACAACAGTCTCAGTGACACTGTGAACATCACACTGACATCAGTCTTATTGACACTGGAAACATCACAGTGACAACAGTCTTATTGACACTGGAAAGATTACAGTGACAACAGTCTTATTGACACTGGGCACATCACATTGAAAACAGTCTTATTGACACTGGACTCATCACACTCACATCAGTCTCATGACACTGGACTCATCACACTGACAACAGTCGTATTGACACTGGGCACTTCACATTGACAACAGTCTCTGTGACACTGGGCACATCACATTGACAACAGTCTTATTGACACTGGAAACAACACACTGACATCAGTCTCAGTGACACTGGACTCATCACACTGACAACAGTCTTATTGACACTGGGCACATCACATTGAAAACAGTCTTATTGACACTGGAAACAACACACTGACATCAGTCTCAGTGACACTGGACTCATCACACTGACAACAGTCTTATTGACACTGGGCTCATCACATTGACAACAGTCTCTGTGACACTGGGCACATCACATTGACAACAGTCTTATTGACACTGGAAACAACACACTGACATCAGTCTCAGTGACACTGTGAACATCACACTGACATCAGTCTTATTGACACTGGAAACATCACAGTGACAACAGTCTCAGTGACACTGTGAACATCACACTGACATCAGTCTTATTGACACTGGAAACATCACAGTGACAACAGTCTTATTGACACTGGAAACATCACAGTGACAACAGTCTTATTGGCACTGGGCACATCACATTGAAAACAGTCTTATTGATACTGAACTCATCACACTGACATCAGTCTCATGACACTGGATTCATCACATTGACAACAGTCAGTGACACTGTGAACATCACACTGACATCAGTCTCATGACACTGGGCACATCACATTGACAACAGTCTTATTGACACTGGAAACATCACAGTGACAACAGTCTCAGTGACACTGTGAACATCACACTGACATCAGTCTTATTGACACTGGAAACATCACAGTGACAACAGTCTTATTGACACTGGAAAGATTACAGTGACAACCGTCTTATTGACACTGGGCACATCACATTGAAAACAGTCTTATTGACACTGGACTCATCACACTCACATCAGTCTCATGACACTGGACTCATCACACTGACAACAGTCTTATTGACACTGGGTACTTCACATTGACAACAGTCTCTGTGACACTGGGCACATCACATTGACAACAGTCTTATTGACACTGGAAACAACACACTGACATCAGTCTCAGTGACACTGGACTCATCACACTCACATCAGTCTCATGACACTGGACTCATCACATTGACAACAGTCTTATTGACACTGGGCTCATCACATTGACAACCGTCTCTGTGACACTGGACTCATCACACTCACATCAGTCTCATGACACTGGACTCATCACACTGACAACAGTCTTATTGACACTGGGCACTTCACATTGACAACAGTCTCTGTGACACTGGGCACATCACATTGACAACAGTCTTATTGACACTGGGCACATCACATTGCAAACAGTCTTATTGACACTGAACTCCTCACACTGACATCAGTCTCATGACACTGGGCACATCACATTGACAACAGTCTTATTGACACTGAACTCATCACACTGACATCAGTCTCATGACACTGGATTCATCACATTGACAACAGTCAGTGACACTGTGAACATCACACTGACATCAGTCTCATGACACTGGGCACATCACATTGACAACAGTCTTATTGACACTGGAAACATCACAGTGACAACAGTCTCAGTGACACTGTGAACATCACACTGACGTCAGTCTTATTGTCACTGGAAACATCACAGTGACAACAGTCTTATTGACACTGGAAATATTACAGTGACAACAGTCTTATTGACACTGGGCACATCACATTGAAAACAGTCTTATTGACACTGGACTCATCACACTCACATCAGTCTCATGACACTGGACTCATCACACTGACAACAGTCTTATTGACACTGGGCACTTCCCATTGACAACAGTCTCTGTGACACTGGGCACATCACATTGACAACAGTCTTATTGACACTGGAAACAACACACTGACATCAGTCTCAGTGACACTGGACTCATCACACTGACAACAGTCTTATTGACACTGGGCACATCACATTGAAAACAGTCTTATTGACACTGGAAACAACACACTGACATCAGTCTCAGTGACACTGGACTCATCACACTGACAACAGTCTTATTGACACTGGGCTCATCACATTGACAACAGTCTCTGTGACACTGGGCACATCACATTGACAACAATCTTATTGACACTGGAAACATCACACTGACATCAGTCTCAGTGACACTGGAAACAACACACTGACATCAGTCTCAGTGACACTGGACTCATCACACTGAGAACAGTCTTATTGACACTGGGCACATCACATTGCAAACAGTCTTATTGACACTGAACTCCTCACACTGACATCAGTCTCATGACACTGGGCACATCACATTGACATCAGTCTCAGTGACACTGGACACATCACAGTGACAACAGTCTCAGTGACACTGGAAACAACACACTGACATCAGTCTCAGTGACACTGGACTCGTCACACTGACAACAGTCTTATTGACACTGGGCACATCACATTGACAACAGTCTTATTGACACTGGAAACAACACACTGACATCAGTCTCAGTGACACTGGGTACATCACATTGCAAACCGTCTTATTGACACTGAACTCATCACACTGACATCAGTCTCATGACACTGGGCACATCACGTTGACATCAGTCTCAGTGACACTGGACACATCACAGTGACAACAGTCTTATTGACACTGGAAACATCACAGTGACAACAGTCTCAGTGACACTGTGAACATCACACTGACAACAGTCTTATTGACACTGGACTCATCACACTCACATCATTCTCATGACACTGGACTCATCACATTGACAACAGTCTTATTGACACTGGGCTCATCACATTGACAACAGTCTCTGTGACACTGGACTCATCACACTGACATCAGTCTCTGTGACACTGGGCACATCACATTGAAAACAGTCTTATTGGCACTGGGCACATCACATTGAAAACAGTCTTATTGATACTGAACTCATCACACTGACATCAGTCTCATGACACTGGATTCATCACAGTGACAACAGTCTCAGTGACACTGTGAACATCACACTGACATCAGTCTTATTGACACTGGAAACATCACAGTGACAACAGTCTTATTGACACTGGAAAGATTACAGTGACAACAGTCTCTGTGACACTGGGCACATCACATTGACAACAGTCTTATTGACACTGGAAACAACACACTGACATCAGTCTCAGTGACACTGTGAACATCACACTGACATCAGTCTTATTGACACTGGAAACATCACAGTGACAACAGTCTCAGTGACACTGTGAACATCACACTGACATCAGTCTTATTGACACTGGAAACATCACAGTGACAACAGTCTTATTGACACTGGAAACATCACAGTGACAACAGTCTTATTGGCACTGGGCACATCACATTGAAAACAGTCTTATTGATACTGAACTCATCACACTGACATCAGTCTCATGACACTGGATTCATCACATTGACAACAGTCAGTGACACTGTGAACATCACACTGACATCAGTCTCATGACACTGGGCACATCACATTGACAACAGTCTTATTGACACTGGAAACATCACAGTGACAACAGTCTCAGTGACACTGTGAACATCACACTGACATCAGTCTTATTGACACTGGAAACATCACAGTGACAACAGTCTTATTGACACTGGAAAGATTACAGTGACAACCGTCTTATTGACACTGGGCACATCACATTGAAAACAGTCTTATTGACACTGGACTCATCACACTCACATCAGTCTCATGACACTGGACTCATCACACTGACAACAGTCTTATTGACACTGGGTACTTCACATTGACAACAGTCTCTGTGACACTGGGCACATCACATTGACAACAGTCTTATTGACACTGGAAACAACACACTGACATCAGTCTCAGTGACACTGGACTCATCACACTCACATCAGTCTCATGACACTGGACTCATCACATTGACAACAGTCTTATTGACACTGGGCTCATCACATTGACAACCGTCTCTGTGACACTGGACTCATCACACTCACATCAGTCTCATGACACTGGACTCATCACACTGACAACAGTCTTATTGACACTGGGCACTTCACATTGACAACAGTCTCTGTGACACTGGGCACATCACATTGACAACAGTCTTATTGACACTGGGCACATCACATTGCAAACAGTCTTATTGACACTGAACTCCTCACACTGACATCAGTCTCATGACACTGGGCACATCACATTGACAACAGTCTTATTGACACTGAACTCATCACACTGACATCAGTCTCATGACACTGGATTCATCACATTGACAACAGTCAGTGACACTGTGAACATCACACTGACATCAGTCTCATGACACTGGGCACATCACATTGACAACAGTCTTATTGACACTGGAAACATCACAGTGACAACAGTCTCAGTGACACTGTGAACATCACACTGACGTCAGTCTTATTGTCACTGGAAACATCACAGTGACAACAGTCTTATTGACACTGGAAATATTACAGTGACAACAGTCTTATTGACACTGGGCACATCACATTGAAAACAGTCTTATTGACACTGGACTCATCACACTCACATCAGTCTCATGACACTGGACTCATCACACTGACAACAGTCTTATTGACACTGGGCACTTCCCATTGACAACAGTCTCTGTGACACTGGGCACATCACATTGACAACAGTCTTATTGACACTGGAAACAACACACTGACATCAGTCTCAGTGACACTGGACTCATCACACTGACAACAGTCTTATTGACACTGGGCACATCACATTGAAAACAGTCTTATTGACACTGGAAACAACACACTGACATCAGTCTCAGTGACACTGGACTCATCACACTGACAACAGTCTTATTGACACTGGGCTCATCACATTGACAACAGTCTCTGTGACACTGGGCACATCACATTGACAACAATCTTATTGACACTGGAAACATCACACTGACATCAGTCTCAGTGACACTGGAAACAACACACTGACATCAGTCTCAGTGACACTGGACTCATCACACTGAGAACAGTCTTATTGACACTGGGCACATCACATTGCAAACAGTCTTATTGACACTGAACTCCTCACACTGACATCAGTCTCATGACACTGGGCACATCACATTGACATCAGTCTCAGTGACACTGGACACATCACAGTGACAACAGTCTCAGTGACACTGGAAACAACACACTGACATCAGTCTCAGTGACACTGGACTCGTCACACTGACAACAGTCTTATTGACACTGGGCACATCACATTGACAACAGTCTTATTGACACTGGAAACAACACACTGACATCAGTCTCAGTGACACTGGGTACATCACATTGCAAACCGTCTTATTGACACTGAACTCATCACACTGACATCAGTCTCATGACACTGGGCACATCACGTTGACATCAGTCTCAGTGACACTGGACACATCACAGTGACAACAGTCTTATTGACACTGGAAACATCACAGTGACAACAGTCTCAGTGACACTGTGAACATCACACTGACAACAGTCTTATTGACACTGGACTCATCACACTCACATCATTCTCATGACACTGGACTCATCACATTGACAACAGTCTTATTGACACTGGGCTCATCACATTGACAACAGTCTCTGTGACACTGGACTCATCACACTGACATCAGTCTCTGTGACACTGGGCACATCACATTGAAAACAGTCTTATTGGCACTGGGCACATCACATTGAAAACAGTCTTATTGATACTGAACTCATCACACTGACATCAGTCTCATGACACTGGATTCATCACAGTGACAACAGTCTCAGTGACACTGTGAACATCACACTGACATCAGTCTTATTGACACTGGAAACATCACAGTGACAACAGTCTTATTGACACTGGAAAGATTACAGTGACAACAGTCTTATTGACACTGGGCACATCACATTGAAAACAGTCTTATTGACACTGGACTCATCACACTCACATCAGTCTCATGACACTGGACTCATCACACTGACAACAGTCGTATTGACACTGGGCACTTCACATTGACAACAGTCTCTGTGACACTGGGCACATCACATTGACAACAGTCTTATTGACACTGGAAACAACACACTGACATCAGTCTCAGTGACACTGGACTCATCACACTGACAACAGTCTTATTGACACTGGGCACATCACATTGAAAACAGTCTTATTGACACTGGAAACAACACACTGACATCAGTCTCAGTGACACTGGACTCATCACACTGACAACAGTCTCTGTGACACTGGGCACATCTCATTGACAACAGTCTTATTGACACTGGAAACATCACACTGACATCAGTCTCAGTGACACTGGAAACAACACACTGACATCAGTCTCAGTGACACTGGACTCATCACACTGACAACAGTCTTATTGACACTGGGCACATCACATTGAAAACAGTCTTATTGACGCTGGAAACATCACACTGACATCAGTCTCAGTGACACTGGAAACAACACACTGACATCAGTCTCAGTGACACTGGACTCATCACACTGACAACAGTCTTATTGACACTGGGCATATCACATTGAAAACAGTCTTATTGACACTGAACTCATCACACTGACATCAGTCTCATGACACTGGACTCATCACACTGACAACAGTCTTATTGACATTGGGCACATCACATTGACAACAGTCTTATTGACACTGGAAACAACACACTGACATCAGTCTCAGTGACACTGGACTCATCACACTGACAACAGTCTCAGTGACACTGGGCACATCACATTGAAAACAGTCTTATTGACACTGAACTCATCACACTGACAACAGTCTTATTGACATTGGGCACATCACATTGACAACAGTCTTATTGACACTGAACTCATCACACTGACATCAGTCTCATGACACTGGGCTCATCACATTGACAACAGTCTCTGTGACACTGGGCACATCACATTGACAACAGTCTTATTGACACTGGAAACATCACACTGACATCAGTCTCAGTGACACTGGAAACAACACACTGACATCAGTCTCAGTGACACTGGACTCATCACATTGACAACAGTCTTATTGACACTGGAAACAACAGACTGACATCAGTCTCATGACACTGGACTCATCACACTGGCAACAGTCTTATTGACACTGGGCACATCACATTGAAAACAGTCTTATTGACACTGGAAACATCACACTGACATCAGTCTCAGTGACACTGGAAACAACACACTGACATCAGTCTCAGTGACACTGGACTCATCACACTGACAACAGTCTTATTGACACTGGGCACATCACATTGAAAACAGTCTTATTGACACTGAACTCATCACACTGACATCAGTCTCATGACACTGAACTCATCACACTGTCATCAGTCTCATGACACTGGGCACATCACATTGACATCAGTCTCAGTGACACTGGACACATCACAGTGACAACAGTCTTATTGACATTGGGCACATCACATTGACAACAGTCTTATTGACACTGAACTCATCACACTGACATCAGTCTCATGACACTGGGCACATCACATTGACATCAGTCTCAGTGACACTGGACACATCACAGTGACAACAGTCTCAGTGACACTGGAAACAACACATTGACATCAGTCTCTGTGACACTGGGCACATCACATTGACAACAGTCTTATTGACACTGGAAACAACATGACTGACATCAGTCTCAGTGACACTGGACTCATCACACTGACAACAGTCTTATTGACACTGGGCACATCACATTGAAAACAGTCTTATTGACACTGAACTCATCACACTGACATCAGTCTCATGACACTGGACTCATCACACTGACATCAGTCTTATTGACATTGGGCACATCACATTGACAACAGTTTTATTGACACTGGAAACAACACACTGACATCAGTCTCAGTGACACTGGACTCATCACATTGAAAACAGTCTTATTGACACTGGACTCATCACACTGACAACAGTCTTATTGACACTGGGCACATCACACTGACATCAGTCTCAGTGACACTGGACACATCACAGTGACAACAGTCTCAGTGACACTGGAAACAACACACTGACATCAGTCTCAGTGACACTGGACTCGTCACACTGACAACAGTCTTATTGACACTGGGCACATCACATTGACAACAGTCTTATTGACACTGGAAACAACACACTGACAACAGTTTTATTGACACTGAACTCATCACACTGACATCAGTCTCAGTGACACTGGACTCATCACACTGACAACAGTCTTATTGACACTGGGCACATCACATTGACAACAGTCTTATTGACACTGGACTCATCACATTGACATCAGTCTCTGTGACACTGGGCACATCACATTGACAACAGTCTTATTGACACTGGAAACAACACACTGACATCAGTCTCAGTGTCACTGGACTCATCACACTGACAACAGTCTTATTGACACTGGGCACGTCACATTGAAAACAGTCTTATTGACACTGAACTCATCACACTGACAACAGTCTTATTGACATTGGGCACATCACATTGACAACAGTTTTATTGACACTGGAAACAACACACTGACATCAGTCTCAGTGACACTGGACTCATCACATTGACAACAGTCTTATTGACACTGGGCTCATCACATTGACAACAGTCTCTGACACTGAACTCATCACACTGACATCAGTCTCATGACACTGGGCACATTACATTGACATCAGTCTCAGTGACACTGGACACATCACAGTGACAACAGTCTCAGTGACACTGGAAACAACACACTGACATCAGTCTCAGTGACACTGGACTCGTCACACTGACAACAGTCTTATTGACACTGGGCACATCACATTGACAACAGTCTTATTGACACTGGAAACAACACACTGACATCAGTCTCAGTGACACTGGACTCATCACACTGACAACAGTCTTATTGACACTGGGCTCATCACATTGACAACAGTCTCTGTGACACTGGGCACATCACATTGACAACAGTCTTATTGCCACTGGAAACAACAGACTGACATCAGTCTCAGTGACACTGGACTCATCACACTGACAACAGTCTTATTGACACTGGGCACATCACATTGAAAACAGTCTTATTGACACTGAACTCATCACACTGACATCAGTCTCATGACACTGGACTCATCACACTGACAACAGTCTTATTGACATTGGGCACATCAATTTGACAACAGTCTTATTGACACTGGAAACAACACACTGACATCAGTCTCAGTGACACTGGACACATCACACTGACAACAGTCTTATTGACACTGGGCACATCACATTGCAAACAGTCTTATTGACACTGAACTCATCACACTGACATCAGTCTCATGACACTGGACTCATCACATAGACATCAGTCTCATGACACTGGGCACATCACATTGACATCAGTCTCAGTGACACTGGACACATCACAGTGACAACAGTCTCAGTGACACTGGAAACAACACACTGACATCACTCTCAGTGACACTGGACTCGTCACACTGACAACAGTCTTATTGACACTGGGCACATCACATTGACAACAGTCTTATTGACACTGGAAACAACACACTGACATCAGTCTCAGTGACACTGGGCACATCACATTGCAAACAGTCTTATTGACACTGAACTCATCACACTGACATCAGTCTCATGACACTGGGCACATCACGTTGACATCAGTCTCAGTGACACTGGACACATCACAGTGACAACAGTCTTATTGACACTGGAAACATCACAGTGACAACAGTCTCAGTGACACTGTGAACATCACACTGACAACAGTCTTATTGACACTGGACTCATCACACTCACATCAGTCTCATGACACTGGACTCATCACATTGACAACAGTCTTATTGACACTGGGCTCATCACATTGACAACAGTCTCTGTGACACTGGACTCATCTCACTGACATCAGTCTCTGTGACACTGGGCACATCACATTGAAAACAGTCTTATTGACACTGGGCACATCACATTGAAAACAGTCTTATTGACACTGAACTCATCACACTGACATCAGTCTCATGACACTGGATTCATCACATTGACAACAGTCAGTGACACTGTGAACATCACACTGACATCAGTCTCATGATACTGGGCACATCACATTGACAACAGTCTTATTGACACTGGAAACATCACAGTGACAACAGTCTCAGTGACACTGTGAACATCACACTGACATCAGTCTTATTGACACTGGAAACATCACAGTGACAACAGTCTTATTGACACTGGAAACATCACAGTGACAACAGTCTTATTGACACTGGGCACTTCACATTGACATCAGTCTCTGTGACACTGGGCACATCACATTGACAACAGTCTTATTGACACTGGAAACAACACACTGACATCAGTCTCAGTGACACTGGACTCATCACACTGACGACAGTCTTATTGACACTGGGCTCATCACATTGACAACAGTCTCTGTGACACTGGGCACATCACATTGACAACAGTCTTATTGACACTGGAAACATCACACTGACATCAGTCTCAGTGACACTGGAAACAACACACTGACATCCGTCTCAGTGACACTGGACTCATCACATTGACAACAGTCTTATTGACACTGGAAACAACAGACTGACATCAGTCTCATGACACTGGACTCATCACACTGACAACAGTCTTATTGACACTGGGCACATCACATTGAAAACAGTCTTATTGACACTGGAAACATCACACTGACATCAGTCTCAGTGACACTGGAAACAACACACTGACATCAGTCTCAGTGACACTGGACTCATCACACTGACAACAGTCTTATTGACACTGGGCACATCACATTGAAAACAGTCTTATTGACACTGAACTCATCACACTGACATCAGTCTCATGACACTGGACTCATCACACTGACAACAGTCTTATTGACACTGGGCACATCACATTGACAGCAGTCTCTCTGACACTGGGCACATCACATTGAAAACAGTCTTATTGACACTGAACTCATCACACTGACATCAGTCTCATGACACTGGACTCATCACACTGACAACAGTCTTATTGACACTGGGCACATCACATTGAAAACAGTCTTATTGACACTGATCTCATCACACTGACATCAGTCTCATGACACTGGACTCATCACACTGACAACAGTCTTATTGACATTGGGCACATCACATTGACAACAGTTTTATTGACACTGGAAAAAACACACTGACATCAGTCTCAGTGACACTGGACTCATCACATTGACAACAGTCTTATTGACACTGGGCTCATCACATTGACAACAGTCTCTGACACTGGGCACATCACATTGACAACAGTCTTATTGACACTGGAAACAACACACTGACATCAGTCTCAGTGACACTGGACTCATCACACTGACAACAGTCTTATTGACACTGGGCTCATCACATTGACAACAGTCTCTGTGACACTGGGCACATCACATTTACAACAGTCTTATTGACACTGGGCACATCACATTGAAAACAGTCTTATTGACACTGGAAACAACACACTGACATCAGTCTCAGTGACACTGGACTCGTCACACTGACAACAGTCTTATTGACACTGGGCACATCACATTGACAACAGTCTTATTGACACTGGAAACAACACACTGACATCAGTCTCAGTGACACTGGGCACATCACATTGCAAACAGTCTTATTGACACTGAACTCATCACACTGACATCAGTCTCATGACACTGGGCACATCACGTTGACATCAGTCTCAGTGACACTGGACACATCACAGTGACAACAGTCTTATTGACACTGGAAACATCACAGTGACAACAGTCTCAGTGACACTGTGAACATCACACTGACAACAGTCTTATTGACACTGGACTCATCACACTCACATCAGTCTCATGACACTGGACTCATCACATTGACAACAGTCTTATTGACACTGGGCTCATCACATTGACAACAGTCTCTGTGACACTGGACTCATCTCACTGACATCAGTCTCTGTGACACTGGGCACATCACATTGAAAACAGTCTTATTGACACTGGGCACATCACATTGAAAACAGTCTTATTGACACTGAACTCATCACACTGACATCAGTCTCATGACACTGGATTCATCACATTGACAACAGTCAGTGACACTGTGAACATCACACTGACATCAGTCTCATGATACTGGGCACATCACATTGACAACAGTCTTATTGACACTGGAAACATCACAGTGACAACAGTCTCAGTGACACTGTGAACATCACACTGACATCAGTCTTATTGACACTGGAAACATCACAGTGACAACAGTCTTATTGACACTGGAAACATCACAGTGACAACAGTCTTATTGACACTGGGCACTTCACATTGACATCAGTCTCTGTGACACTGGGCACATCACATTGACAACAGTCTTATTGACACTGGAAACAACACACTGACATCAGTCTCAGTGACACTGGACTCATCACACTGATGACAGTCTTATTGACACTGGGCTCATCACATTGACAACAGTCTCTGTGACACTGGGCACATCACATTGACAACAGTCTTATTGACACTGGAAACAACACACTGACATCAGTCTCAGTGACACTGGACTCATCACATTGACAACAGTCTTATTGACACTGGAAACAACAGACTGACATCAGTCTCATGACACTGGACTCATCACACTGACAACAGTCTTATTGACACTGGGCACATCACATTGAAAACAGTCTTATTGACACTGGAAACATCACACTGACATCAGTCTCAGTGACACTGGAAACAACACACTGACATCAGTCTCAGTGACACTGGACTCATCACACTGACAACAGTCTTATTGACACTGGGCACATCACATTGAAAACAGTCTTATTGACACTGAACTCATCACACTGACATCAGTCTCATGACACTGGACTCATCACACTGACAACAGTCTTATTGACACTGGGCACATCACATTGACAGCAGTCTCTCTGACACTGGGCACATCACATTGAAAACAGTCTTATTGACACTGAACTCATCACACTGACATCAGTCTCATGACACTGGACTCATCACACTGACAACAGTCTTATTGACACTGGGCACATCACATTGAAAACAGTCTTATTGACACTGAACTCATCACACTGACATCAGTCTCATGACACTGGACTCATCACACTGACAACAGTCTTATTGACATTGGGCACATCACATTGACAACAGTCTTATTGACACTGAACTCATCACACTGACATCAGTCTCATGACACTGGGCACATCACATTGACATCAGTCTCAGTGACACTGGACACATCACAGTGACAACAGTCTCAGTGACACTGGAAACAACACACTGACATCAGTCTCAGTGACACTGGACTCATCACACTGACAACAGTCTTATTGACACTGGGCACATCACATTGACATCAGTCTCTGTGACACTGGGCACATCACATTGACAACAGTCTTATTGACACTGGGCACATCACATTGACAACAGTCTTATTGACACTGGACTCATCACATTGACATCAGTCTCTGTGACACTGGGCACATCACATTGACAACAGTCTTATTGACACTGGAAACAACACACTGACATCAGTCTCAGTGACACTGGACTCATCACACTGACAACAGTCTTATTGACACTGGGCACGTCACATTGAAAACAGTCTTATTGACACTGAACTCATCACACTGACATCAGTCTCATGACACTGGACTCATCACACTGACAACAGTCTTATTGACATTGGGCACATCACATTGACAACAGTTTTATTGACACTGGAAACAACACACTGACATCAGTCTCAGTGACACTGGACTCATCACATTGACAACAGTCTTATTGACACTGGGCTCATCACATTGACAACAGTCTCTGACACTGGGCACATCACATTGACAACAGTCTTATTGACACTGGAAACAACACACTGACATCAGTCTCAGTGACACTGGACTCATCACACTGACAACAGTCTTATTGACACTGGGCTCATCACATTGACAACAGTCTCTGTGACACTGGGCACATCACATTGACAACAGTCTTATTGACACTGGAAACAACAGACTGACATCAGTCTCAGTGACACTGGACTCATCACACTGACAACAGTCTTATTGACACTGGGCACATCACATTGCAAACAGTCTTATTGACACTGAACTCATCACACTGACATCAGTCTCATGACACTGGGCACATCACATTGACATCAGTCTCAGTGACACTGGACACATCACAGTGACAACAGTCTCAGTGACACTGGAAACAACACACTGACATCAGTCTCAGTGACACTGGACTCGTCACACTGACAACAGTCTTATTGACACTGGGCACATCACATTGACAACAGTCTTATTGACACTGGAAACAACACACTGACATCAGTCTCAGTGACACTGGGCACATCACATTGCAAACAGTCTTATTGACACTGAACTCATCACACTGACATCAGTCTCATGACACTGGGCACATCACGTTGACATCAGTCTCAGTGACACTGGACACATCACAGTGACAACAGTCTTAATGACACTGGAAACATCACAGTGACAACAGTCTCAGTGACACTGTGAACATCACACTGACAACAGTCTTATTGACACTGGACTCATCACACTCACATCAGTCTCATGACACTGGACTCATCACATTGACAACAGTCTTATTGACACTGGGCTCATCACATTGACAACAGTCTCTGTGACACTGGACTCATCACACTGACATCAGTCTCTGTGACACTGGGCACATCACATTGAAAACAGTCTTATTGACACTGGGCTCATCACACTGACATCAGTCTCAGTGACACTGGACTCATCACACTGACATCAGTCTCTGTGACACTGGGCACATCACATTGAAAACAGTCTTATTGACACTGGGCACATCACATTGAAAACAGTCTTATTGACACTGAACTCATCACACTGACATCAGTCTCATGACACTGGATTCATCACATTGACAACAGTCAGTGACACTGTGAACATCACACTGACATCAGTCTCATGACACTGGGCACATCACATTGACAACAGTCTTATTGACACTGGAAACATCACAGTGACAACAGTCTCAGTGACACTGTGAACATCACACTGACATCAGTCTTATTGACACTGGAAACATCACAGTGACAATAGTCTTATTGACACTGGAAACATCACAGTGACAACAGTCTTATTGACACTGGGCACTTCACATTGACATCAGTCTCTGTGACACTGGGCACATCACATTGACAACAGTCTTATTGACACTGGAAACAACACACTGACATCAGTCTCAGTGACACTGGACTCCACACTGACAGCAGTCTTATTGACACTGGGCACGTCACATTGAAAACAGTCTTATTGACACTGAACTCACCACACTGACATCAGTCTCATGACACTGGACTCGTCACACTGACAACAGTCTTATTGACATTGGGCACATCTCATTGACAACAGTTTTATTGACACTGGAAACAACACACTGACATCAGTCTCAGTGACACTGGACTCATCACATTGACAACAGTCTTATTGACACTGGGCTCATCACATTGACAACAGTCTCTGTGACACTGGGCACATCACATTGACAACAGTCTTATTGACACTGGAAACAACACACTGACATCAGTCTCAGTGACACTGGACTCATCACATTGACAACAGTCTTATTGACACTGGGCTCATCACATTGACAACAGTCTCTGTGACACTGGGCACATCACATTGACAACAGTCTTATTGACACTGGAAACAACACACTGACATCAGTCTCAGTGACACTGGACTCATCACACTGACAGCAGTCTTATTGACACTGGGCACGTCACATTGAAAACAGTCTTATTGACACTGGAAACAACACACTGACATCAGTCTCAGTGACACTGGGCACATCGCATTGAAAACAGTCTTATTGACACTGAACTCATCACACTGACATCAGTCTCATGACACTGGACTCATCACACTGACAACAGTCTTATTGACATTGGGCACATCACATTGACAACAGTCTTATTGACACTGGAAACAACACACTGACATCAGTCTCAATGACACTGGACTCATCACACTGACAACAGTCTTATTGACACTGGGCACATCACATTGCAAACAGTCTTATTGACACTGAACTCATCACACTGACATCAGTCTCATGACACTGGGCACATCACATTGACATCAGTCTCAGTGACACTGGACACATCACAGTGACAACAGTCTCAGTGACACTGGAAACAACACACTGACATCAGTCTCAGTGACTCTGGACTTGTCACACTGACAACAGTCTTATTGACACTGGGCACATCACATTGACAACAGTCTTATTGACACTGGAAACAACACACTGACAACAGTTTTATTGACACTGAACTCATCACACTGACATCAGTCTCAGTGACACTGGACTCATCACACTGACAACAGTCTTATTGACACTGGGCACATCACATTGACAACAGTCTTATTGACACTGGACTCATCACATTGACATCAGTCTCTGTGACACTGGGCACATCACATTGACAACAGTCTTATTGACACTGGAAACAACACACTGACATCAGTCTCAGTGACACTGGACTCATCACACTGACAACAGTCTTATTGACACTGGGCACGTCACATTGAAAACAGTCTTATTGAGACTGAACTCATCACACTGACATCAGTCTCATGACACTGGACTCATCACACTGACAACAGTCTTATTGACATTGGGCACATCACATTGACAACAGTTTTATTGACACTGGAAACAACACACTGACATCAGTCTCAGTGACACTGGACTCATCACATTGACAACAGTCTTATTGACACTGGGCTCATCACATTGACAACAGTCTCTGACACTGGGCACATCACATTGACAACAGTCTTATTGACACTGGAAACAACACACTGACATCAGTCTCAGTGACACTGGACTCATCACACTGACAACAGTCTTATTGACACTGGGCTCATCACATTGACAACAGTCTCTGTGACACTGGGCACATCACATTGACAACAGTCTTATTGACACTGGAAACAACAGACTGACATCAGTCTCAGTGACACTGGACTCATCACACTGACAACAGTCTTATTGACACTGGGCACATCACATTGAAAACAGTCTTATTGACACTGAACTCATCACACTGACATCAGTCTCATGACACTGGACTCATCACACTGACAACAGTCTTATTGACATTGGGCACATCAATTTGACAACAGTCTTATTGACACTGGAAACAACACACTGACATCAGTCTCAGTGACACTGGACTCATCACACTGACAACAGTCTTATTGACACTGGGCACATCACATTGCAAACAGTCTTATTGACACTGAACTCATCACACTGACATCAGTCTCATGACACTGGGCACATCACATTGACATCAGTCTCAGTGACACTGGACACATCACAGTGACAACAGTCTCAGTGACACTGGAAACAACACACTGACATCAGTCTCAGTGACACTGGACTCGTCACACTGACATCAGTCTCATGACACTGGGCACATCACGTTGACATCAGTCTCAGTGACACTGGACACATCACAGTGACAACAGTCTTATTGACACTGGAAACATCACAGTGACAACAGTCTCAGTGACACTGTGAACATCACACTGACAACAGTCTTATTGACACTGGACTCATCACACTCACATCAGTCTCATGACACTGGACTCATCACATTGACAACAGTCTTATTGACACTGGGCTCATCACATTGACAACAGTCTCTGTGACACTGGACTCATCACACTGACATCAGTCTCTGTGACACTGGGCACATCACATTGAAAACAGTCTTATTGACACTGGGCTCATCACATTGACAACAGTCTCTGTGACACTGGACTCATCACACTGACATCAGTCTCTGTGACACTGGGCACATCACATTGAAAACAGTCTTATTGACACTGGGCACATCACATTGAAAACAGTCTTATTGACACTGAACTCATCACACTGACATCAGTCTCATGACACTGGATTCATCACATTGACAACAGTCAGTGACACTGTGAACATCACATTGACATCAGTCTCTGTGACACTGGGCACATCACATTGACAACAGTCTTATTGACACTGGAAACAACACACTGACATCAGTCTCAGTGACACTGGACTCATCACACTGACAACACTCATATTGACACTGGGCACATCACATTGACATCAGTCTCTGTGACACTGGGCACATCACATTGACAACAGTCTTATTGACACTGGAAACAACACACTGACATCAGTCTCAGTGACACTGGACTCATCACACTGACAACAGTCTTATTGACACTGGGCACATCACATTGAAAACAGTCTTATTGACACTGAACTCATCACACTGACAACAGTCTTATTGACATTGGGCACATCACATTGACAACAGTTTTATTGACACTGGAAACAACACACTGACATCAGTCTCAGTGACACTGGACTCATCACATTGACAACAGTCTTATTGACACTGGGCTCATCACATTGACAACAGTCTCTGACACTGGGCACATCACATTGACAACAGTCTTATTGACACTGGAAACAACACACTGACATCAGTCTCAGTGACACTGGACTCATCACACTGACAACAGTCTTATTGACACTGGGCTCATCACATTGACAACACTCTCTGTGACACTGGGCACATCACATTGACAACAGTCTTATTGACACTGGGCACATCACATTGAAAACAGTCTTATTGACACTGGAAACAACACACTGACATCAGTCTCAGTGACACTGGACTCATCACACTGACAACAGTCTTATTGACACTGGGCACATCGCATTGAAAACAGTCTTATTGACACTGAACTCATCACACTGACATCAGTCTCATGACACTGGACTCATCACACTGACAACAGTCTTATTGACATTGGGCACATCACATTGACAACAGTCTTATTGACACTGGAAACAACACACTGACATCAGTCTCAGTGACACTGGACTCATCACACTGACAACAGTCTTATTGACACTGGGCACATCACATTGCAAACAGTCTTATTGACACTGAACTCATCACACTGACATCAGTCTCATGACACTGGGCACATCACATTGACATCAGTCTCAGTGACACTGGACACATCACAGTGACAACAGTCTCAGTGACACTGGAAACAACACACTGACATCAGTCTCAGTGACACTGGACTCGTCACACTGACAACAGTCTTATTGACACTGGGCACATCACATTGACAACAGTCTTATTGACACTGGAAACAACACACTGACATCAGTCTCAGTGACACTGGGCACATCACATTGCAAACAGTCTTATTGACACTGAACTCATCACACTGACATCAGTCTCATGACACTGGGCACATCACGTTGACATCAGTCTCAGTGACACTGGACACATCACAGTGACAACAGTCTTATTGACACTGGAAACATCACAGTGACAACAGTCTCAGTGACACTGTGAACATCACACTGACAACAGTCTTATTGACACTGGACTCATCACACTCACATCAGTCTCATGACACTGGACTCATCACATTGACAACAGTCTTATTGACACTGGGCTCATCACATTGACAACAGTCTCTGTGACACTGGACTCATCACACTGACATCAGTCTCTGTGACACTGGGCACATCACATTGAAAACAGTCTTATTGACACTGGGCACATCACATTGAAAACAGTCTTATTGACACCGAACTCATCACACTGACATCAGTCTCATGACACTGGATTCATCACATTGACAACAGTCAGTGACACTGTGAACATCACACTGACATCAGTCTCATGACACTGGGCACATCACATTCACAACAGTCTTATTGACACTGGAAACATCACAGTGACAACAGTCTCAGTGACACTGTGAACATCACACTGACATCAGTCTTATTGACACTGGAAACATCACAGTGACAACAGTCTTATTGACACTGGGCACTTCACATTGACATCAGTCTCTGTGACACTGGGCACATCACATTGACAACAGTCTTATTGACACTGGAAACAACACACTGACATCAGTCTCAGTGACACTGGACTCATCACACTGACAACACTCTTATTTACACTGGGCACATCACATTGAAAACAGTCTTATTGCCACTGGAAACAACACACTGACATCAGTCTCAGTGACACTGGACTCATCACACTGACAACAGTCTTATTGACACTGGGCTCATCACATTGACAACAGTCTCTGTGACACTGGGCACATCACATTGACAACAGTCTTATTGACACTGGAAACATCACACTGGCATCAGTCTCAGTGACACTGGAAACAACACACTGACATCAGTCTCAGTGACACTGGACTCATCACATTGACAACAGTCTTATTGACACTGGAAACAACAGACTGACATCAGTCTCATGACACTGGACTCATCACACTGACAACAG
The DNA here is from genome assembly GCF_030144855.1 of Hypanus sabinus. Taxonomy (NCBI): domain Eukaryota; kingdom Metazoa; phylum Chordata; class Chondrichthyes; order Myliobatiformes; family Dasyatidae; genus Hypanus; species Hypanus sabinus. The sequence goes on along the minus strand of NC_082735.1, from coordinate 193,158 downwards.
TCTTATTGACACTGGGCACATCACATTGAAAACAGTCTTATTGACACTGGAAACATCACACTGACATCAGTCTCAGTGACACTGGAAACAACACACTGACATCAGTCTCAGTGACACTGGACTCATCACACTGACAACAGTCTTATTGACACTGGGCACATCACATTGAAAACAGTCTTATTGACACTGAACTCATCACACTGACATCAGTGTCATGACACTGGACTCATCACACTGACAACAGTCTTATTGACACTGGGCACATCACATTGAAAACAGTCTTATTGACACTGAACTCATCACACTGACATCAGTCTCATGACACTGGACTCATCACACTGACAACAGTCTTATTGACATTGGGCACATCACATTGACAACAGTCTTATTGACACTGAACTCATCACACTGACATCAGTCTCATGACACTGGGCACATCACATTGACATCAGTCTCAGTGACACTGGACACATCACAGTGACAACAGTCTCAGTGACACTGGAAACAACACACTGACATCAGTCTCAGTGACACTGGACTCATCATACTGACAACAGTCTTATTGACACTGGGCACATCACATTGACATCAGTCTCTGTGACACTGGGCACATCACATTGACAACAGTCTTATTGACACTGGAAACAACACACTGACAACAGTCTTATTGACACTGGGCACATCACATTGAAAACAGTCTTATTGACACTGAACTCATCACACTGACATCAGTCTCATGACACTGGACTCATCACACTGACAACAGTCTTATTGACATTGGGCACATCACATTGACAACAGTTTTATTGACACTGGAAACAACACACTGACATCAGTCTCAGTGACACTGGACTCATCACATTGACAACAGTCTTATTGACACTGGGCTCATCACATTGACAACAGTCTCTGACACTGGGCACATCACATTGACAACAGTCTTATTGACACTGGAAACAACACACTGACATCAGTCTCAGTGACACTGGACTCATCACACTGACAACAGTCTTATTGACACTGGGCTCATCACATTGACAACAGTCTCTGTGACACTGGGCACATCACATTGACAACAGTCTCTGTGACACTGGGCACATCACATTGAAAACAGTCTTATTGACACTGGAAACAACACACTGACATCAGTCTCAGTGACACTGGACTCATCACACTGACAACAGTCTTATTGACATTGGGCACATCACATTGACAACAGTCTTATTGACACTGGAAACAACACACTGACATCAGTCTCAATGACACTGGACTCATCACACTGACAACAGTCTTATTGACACTGGGCACATCACATTGCAAACAGTCTTATTGACACTGAACTCATCACACTGACATCAGTCTCATGACACTGGGCACATCACATTGACATCAGTCTCAGTGATACTGGACACATCACAGTGACAACAGTCTCAGTGATACTGGAAACAACACACTGACATCAGTCTCAGTGACACTGGACTCGTCACACTGACAACAGTCTTATTGACACTGGGCACATCACATTGACAACAGTCTTATTGACACTGGAAACAACACACTGACAACAGTTTTATTGACACTGAACTCATCACACTGACATCAGTCTCAGTGACACTGGACACATCACAGTGACAACAGTCTTATTGACACTGGAAACATCACATTGAAAACAGTCTTATTGACACTGGAAACAACACACAGGCAACAGTCTTACTGACACTGGGCTCATCACATTGACAACAGTCTTATTGACACTGGAAACAACACACTGACATCAGTCTCAGTGACACTGGACTCATCACACTGACAACAGTCTTATTGACACTGGGCACATCACATTGAAAACAGTCTTATTGACACTGAACTCATCACACTGACATCAGTCTCATGACACTGGACTCATCACACTGACAACAGTCTTATTGACATTGGGCACATCACATTGACAACAGTCTTATTGACACTGGAAACAACACACTGACATCAGTCTCAGTGACACTGGACTCATCACATTGACAACAGTCTTATTGACACTGGGCACATCACATTGAAAACAGTCTTATTGACACTGAACTCATCACACTGACATCAGTCTCATGACACTGGACTCATCACATTGACAACAGTCAGTGACACTGTGAACATCACACTGACATCGGTCTCATGACACTGGGCACATCACATTGACAACAGTCTTATTGACACTGGAAACATCACAGTGACAACAGTCTCAGTGACACTGTGAACATCACACTGACATCAGTCTTATTGACACTGGAAACATCACAGTGACAACAGTCTTATTGACACTGGAAACATCACAGTGACAACAGTCTTATTGACACTGGGCACATCACATTGAAAACAGTCTTATTGACACTGGACTCATCACACTCACATCAGTCTCATGACACTGGACTCATCACACTGACAAAAGTCTTATTAACACTGGGCACTTCACATTGACAACAGTCTCTGTGACACTGGGCACATCACATTGACAACAGTCTTATTGACACTGGAAACAACACACTGACAACAGTTTTATTGACACTGAACTCATCACACTGACATCAGTCTCAGTGACACTGGGCTCATCACATTGACAACAGTCATATTGACACTGGAAACATCACACTGACATCAGTCTCAGTGACACTGGAAACAACACACTGACATCAGTCTCAGTGACACTGGACTCATCACACTGACAACAGTCTTATTGACACTGGGTACATCACATTGAAAATAGTCTTATTGACACTGGACTCATCACACTGACATCAGTCTCATGACACTGGACTCATCACATTGACAACAGTCTCTGACACTGGGCACAACACACTGACAACAGTTTTATTGACACTGAACTCATCACACTGACATCAGTCTCAGTGACACTGGGCACATCACACTGACATCAGTCTTATTGACACTGGGCACATCACATTGAAAACAGTCTTATTGACACTGGAAACATCACACTGACATCAGTCTAAGTGACACTAGACTCATCACAGTGACAACAGTCTTATTGAAACTGGGCACATCACATTGAAAACAGTCTTATTGACACTGGAAACAACACACTGGCAACAGTCTTACTGACACTGGGCTCATCACATTGACAACAGTCTTATTGACACTGGAAACAACACACTGACATCAGTCTCAGTGACACTGGACTCATCACACTGACAACAGTCTTATTGACACTGGGCACATCACATTGACAACAGTCTTATTGACACTGGGCACATCACACTGACATCAGTCTCAGTGACACTGGAAACATCACACTGACATCAGTCTCAGTGACACTGGACTCATCACACTGACAACAGTCTTATTGACACTGGGCACATCACATTGAAAACAGTCTTATTGACACTGAACTCATCATACTGACATCAGTCTCATGACGCTGGGCACATCACATTGACAACAGTCTTATTGACACTGGAAACATCACAGTGAAAACAGTCTCAGTGACACTGGAAACATCACAGTGACAACAGTCTCACTAACACTGTGAACATCACACTGACATCAGTCTCATTGACACTGGAAACATCACAGTGACAACAGTCTTATTGACACTGGAAACATCACAGTGACAACAGTCTTATTGACACTGGGCACTTCACATTGACATCAGTCTCTGTGACACTGGGCACATCACATTGACAACAGTCTTATTGACACTGGAAACAACACACTGACATCAGTCTCAGTGACACTGGACTCATCACACTGACAACACTCTTATTTACACTGGGCACATCACATTGAAAACAGTCTTATTGCCACTGGAAACAACACACTGACATCAGTCTCAGTGACACTGGACTCATCACACTGACAACAGTCTTATTGACACTGGGCTCATCACATTGACAACAGTCTCTGTGACACTGGGCACATCACATTGACAACAGTCTTATTGACACTGGAAACATCACACTGGCATCAGTCTCAGTGACACTGGAAACAACACACTGACATCAGTCTCAGTGACACTGGACTCATCACATTGACAACAGTCTTATTGACACTGGAAACAACAGACTGACATCAGTCTCATGACACTGGACTCATCACACTGACAACAGTCTTATTGACACTGGGCACATCACATTGAAAACAGTCTTATTGACACTGGAAACATCACACTGACATCAGTCTCAGTGACACTGGAAACAACACACTGACATCAGTCTCAGTGACACTGGACTCATCACACTGACAACAGTCTTATTGACACTGGGCACATCACATTGAAAACAGTCTTATTGACACTGAACTCATCACACTGACATCAGTGTCATGACACTGGACTCATCACACTGACAACAGTCTTATTGACACTGGGCACATCACATTGAAAACAGTCTTATTGACACTGAACTCATCACACTGACATCAGTCTCATGACACTGGACTCATCACACTGACAACAGTCTTATTGACATTGGGCACATCACATTGACAACAGTCTTATTGACACTGAACTCATCACACTGACATCAGTCTCATGACACTGGGCACATCACATTGACATCAGTCTCAGTGACACTGGACACATCACAGTGACAACAGTCTCAGTGACACTGGAAACAACACACTGACATCAGTCTCAGTGACACTGGACTCATCATACTGACAACAGTCTTATTGACACTGGGCACATCACATTGACATCAGTCTCTGTGACACTGGGCACATCACATTGACAACAGTCTTATTGACACTGGAAACAACACACTTACAACAGTCTTATTGACACTGGGCACATCACATTGAAAACAGTCTTATTGACACTGAACTCATCACACTGACATCAGTCTCATGACACTGGACTCATCACACTGACAACAGTCTTATTGACATTGGGCACATCACATTGACAACAGTTTTATTGACACTGGAAACAACACACTGACATCAGTCTCAGTGACACTGGACTCATCACATTGACAACAGTCTTATTGACACTGGGCTCATCACATTGACAACAGTCTCTGACACTGGGCACATCACATTGACAACAGTCTTATTGACACTGGAAACAACACACTGACATCAGTCTCAGTGACACTGGACTCATCACACTGACAACAGTCTTATTGACACTGGGCTCATCACATTGACAACAGTCTCTGTGACACTGGGCACATCACATTGACAACAGTCTCTGTGACACTGGGCACATCACATTGAAAACAGTCTTATTGACACTGGAAACAACACACTGACATCAGTCTCAGTGACACTGGACTCATCACACTGACAACAGTCTTATTGACATTGGGCACATCACATTGACAACAGTCTTATTGACACTGGAAACAACACACTGACATCAGTCTCAATGACACTGGACTCATCACACTGACAACAGTCTTATTGACACTGGGCACATCACATTGCAAACAGTCTTATTGACACTGAACTCATCACACTGACATCAGTCTCATGACACTGGGCACATCACATTGACATCAGTCTCAGTGATACTGGACACATCACAGTGACAACAGTCTCAGTGACACTGGAAACAACACACTGACATCAGTCTCAGTGACACTGGACTCGTCACACTGACAACAGTCTTATTGACACTGGGCACATCACATTGACAACAGTCTTATTGACACTGGAAACAACACACTGACAACAGTTTTATTGACACTGAACTCATCACACTGACATCAGTCTCAGTGACACTGGACACATCACAGTGACAACAGTCTTATTGACACTGGAAACATCACATTGAAAACAGTCTTATTGACACTGGAAACAACACACAGGCAACAGTCTTACTGACACTGGGCTCATCACATTGACAACAGTCTTATTGACACTGGAAACAACACACTGACATCAGTCTCAGTGACACTGGACTCATCACACTGACAACAGTCTTATTGACACTGGGCACATCACATTGAAAACAGTCTTATTGACACTGAACTCATCACACTGACATCAGTCTCATGACACTGGACTCATCACACTGACAACAGTCTTATTGACATTGGGCACATCACATTGACAACAGTCTTATTGACACTGGAAACAACACACTGACATCAGTCTCAGTGACACTGGACTCATCACATTGACAACAGTCTTATTGACACTGGGCACATCACATTGAAAACAGTCTTATTGACACTGAACTCATCACACTGACATCAGTCTCATGACACTGGACTCATCACATTGACAACAGTCAGTGACACTGTGAACATCACACTGACATCAGTCTCATGACACTGGGCACATCACATTGACAACAGTCTTATTGACACTGGAAACATCACAGTGACAACAGTCTCAGTGACACTGTGAACATCACACTGACATCAGTCTTATTGACACTGGAAACATCACAGTGACAACAGTCTTATTGACACTGGAAACATCACAGTGACAACAGTCTTATTGACACTGGGCACATCACATTGAAAACAGTCTTATTGACACTGGACTCATCACACTCACATCAGTCTCATGACACTGGACTCATCACACTGACAAAAGTCTTATTAACACTGGGCACTTCACATTGACAACAGTCTCTGTGACACTGGGCACATCACATTGACAACAGTCTTATTGACACTGGAAACAACACACTGACAACAGTTTTATTGACACTGAACTCATCACACTGACATCAGTCTCAGTGACACTGGGCTCATCAAATTGACAACAGTCATATTGACACTGGAAACATCACACTGACATCAGTCTCAGTGACACTGGAAACAACACACTGACATCAGTCTCAGTGACACTGGACTCATCACACTGACAACAGTCTTATTGACACTGGGTACATCACATTGAAAATAGTCTTATTGACACTGGACTCATCACACTGACATCAGTCTCATGACACTGGACTCATCACATTGACAACAGTCTCTGACACTGGGCACAACACACTGACAACAGTTTTATTGACACTGAACTCATCACACTGACATCAGTCTCAGTGACACTGGGCACATCACACTGACATCAGTCTTATTGACACTGGGCACATCACACTGACATCAGTCTTATTGACACTGGGCACATCACATTGAAAACAGTCTTATTGACACTGGAAACATCACACTGACATCAGTCTAAGTGACACTAGACTCATCACAGTGACAACAGTCTTATTGACACTGGGCACATCACATTGAAAACAGTCTTATTGACACTGGAAACAACACACTGGCAACAGTCTTACTGACACTGGGCTCATCACATTGACAACATTCTTATTGACACTGGAAACAACACACTGACATCAGTCTCAGTGACACTGGACTCATCACACTGACAACAGTCTTATTGACACTGGGCACATCACATTGACAACAGTCTTATTGACACTGGGCACATCACACTGACATCAGTCTCAGTGACACTGGAAACATCACACTGACATCAGTCTCAGTGACACTGGACTCATCACACTGACAACAGTCTTATTGACACTGGGCACATCACATTGAAAACAGTCTTATTGACACTGAACTCATCATACTGACATCAGTCTCATGACGCTGGGCACATCACATTGACAACAGTCTTATTGACACTGGAAACATCACAGTGAAAACAGTCTCAGTGACACTGGAAACATCACAGTGACAACAGTCTCACTAACACTGTGAACATCACACTGACATCAGTCTCATTGACACTGGAAACATCACAGTGACAACAGTCTTATTGACACTGGAAACATCACAGTGACAACAGTCTCAGTGACTGGGCACATCACACTGACATCAGTCTCAGTGACACTGGAAACATCACAGTGACAACAGTCTTATTGACACTGGACTCATCGCATTGACATCAGTCTCTGTGACGCTGGGCACATCACATTGACAACAGTCTTATTGACACTGGAAACAACACACTGACATCAGTCTCAGTGACACTAGACTCATCACACTGACAACAGTCTTATTGACACTGGGCACATCACATTGAAAACAGTCTTATTGACAGTGAACTCATCACACTGACATCAGTCTCATGACACTGGACTCATCACACTGACAGTGATACTGGAAACAACACAGTGAATCAGCCCCAGTGACACTGGGCACATCACACTGACATCAGTCTCTGTGACACTGGGCACATCACATTGAAAACAGTCTCAGTGACATGGGACTCATCACAGTGAATCAGCCTCAGTGACACTGTGAACATCACACTGACATCAGTCTCTGTGACACTGGGCACATCACACTGACAACAGTCTTATTGACACTGGAAACATCACAGTGACAACAGTCTCAGTGACACTGTGAACATCACACTGACATCAGTCTTATTGACACTGGAAACATCACAGTGACAACAGTCTCAGTGACACTGTGAACATCACACTGACATCAGTCTTATTGACACTGGAAACATCACAGTGATAACAGTCTTATTGACACTGGAAACATCACAGTGACAACAGTCTTATTGACACTGGGCACATCACATTGAAAACAGTCTTATTGACACTGAACTCATCACATTGACATCAGTCTCATGACACTGGACTCATCACATTGACAACAGTCTTATTGACACTGGGCACATCACATTGACAACAGTCTTATTCACTCTGCCCACGTAAATCACAAAGGTAAAAAGGCCTGAATTTGTGAGTAGCAGGATGTTCACGTTCTTTCCACTCAGTCATACCGATCACAACACACTGACATCAGTCTCAGTGACACTAGACTCATCACACTGACAACAGTCTCAGTGACACTGGGCATATCACATTGACAACAGTCTTATTGACAGTGGAAACATCACAGTGACAACAGTCTTATTGACACTGGGCACATCACACTGACATCAGTCTCAGTGACACTGGAAACATCACACTGACATCAGTCTCAGTGACACTGGACTCATCACACTGACAATAGTCTTATTGACATTGGGCACATCACATTGACAACAGTCTTATTGACACTGGAAACATCACAGTGACAAGAGTCTCTGTGACACTGTGAACAACACACTGACATCAGTCTCATTGACACTGGAAACATCACAGTGACAACAGTCTTATTGACTATGGGCACATCACACTGACATCAGTCTCAGTGACACTGGGCTCATCACACTGACATCAGTCTCAGTGACACGGGAAACAACACACTGACATCAGTCTCAGTGACACTGGACTCATCACACTGACAACAGTCTTATTGACATTGGGCACATCACATTGACAACAGTTTTATTGACACTGGAAACAACACACTGACATCAGTCTAAGTGACACTGGACTCATCACACTGACAACAGTCTTATTGACACTGGGCACATCACATTGAAAACAGTCTTATTGACACTGGAAACATCACACTGACAACACTCTTATTGACACTGGAAACATCACAGTGACAACAGTCTCAGTGACACTGTGAACATCACACTGACATCAGTCTTATTGACACTGGAAACATCACAGTGACAACAGTCTCAGTGACACTGTGAACATCACACTGACATCAGTCTTATTGACACTGGAAACATCACAGGGACAACAGTCTTATTGACACTGGAAACATCACAGTGACAACAGTCTTATTGACACTGGGCACATCACATTGAAAACAGTCTTATTGACACTGAACTCATCACATTGACATCAGTCTCATGACACTGGACTCATCACATTGACAACAGTCTTATTGACAGTGGAAACATCACAGTGACAACAGTCTTATTGACACTGGGCACATCACACTGACATCAGTCTCAGTGACACTGGAAACATCACACTGACATCAGTCTCAGTGACACTGGACTCATCACACTGACAACAGTCTTATTGACATTGGGCACATCACATTGACAACAGTCTTATTGACACTGGAAACATCACAGTGACAACAGTCTTATTGACACTGGGCACATCACACTGACATCAGTCTCAGTGACACTGGAAACATCACACTGACATCAGTCTCAGTGACACTGGACTCATCACACTGACAATAGTCTTATTGACATTGGGCACATCACATTGACAACAGTCTTATTGACACTGGAAACATCACAGTGACAAGAGTCTCCGTGACACTGTGAACAACACACTGACATCAGTCTCATTGACACTGGAAACATCACAGTGACAACAGTCTTATTGACTCTGGGCACATCACACTGACATCAGTCTCAGTGACACTGGGCTCATCACACTGACATCAGTCTCAGTGACACTGGAAACAACACAGTGACAACAGTCTCAGTGACACTGGGCACGTCACACTGACATCAGTCTCAGTGACACTGGACTCATCACACTGACAACAGTCTTATTGACATTGGGCACATCACATTGACAACAGTTTTATTGACACTGGAAACAACACACTGACATCAGTCTCAGTGACACTGGACTCATCACATTGACAACAGTCTTATTGACACTGGGCTCATCACATTGACAACAGTCTCTGACACTGGGCACATCACATTGACAACAGTCTTATTGACACTGGAAACAACACACTGACATCAGTCTCAGTGACACTGGACTCATCACACTGACAACAGTCTTATTGACATTGGGCACATCACATTGACAACAGTTTTATTGACACTGGAAACAACACACTGACATCAGTCTAAGTGACACTGGACTCATCACACTGACAACAGTCTTATTGACACTGGGCACATCACATTGAAAACAGTCTTATTGACACTGGAAACATCACACTGACAACACTCTTATTGACACTGGAAACATCACAGTGACAACAGTCTCAGTGACACTGTGAACATCACACTGACATCAGTCTTATTGACACTGGAAACATCACAGTGACAACAGTCTCAGTGACACTGTGAACATCACACTGACATCAGTCTTATTGACACTGGAAACATCACAGGGACAACAGTCTTATTGACACTGGAAACATCACAGTGACAACAGTCTTATTGACACTGGGCACATCACATTGAAAACAGTCTTATTGACACTGAACTCATCACATTGACATCAGTCTCATGACACTGGACTCATCACATTGACAACAGTCTTATTGACAGTGGAAACATCACAGTGACAACAGTCTTATTGACACTGGGCACATCACACTGACATCAGTCTCAGTGACACTGGAAACATCACACTGACATCAGTCTCAGTGACACTGGACTCATCACACTGACAACAGTCTTATTGACATTGGGCACATCACATTGACAACAGTCTTATTGACACTGGAAACATCACAGTGACAAGAGTCTCCGTGACACTGTGAACAACACACTGACATCAGTCTCATTGACACTGGAAACATCACAGTGACAACAGTCTTATTGACACTGGGCACATCACACTGACATCAGTCTCAGTGACACTGGAAACAACACAGTGACAACAGTCTCAGTGACACTGGGCACATCACACTGACATCAGTCTCAGTGACACTGGGCACGTCACACTGACATCCGTCTCAGTGACACTGGAAACAACACACTGACATCAGTCTCAGTGACACTGGACTCATCACACTGACAACAGTCTTATTGACATTGGGCACATCACATTGACAACAGTTTTATTGACACTGGAAACAACACACTGACATCAGTCTCAGTGACACTGGACTCATCACACTGACAACAGTCTTATTGACACTGGACTCATCACATTGACAACAGTCTCTGTGACACTGGGCACATCACATTGACAACAGTTTTATTGACACTGGAAACAACACACTGACAACAGTCTCATTGACACTGAACTCATCACACTGACATCAGTCTCATGACACTGGGCACATCACATTGACATCAGTCTCAGTGACACTGGACACATCACAGTGACAACAGTCTCAGTGACACTGGAAACAACACACTGACATCAGTCTCAGTGACACTGGACTCATCACACTGACAACAGTCTTATTGACACTGGGCACATCACATTGACAACAGTCTTATTGACACTGGACTCATCACATTGACATCAGTCTCTGTGACACTGGGCACATCACATTGACAACAGTCTTATTGACACTGGAAACAACACACTGACATCAGTCTCAGTGACACTGGACTCATCACACTGACAACAGTCTTATTGACACTGGGCACATCACATTGAAAACAGTCTTATTGACACTGGAAACAACACACTGACATCAGTCTCAGTGACACTGGACTCATCACACTGACAACAGTCTTATTGACACTGGGCACATCACATTGAAAACAGTCTTATTGACACTGAACTCATCACACTGACATCAGTCTCATGACACTGGACTCATCACACTGACAACAGTCTTATTGACATTGGGCACATCACATTGACAACAGTCTTATTGACACTGGAAACAACACACTGACATCAGTCTCAGTGACACTGGACTCATCACACTGACAACAGTCTTATTGACATTGGGCACATCACATTGACAACAGTTTTCTTGACACTGGAAACAGCACACTGACATCAGTCTCAGTGACACTGGACTCATCACATTTACAACAGTCTTATTGACACTGGGCACATCACACTGACATCAGTCTCAGTGACACTGGACTCATCACACTGAAAACAGTCTTATTGACACTGGGCTCATCACATTGACAACAGTCTCTGACACTGGGCACATCACATTGATAACAGTCTTATTGACACTGGAAACAACACACTGACAACAGTCTCAGTGACACTGGACTCATCACACTGACAACAGTCTTATTGACACTGGGCTCATCACATTGACAACAGTCTTATTGACACTGGGCACATCACATTGAAAACAGTCTTATTGACACTGAACTCATCACACTGACAACAGTCTTATTGACATTGGGCACATCACATTGACATCAGTCTCAGTGACACTGGACACATCACAGTGACAACAGTCTCAGTGACACTGGAAACAACACACTGACAGCAGTCTCAGTGACACTGGACTCGTCACACTGACAACAGTCTTATTGACACTGGGCTCATCACATTGACAACAGTCTCTGACACTGGGCACATCACATTGACAACAGTCTTATTGACACTGGACTCATCACACTGACATCAGTCTCATGACACTGCACTCATCACACTGACAACAGTCTTATTGACATTGGGCACATCACTTTGACAACACTCTTATTGACACTGGAAACAACACACTGACATCAGTCTCAGTGACACTGGACTCATCACACTGACAACAGTCTTATTGACACTGCAAACAACAGACTGACATCAGTCTCAGTGACACTGGACTCATCACACTGACAACAGTCTTATTGACACTGGGCACATCGCATTGAAAACAGTCTTATTGACACTGAACTCATCACACTGACATCAGTCTCATGACACTGGACTCATCACACTGACAACAGTCTTATTGACATTGGGCACATCACATTGACAACAGTCTTATTGACACTGGAAACAACACACTGACATCAGTCTCAATGACACTGGACTCATCACACTGACAACAGTCTTATTGACACTGGGCACATCACATTGACAACAGTCTTATTGACACTGAACTCATCACACTGACATCAGTCTCATGACACTGGGCACATCACATTGACATCAGTCTCAGTGACACTGGACACATCACAGTGACAACAGTCTCAGTGACACTGGAAACCCACTGACATCAGTCTCAGTGACACTGGACTCGTCACACTGACAACAGTCTTATTGACACTGGGCTCATCACATTGACAACAGTCTTATTGACACTGGAAACAACACACTGACATCAGTCTCAGTGACACTGGGCACATCACATTGCAAACAGTCTTATTGACACTGAACTCATCACACTGACATCAGTCTCATGACACTGGGCACATCACATTGACATCAGTCTCAGTGACACTGGACACATCACAGTGACAACAGTCTTATTGACACTGGAAACATCACAGTGACAACAGTCTCAGTGACACTGTGAACATCACACTGACAACAGTCTTATTGACACTGGACTCATCACATTGACAACAGTCTCTGTGACACTGGGCACATCACATTGACAACAGTCTTATTGACACTGGAAACAACACACTGACAACAGTCTCAGTGACACTGGGCACATCACACTGACAACAGTCTTATTGACACTGGGCACATCACATTGAAAACAGTCTTATTGACACTGGAAACATCACACTGACATCAGTCTAAGTGACACTAGACTCATCACAGTGACAACAGTCTTATTGACACTGGGCACATCACATTGAAAACAGTCTTATTGACACTGGAAACAACACACTGGCAACAGTCTTACTGACACTGGGCTCATCACATTGACAACAGTCTTATTGACACTGGAAACAACACTGACATCAGTCTCAGTGACACTGGACTCATCACACTGACAACAGTCTTATTGACACTGGGCACATCACATTGACAACAGTCTTATTGACACTGGGCACATCACACTGACATCAGTCTCTGTGACACTGGAAACATCACACTGACATCAGTCTTATTGACACTGGACTCATCACACTGACATCAGTCTCATGACACTGGACTTATCACATTGACAACAGTCTTATTGACACTGGGCTCATCACATTGACAACAGTCTTATTGACACTGGAAACAACACACTGACAACAGTCTTATTGACACTGGGCTCATCACATTGACAACAGTCTTATTGACACTGGAAACAACACACTGACAACAGTCTTATTGACACTGGGCTCATCACATTGACAACAGTCTTATTGACACTGGAAACAACACACTGACAACAGTCTCATTGACACTGGGCACATCACACTGACAACAGTCTTATTGACACTGGGCTCATCACATTGACAACAGTCTTATTGACACTGGAAACAACACACTGACAACAGTCTCATTGACACTGGGCACATCACACTGACAACAGTCTTATTGACACTGGGCACATCACATTGAAAACAGTCTTATTGACACTGGAAACAACACACTGACATCAGTCTAAGTGACACTAGACTCATCACATTGAAAACAGTCTTATTGACACTGGACATCACACTGACAGCAGTCTCATGACACTGGACTCATCACACTGACAGTGATACTGGAAACAACACAGTGAATCAGCCCCAGTGACACTGGGCACATCACACTGACATCAGTCTCTGTGACACTGGGCACATCACACTGACAACAGTCTTATTGACACTGGAAACAACACACTGACATCAGTCTCAGTGACACTGGACTCATCACATTGAAAACAGTCTCAGTGACATGGGACTCATCACAGTGAATCAGCCTCAGTGACACTGGGCACATCAGTCTCTGTGGCACTGCGTACATCACACTTTCTTAACCACAGAGTCAACCTGCATGGCTGATTTGAGTGTCCTATGCACTCAGACCCCAAGATCCCTGTGAACCTCCACACTGCCAAGAGTCTTACCATTAATACTATATCCTGCTGTCATATTTGACCAACCAAAATGAACCACCTTGTGAGATCTCACCTTGACTGGTCTCATCAGACTATCGATATTCCGTACTGACCGACACTGTGGGATCGGTTGCCCCTTGGGGAGACCAACGTTTTGCCAGTGCCACTCTTAGGTTACCCAATTGGCAAAATGCTCCCCCAGCCCCTTGCCCCCCCAGGCTTGGGAACACAGTCACTGCCTGCTGTCCTCTGAGTCAACAGCCCTCACCAGCAGCATCTCCTCTCAGAAGGCTTTGAGAACAGGAAATGTGGCAAACACTTTTTTTTAATACGTCACTTAATATCCTGTTGTTCTGCATTGGTGATAATTTCACACTGAAGTTTTTATATTCTATCTGTTTTGAAGGGGGAGCGTGGAGACCCAGGTATCACAGGATCCCAAGGACTGAAAGGGGAAAAGGTTGGTGCTCCACACTAAAGCAGGATTTTGTCATCCAGAAGCTGTTTTTATTCTATGAGTTGCTGTCAGTACCCAGCTGGTAGCATAGTGGCATCAGTGCTGGACTGTGGAGTGGGAGCTCTCTAGTTCGAAACTGGCCAGCTTTTCATCCGTGCTGGGTTAAGAGCTGGTGATCTCTTTGAAAAAAAAACACCCGGCAAAAGGCAATGGGAAATGACTGCTGTAACGTGCATCGTATGCGACTTCCCAGTACATCAGAGCAGCATGGGAGGAAGTTGTCCACGAACTGGAAAAATTCTGGATGCGATGTACCTTTCCAGTTGACAGTGGCCTGGGATCACTGTTACTGGACTTAGCTCCGAGCCAGAACTCAAGGGTTCACCTCCCATCCCAGAGTGTGAAGTCAGTTGCTGGGCCACTGCTATCTTGATAGTAGTGATTGACCATGACCATCTGCTGTCTCAGGAAGGGTCCCTCTGTGTTCGTGCAGAAAACTGCTTCTCCGCTTGACCACAGGTCACCCCCAAGTATGATGAAGGATCTAAGCCCGAAACATCAGCTGTTGGTTTCCCTCCATTGGTGCGACCTGAACAGCTGTGTTTACACAGAACATTACAGCACCATAAAGACCCTTTGGCCCACCATGTTCTGCCGACCTTTTAACCTGCTCAATCTAACTCAGTTCTCAATCTTTCTATCATCCACGTTCCTTCAGCATTTTGTGTGTGTACCTCACTCAGCATTAGTACCGTCATCTCATCGTGATCTGTGGATTCCAGCTAGGTAGAGATGCATTACCATGTTCCCCTCACAGAACTCCAGGACACTGCCTGGCATTACTGTTTATTTCTTCAAATTCCTCCTGCATGGAAAGACGTCATTTGACCCATTCAGACCCTCCCTGCTGCCTTGCATTTCTGCTAGATTCAGAGTGTACTTCTTCATTAAATTAATAACATTTGCATCAACAAGCAACATAACCTGTGGATGTGCTGGTGGCAGCCTGCAAGAGTTGCCACACTTTCCAGCACCAACTTAGCATGCCCACAATGCTCAGCAGAACAGCACAGAACACAGTAAAATAGAAACACAGAACACAGTAAAATCTTTTGGAAGAGGACAGCGAGGCTTGAGAGGAAGTGCGGCAGCGGCCATTTTCAAATTGTCCAATTGCTTCTCAGATCGGAGTTCTGAGAGGCGGGACTGCGCAGGCGCGTGAAGGAGGCCCGGGAAGGAGGGAAGATATATAAAGGAGATACTGAGTGAGGTAGTTCTCTTTTGGAAGAGGACAGCGAAGCTTGAGAGGAAGTGCAGCGGCGGCCATTTTCAAATTGTCCAATTGCTTCTCAGATCGGAGTTCTGAGAGGCGGGACTGCGCAGGCGCGTGAAGGAGGGAAGATATATAAAGAACGCCGCCTTAAGAAGTGGGCAGCTTCGTTTGCGGGCAGCGGAGTGAGCCGGGCGCAGAGTGTAGGGCTTGGGCTCAGAGGGCTTAGGCGGAAGAGGGCACAGTAGGCTTATCTTTTAGTTCTTGTATTTTCAGTTATTTGGGAGGTATGAGTGTGAGGGCAGCTTGTTGTTCTCGGTGTCGGATGTGGGAGATCCTGGAGTCTCCGAGCCTCCCAGACGTCCACATCTGCGCCAGGTGCACCGAACTGCAGCTCCTGAGGGACCGAGTTAGGGAACTGGAGCTGCAGCTCGATGACCTTTGCCTGGTCAGGGGGAGTGAGGAGGTGATAGAGAGGAGTTACAGGCAGGTGGTCACTCCGGGACCACGGGAGGCAGATAGGTGGGTTACAGTCAGGAAGGGGAAGAGGCAGGTACTAGAGAGTACCCCAGTGGCTGTACCCCTTGACAATAAGTACTCATGTTTGAGTACTGTTGGGGGGGACAGCCTACCTGGTGGGAGTGACAGTGGCCGGGCCTCCGGCACAGAGGACGGCCCTGTAGCTCAGAAGGGTAGGGTTAGAAGAAAGAGGTCCATAGTAATAGGGGACTCAATAGTCAGGGGCTCAGACAGGCCCTGTCTTCTGTGGAGGTGACCGGGATTCCCGGATGGTAATTTGCCTCCCTGGTGCCAGGGTTCGGGACGTTTCTGATCGCGTCCAAGATATCCTGAAGTGGGAGGGTGAAGAGCCAGAGGTCGTGGTACATGTAGGTACCAATGACATAGGAAGGAAAGGGGAAGAGGTCCTGAAACGAGAGTATAGGGAGTTAGGAAGGCAGTTAAGAAGAAGGACCGCAAAGGTAGTAATCACGGGATTACTGCCTGTGCCACGCGACAGTGAGAGTAGGAATAGAATTAGGTGGAGGATGAATGCGTGGCTGTGGGATTGGAGCAGGGGGCAGGGATTCAAGTTTCTGGATCATTGGGACCTCTTCTGGGGCAGGAGTGACCTGTTCAAGAAGGACGGGTTACACTTGAATCGTGGGGGGACCAATATCCTAGCGGGGAGGTTTGCTAGGGCTACAGGGCGGACTTTAAACTAGTAAGATGGGGGGGCGGGAGACTATGGGAGAGGAGGTTAGTTCACCAGTGGAGCAAGTAAATAGACAGTGTGTGAGGGAGGAAAGGCAGGTGATGGAGAAGGGATGCGCACAGCCCGAAGATGTAGGGGAGAAGAAAGAAAAGGATAATAAATTTGAATGCATTGTTAGGGATGGAAAGAGAGGAGGAGATAGAGAGTATCTTAAATGTATCTATTTTAATGCTAGGAGCATTGTAAGAAAGGTGGATGAGCTTAAAGCATGGATTGATACCTGGAATTACGATGTTGTAGCTATTAGTGAAACATGGTTGCAGGAAGGGTGTGATTGGCAACTAAATATTCCTGGATTTAGTTGCTTCAGGTGTGATAGAGTAGGAGGGGCCAGAGGAGGAGGTGTTGCATTGCTTGTCGGAGAAAATCTTATGGCGGTGCTTTGGAAGGATAGATTAGAGAGCTCCTCTAGGGAGACCATTTGGGTGGAATTGAAGAATGGGAAAGGTGCAGTAACACTGATAGGAGTGTATTATAGGCCACCTAATGGGGCGCGTGAGTTGGAAGAGCAAATGTGTAAGGAGATAGCAGATATTTGTAGTAAACACAAGGTGGTGATTGTGGGAGATTTTAATTTTCCACACGTAGACTGGGAAGCTCATTCTGTAAAAGGGCTGGATGGTTTAGAGTTTGTGAAATGTGTGCGGGATAGTTTTTTGCAACAATACATAGAAGTACCGACTAGAGATGGGGCAGTGTTGGATCTCCTGTTAGGGAATGCGATAGGTCAGCTGACAGATGTATGTGTTGGGGAGCACTTCGGGTCCAGTGATCACAATAGCATTAGCTTCAATATAATTATGGAGAAGGACAGGACTGGACCTAGAGTTGAGATTTTTGATTGGAGAAAGGCTAACTTTGAGGGGATGTGAAGGGATTTAGAGGGAGTGGATTGGGTCAAGTTGTTTTATGGGAAGGATGTAATAGAGAAAAGGAGGTCATTTAAGGGTGAAATTATGAGGGTACAGAATCTTTATGTTCCTGTTAGGGTGAAAGGAAAGGTTAAAGGTTTGAGAGCACCATGGTTTTCAAGGGATATTAGAAATTTGGTTCAGAAAAAGAGGGATGTCTACAATAGATATAGGCAGCATGGAGTAAAGGAATTGCTCGAGGAATATAAAGAATGTAAAAGGAATCTTAAGAAAGAGATTAGAAAAGCTAAAAGAAGATATGAGGTTGGTTTGGCAAATAAGGTGAAAGTAAATCCGAAAGGTTTCTACAGTTATATTAAAAGCAAGAGGATAGTGAGGGATAAAATTGGCCCCTTAGAGAATCAGAGTGGTCAGCTATGTGTGGAACCGAAGGAGATGGGAGAGATTTTGAGTGATTTCTTCTCTTCGGTATTCACTAAGGAGAAGGATATTGACTTGTGTAAGGTGTGGGAAACAAGTAAGGAAGTTATGGAACCTATGACAATTAAAGAGGTGGAGGTACTGGCGCTTTTAAGAAATTTAAAAGTGGATAAATCTTCGGGTCCTGACAGGATATTCCCCAGGACCTTGAGGGAAGTTTGTGTAGAAATAGCAGGAGCTCTGACGGAGATCTTTAATATGTCATTAGAAACGGGGATTGTGCCGGAGGATTGACATATTGCTCATGTGGTTCCATTGTTTAAAAAGGGTTCTAGAAGGAAGCCTAGCAATTATAGACCTGTCAGTTTGACATCAGTGGTGGGTAAATTAATGGAAAGTATTCTTAGAGATAGTATTTATAATTATCTGGATAGACGGGATCTGATTAGAAGTAGCCAGCATGGATTTGTGCATGGAAGGTCATGTTTGACAAACCTTATTGAATTTTTTGAAGAAGTTACGAGGAATGTTGTCAAGGGTAAGGCAGTGGATGTAGTCTATATGGACTTCAGCAAAGCCTTTGACAAAGTTCCACATGGAAGGTTAGTTAAGAAGGTTCAGTCGTTAGGTATTAACGCTGGAGTAATAAAATGGATTCAACAGTGGCTAGATGGGAGATGCCAGAGAGTAGTGGTGGATAATTGTTTATCGGGATGGAGGCCGGTGACTAGCGGGGTGCCTCAGGGATCTGTTTTGGGCCCAATGTTGTTTGTAATATACATAAATGATCTGGATGATGGGGTGGTAAATTGGATTAGTAAGTATGCCGATGATACTAAGGTAGGAGGTGTTGTGGATAATGAGGTGGATTTTCAAAGCTTGCAGGGAGATTTATGCCGGTTAGAAGAATGGGCTGAACGTTGGCAGATGGAGTTTAATGCTGAGAAGTGTGAGGTTCTACATTTTGGCAGGAATAATCCAAATAGAACATACAGAGTAAATGGTAGGGTGTTGAGGAATGCAGAGGAACAGAGAGATCTAGGAATAACTGTGCATAGTTTCCTGAAAGTGGAGTATCATGTAGATAGGGTGGTGAAGAGGGCTTTTGGAACGCTGGCCTTTATAAATCAAAGCATTGAGTACAGAAGTTGGGATGTAATGCTAAAGTTGTACAAGGCATTGGTAAGGCCAAATTTGGAATATTGTGTGCAGTTCTGGTCACCGAATTATAGGAAAGATATCAATAAATTAGAGAGAGTGCAGAGACGATTTACTAGGATGTTACCTGGGTTTCAGCAATTAAGTTACAGAGAAAGGTTGAACAAGTTAGGTCTCTATTCATTGGAGCGTAGAAGGTTGATGGGGGATTTGATCGAGGTATTTAAAATTTTGAGAGGGATAGATAGAGTTGACGTGAACAGGCTGTTTCCATTGAGAATAGGGGAGATTCAAACTAGAGGACATGATTTGAGAGTTAGGGAGCAGAAGTTTAAGGGAAACACGAGGGGGTATTTCTTTACTCAAAGAGTGATAGCTGTGTGGAATGAGCTTCCTGTAGAAGTAGTAGAGGCCAGTTCAGTTGTGTCATTTAAGGTAAAATTGGATAGGTATATGGACAGGAAAGGAGTGGAGGGTTATGGGCTGAGTGCGGGTAGGTGGGACTAGGTGAGATTAAGGGTTCGGCACGGACTAGGAGGGCCAAGATGGCATGTTTCCGTGCTGTGATTGTTATATGGTTATATGGTTAAAATAGAAACACTGACCACAGTAAAATAGAAACACAGAACAGTAAAATAGAAACACAGAACACAGTAAAATAGAAACACAGAACAGTAAAATAGAAACACTGACCACAGTAAAATAGAAACACAGAACACAGTAAAATAGAAACACATAACAGTAAACTAGAAAACAAGCAACAAAGCAGGTGCCATTCAAAATTCAAAGTACAAAGTACCTATTATCTGTTCAACTTTGCTCCACTTCACTCATCCCGACTTTATGTCAAACATGCCTTGACCTCACCCCAACTCTGCCTCTCACCAGCACGCTTTAACCCTTGACTCAGCCTCACCATCACTCGCCTCTCCACTGTTTGTGGTGATAGTTTACCACAAACAAGAAAAGGAGTTATTAATAAAGTATTTAGTTGTATTCTTTAAAGAGCAAACATGAGGAAATCTGCAGGTACTGGAAATTCAAACAACACACACAAAATGCTGGTGGAACACAGCAGGCCAGGCAGCATCTATAGGGAGAAGCACTGTCGACGTTTCGGGCTGAGACCCTTCGTCAGGACTAACCGAAAGGGAAGATAGTAAGAGATTTGAATGTAGTGGGGGGAGGGGGAAATGCGAAATGATAGGAGAAGACTGGAGGGGGTGGGATGAAGCTAAGAGCTGGAAAGGTGATTGGCGAAAGTGATACAGAGCTGGAGAAGGGAAAGGATAATGGGACGGGAGGCCTCAGGAGAAAGAAAGGGGGGGGGACACCAGAGGGAGATGGAGAACGGGCAAACAACTAAATATGTCAGGGATGGGGTAAGAAGGGGAGGAGGGGCATTAACGGAAGTTAGAGAAGTCAATGTTCATGCCATCAGGTTGGAGGCTACCCAGCCAGTATATAAGGTGTTGTTCCTCCAACCTGAGTTTGGATTCATTTTGATAATAGAGGAGGCCATGGATAGACATATCAGAATGGGAATGGGACGTGGCCACTGGGAGATCCTGCTTTCTCTGGCGGACCGAGCGTAGGTGTTCAGCGAAACGGTTTCCTAGTCTGCGTCGGGTCTCACCAATATATAAAAGGCCACACCGGGAGCACCGGACACAGTATACCACACCAGCCCACTCACAGGTGAGGTGTTGCCTCACCTGGAAGGACTGTCTGGGGCCCTGAATGGTGGTGAGGGAGGAAGTGTAAGGGCAGGTGTAGCACTTGTTCTGCTTACAAGGATAAATGCCAGGAGGGAGATCGGTGGGAAGGGATGGGGGAGGGAATGAATGGACGAGGGAGTCATGTAGGGAGTGATCCCTGCGAAAAGCAGAAGGGGGGGGAGGGAAAATGTGTTTGGTAGTGGGATCCCGTTGGAGGTGGTGGAAGTTACGGAGAATTATGCGTTGGACCTGGAGGCTGGTGGGGTGGTAGGTGAGGACAAGGGGAACCCTATCCCAAGTGGGGTGGCAGGTGGATAGGGTGAGGGCAGATGTGCGGGAAATGGGAGAGATGCGTTTGAGGGCAGAGTTGATGGTGGACAAAGGGAAGCCCCTTTGTTTAAAAAAGGAAGACATCTCCTTCATCCTGGAATGAAAAGCCTCATCCTGAGAGCAGATGCGGCGGAAACTGAGACAGCACCATCAATGCGGGTTCCAACGACCATGGACAGCTTCAAAGCGATTGCGCAACCACCGACTGCGACTCCAGGCCGGGTCTTCACACGTTGTGATTGTGACTCCCGTTTCCCCGTCCCCCACCACCACTCTGCCATCCCCTCTCCCTCAGATCCCATCGTCAGCTCCTGGGCCCTCAGAGGCTCCATCTTCCTCTCACCCAACCCTTCCCTCTCCACTGACACTACCAGCCTCCCTCTCCCCTCTGATACCATCTCGCATCCGTGCCGGGTCTTCACCATTCCCTCCGACCTTCAACTCTCTGGGGTAGAGTGCTGTATCCTCAGTAAGGGCCTCAGCTTTGTCCCCCTTCGCCCACACCTCAGTGAATTCTGCGTACGCCATGACACTGAATTCTTCTTCCGCTGGCTCCGTCTCCGAGCTCACTTCTTGGACAAGGACTCTCCTACCCCCACCGATGACCCCTTCTCCCGTCTTCAACCCTCCTCCTCTTCATGGACAGCCCGCTCTGATCTTCTGCCTGCTCTGGATCTCTTTATTGCTAATTGCCAACGGGACATCAACCGTCTCGACTTCACCACACCCTGTTCCAATTCTAACCTCACTCCTTCCGAACGCTCTGCTCTCCGCTCCCTCCGCACCAATCCCAACCTCACTATAAAACCTGCTGATAAGGGGGGAGCTGTTGTTGTCTGGCGTACTGACCTCTACCTGGCCGAGGCACAGCCACAGCTCTCTGATACCTCCTCTTATTTACCCCTTGATCATGACCCCACTAAGGAGCACCAGGCCACTGTCTCCGATACCATCACCAACCTTATCAGCTCTGGGGATCTCCCATCCACTGCCACCAACCTCATAGTTCCCACACCCCACACTTCCCATTTCTACCTCCTACCCAAGATCCACAAACCTACCTGTCCAGGTAGACCTATTGCCTCAGCTTGCTCCTGCCCCACCAAACTCATTTCTGCATACCTTGACACTGTCTTATCCCCACTTGTTCAATCTCTTCCCACCTATGTTCGTGACACTTCTCATGCTTTGAATTTTTTCAATGATTTTAAGTTCCCTGGCCCCATCTTATTTCCAGTCCCTATGTACCTCCATCCCCCGCCGAGATGGTCTCGAAGCTCTTCGCTTTTTTTTGGATTCCAGACCTAACCAGTTCCCCTCTACCACCACTCTCCTCCGTCTAGCGGAATTAGTTCTTACTCTCAATAATTTCTCCTTTGGCTCCCACTTCCTCCAAACCAAGGGTGTAGCCATGGGCACCCGTATGGGTCCCAGTTATACCTGCCTTTTTGTTGGCTTTGTGGAACAGTCCATGTTCCAAGTCTATACGAGTATCCATCCCCCTCTTTTCCTTCGCTACATCGAAGACTGCATTGGCGCTGCCTCTTGCACACATGCTGAGCTCGTTGACTTCATTAACTTTGCCTCCAACTTTCACCCTGCCCTCAAATTTACCTGGTCCATTTCCGACACCACCCTCCCCTTTCTTGATCTTTCTGTCTCCATCTCTGGAGACGGCCTATCTACTGATATCTACTATAAGCCTACAAACTCTCACAGCTACCTGGACTAATCCTCTTCCCACCTTGTCTCTTGCAAAAAGGCTATCCCCTTCTCACAATTCCTCCGTCTCCGCTGCATTTGCTCTCAGGATGAGGCTTTTCATTCCAGGACGAAGGAGATGTCTTCCTTTTTTAAACAAAGGGGCTTCCCTTCGTCCACCATCAACTCTGCTCTCAAGTGCATTTCTCCCATTTCCCGCATATCTGCCCTCACCCCATCCACACGCCACCCCACTCGGGATAGGGTTCCCCTTGTCCTCACCTACCACCCCACCAGCCTCCAGGTCCAACGTATAATTCTCCGTAACTTCTGCCACCTCCAATGGGATCCCACTACCAAGCACATCTTTCCCTCCCCCACCTTTCTGATTTCCGCAGGGATCGCTCTCTACGCAACTCCCTTGTCCACTCGTCCCCCCCATCCCTTTCCACCGATCTCCCTCCTGGCACTTATTCTTGTAAGCAGAACAAGTGCTACACCTGCCCTTACACTTCCTCCCTCACCACCAATCAGGGCCCCAGACAGTCCTTCCAGGTGAGGCGACACTTCACCTGTGAGTCGGCTGGTGTGGTATACTGCGTCTGGTGCTCCCGGTGTGGCTTTTTATGTATTGGTGAGACCTGACGCAGACTGGGAGACCGTTTCGCTGAACACCTATGCTTGGTCCACCAGAAAAAGCAGGATCTCCCGGTGGCCACACATTTTAATTCCACGTCCCATTCCCATTCTGATATGTCTATCCATGGCCTCCTCTATTGTCAAAATGAATCCAAACTCAGGTTGGAGGAACAACACCTTATATACTGGCTGGGTAGCCTCCAACCTGATGGCATGAACATTTACTTCTCTAGCTTCAGTTAATGCCCCTCCTCCCCTTCTTACCCTATCCCTGACATATTTAGTTGTTTGCCTGTTCTCCATCTCCCTCTGGTGCTCCCCCCCCCCCTTTCTTTCTCCTGAGGCCTCCCGTCCCATGATCCTTTCCCTTCTCCAGCTCTGTATCACTTACACCAATCACCTTTCCAGCTCTTAGCTTCATCCCACCCCCTCCGGTCTTCTCCTATCATTTTGCATTTCCCCCTCCCCCCACTACATTCAAATCTCTTACTATCTTCCCTTTCGGTTAGTCCTGATGAAGGGTCTCGGCCCGAAACATCGACAGCACTTCTCCCTATAGATGCTGCCTGGCCTGCTGTGTTCCACCAGCATTTTGTGTGGGTTGTTAGTTGTATTCTTTGTTTTGTTTGCCACCACCTGTATTTAGTGACTGGTGTTCACCAGCACCATCTCAAACTGATCTTTGCTACCTTCCCACTCCCAATTCAAAGCAAGAAGTTGAATCTACTCTGTGTAATTAATTCAAGATCACCAAACCAGTGGGAACAGTTGCTCCCACCACCAACTGGATATCTAGAGTTTAGAGCAGCTGATGAATCAGTACAATGCAGGCAGCCATGATAAGATTGGATTGTCAGTCCTCTGTTTAGTCTCTGACGAGATGGGCACTTGGCGAGCCAAGCATGATGGGATTAGATTGTCAGCCTTCTGTGTGTCTCTCAGACAGGATGAGCACTTGGCAAGTGAGGCATGAGAGGGCATTATGTAGGATCAAACCTGAGCAGGGGAAACTGAATGGCTGTTTGGTGAAAGGAGGGTGTTTGATGGGGGAGTGTGGTTACAAAGGTTGTGAGTAAGGGGGAGGTGATGGGGTTAACTACTGAGAAAACTAACACTTTATGTCACCTTCATTTGGCAAAAATCACTGGGGACAAGTGTGGGTGAGGCCGTGCAGAGATAAGGCTGGAGTGGTGAAGGGAGCGGAGTGGAGAGATAGTGTCAGGTTTATCTTTGTGCTGTAGCGTGACCTATCCCTCTAGGTCTGATAAACACATTCACACATGTCCACAAACCTCACCGAGGGTTCAATAGTCCCTATGTACAACCAGGAAAGGACAGAATGTCCTGCTAAAGGATTTTCGCCCAAAACTGTAATTTTTCTATAGATGCTGAAAGCCTGCTGAGTTCCTCTGGCATCTTGTGTGTGTGTGTTGCAAGGACAAAATCTGGGCTTTATTGGGAACAAGAATATTGGAGGTGAGGGAGAGTGATTGGGAGAGTAGGTTGTTGCAGCATTTCATGGGGATGGGCCACTGGGAAGAATGAGGAGAGGGAGGTAGGAATGGTGGGGTAGTACACATCATGAAGCAATATTGGGTCCCTTTAGAGAATTCTGCTGGTCCCTTCAGAGAATACAGAGACAGGCACAGAGGAATTGATCAAGGGTGCCTGAGGAAAGTAAAAACACAAAGGGAAAGGCAAAGTGGGAATTGGTGGGTAGATACTGGAGGCTCTCCAGCAGTCTGGAACAGGGTCAAATCCTCAGGCTGGGGGTCTGAATGGGATGAGGAGAAATTCTATCTGTGAAGGGCTGCACATCTTTGTCATTCTTGTGCAGAGGAGATTCACCAGGATGTTATCTGTATTGGAAAAGAGATGGGGAGAGACTGGACATAATAATTTTATTTTTCCTGAAGAAAAAGAGGCTGATGGGTGACGCGATAGATGTACAGAATATAGATTATAGAGGTATAAATATGGTAGGCAGCCAAAATGTTTTTCCCTTGTTTGGGATATCAGAAATACTGTATGTAGATTGAAAGATTATCTTTATTTGCAACATGTAAATGGAAACATCAAAACATCCAGTGAAATGTGCCATTGGCATCAATGACCAAGACAGTCCGAGGATGTGCTCGGGCAGCCATCAAGTGTCACCAAGCTCTCAGCACAAAAAAGTATGCCCACAACTTACCAACCCTAAACTGTACACGTTTGCAATGTGGGAAGATATTAGAGCACCCAGAGGAAACCCAGGCTGTCTTGGGGAGAACATACAAACTCCTTACTGAGAGCAGTGGGAATTGAACCCTGACCATTGGTGCTATAAAGTGAAAAGGAAGGAGGTTTAAAGGCAATTTGAAGGGCTAGTGAGTATTGCCTGGAACTTGCTGCCAGAGGAGGTGGTGGGATAAGGTACAGTCACGATGGTTGAGAAACTTTGAGAGAGGCAGTTGAAAAAGTCAAGGCATACAAGCATATGGTCTAGTATGGGCTAATGGAATTATGTGATGAGCCAAAGGACTTGTCTCTGTACTGTACCTTTTTGCGACTCTTTACACTGCTGCTCAGAACGTTCAGTGACTGAGGGCTGAGACTGAGTGGTGTTTATGTATGAGAAACACAGGAAGGGATGTGAACTGGACTCTGGTTAACATGTTAGTGCAGTGATGGGGTGGGGGAAACTGTGAGACGCAGAGCTTGTGTACAGTCACAGGCTGTGATTTGAAGACACAAAGGCACTGAAATCATCGATGGATGTTGGGAGCATTCAGGTTAAAGGGAATGGCTGTGGGTGCTGTCCACTGGCAACTACTCCCCTCTGGGGAACACATTCATGTGTGTCACTTACACACGACCCTGTAAAAGTTCAGCATCAATAGAACACACCTGGAGTCTGGTTTTGCTGTTAACAAAACATTATTTTATTAGTAACTATGTCATATAGTAACTTAAACCAGGTAAATCAAGAGTTAATGCTGTTATGCATATATAGGTGTAAAAAATAAAGTTCCCAAACTTCTTCAAACTTAGGTGGTAAGTGATACAGTCTTACATTAGTATGTAAGGAAGTTCTATTCAGATGCACAGGTTAATTAATGTGAGATGTTTGTAATCCAAAGGCAAAGGTTGTGAGAAGGCAATTGCATTCAGAGATAACAATAATAATAGTAGGTTTTATCTCTGAAGTTGTTCCACTCTACACACAAAGTATCACCGTCAGTGATCTTCAGCGAGTATTCTTTCAACACAAGTGATACCACACCCGAATTCAGCTACGGGATGTCCCAAAGTGGTGGCCACAGGATTCTCAAACTGAATCCACGTATGGATTATCACCAACAGTAGCTCATCACAAAGGGGACCCTCTTCAAGGGAGCCACCACCCAGGCAGGGGTTGACACACCGGTAGATTCCACAAGGTTACCCCAATCACACACAACGTGATAGCCATTTATCCAGTTCTGCGACATAAGAAATAACTCCAACGGTGATTTGCCACAGGGGTGCCTTTCTTCAGTGAACTGCCACACCTAGACAAAGGGTAAACACACACGTGACATTCAGAAAGGTTTTCCCCCACCAGAGAACCCACTCCTGTGAATTAACTACGTGACAATCACACTTTCGTATTCGAATGGAAACAAACTCACCCCTTACGGACTACTTGAAGAGAGAGTCCAAACAGTGATCTCTTTGTCATTAGGTTTCTTCTGATTCAAACCTTCCTCTCCTCTCCTTTCTTCTCTGCAAACTTTTGTCTAGTTGCAGAAACTTGTGAGAGTCATTTATCAATATTCAGGATTGATCTCAACTCACCGCTTTCGGCTACTAAAAGTTTAAACCAGCGACTGACTCACTGGTGTCTTCCATTGACCAAATCCATCTTGACTCTGAGCCATGTGTGTCTATGTGTCCTTGTATATTCAAGTGACAGTCCACAGAAAAAAATGAACCCTAGGGGTACATAACAATGTGTAACTGAGAGTGAGCTGTGTGCTGAAGAGCTAAGAGACCCCACACAGGAATCACTGAACAGGATTCTTGGCCATTACCTGAAGCGGCCGTGGGTGCTAATTGTTAGCTTGTAATCTGGTCCTGGGGCGACAGCTGCTGTGGTACTTGCAGGCATTCGAAGCAGTGTTGCAGGGAGGGCTGCTGCACCCTGATCAATGCACTTCTGGTTTCAGTCACTGTACAGTGTCTCCTGGACATCCATTCATGGAGACAGTCCCAAAGAGCTGGAAATGATTATCTGATGATGGGCCAGTGAGTGTAGACAGAGTCCTCGAGAAAGTGTTTAGTCCATTGTGCATTTGGAACCATGCGGTGGAACAGTTTAGGAAGGAGCAGCTGGTCTGTCACTGTAACAAGCCACAGCCAGTGTGGGTGAGATCCAGGCTCTGGGAGGACCCTCAGAGTTGGTATGGGAGGACATTTCTGTGGGTTACTCTCAGTGCAGACGCCATGGTAAAACTCGCTCTTTTCTCTTCACAATGCAGGGCGAAGGATGTGGACCTTGCTTCACTGCTCCACATGGGAAGCTCAATGCTGCCTCTCCACATGTGGAAGTACCTGAGGACGGTCAGCCCGGCAGACCGGTGAGTGAGCATCGACAAACGGTGCAGGGCTGTGATGGTTCCATGGAGAGAGGACTATTTCTCCACGGGGCTGGGAAGTTGTATGTGCTGAGATCCTCCTGCATTTTGTGTGTGTTCCTCAGGATTTCCAGCATCTGCAGAACCTCTTGTGTTGAAGAGTAGCACTCACTGGCTTTTTACACTGGGATGAACAGTGGCCACCCCAGTGAAAATCTCCTCTGGGCCAGTGTCCTAAAAAAGTCACCAGTTTAATGTTATCTGGTTCTCTTTCAGGAACAAGTTCACACACTGGTTCCTGTAATCTGCCTAACCCCAATCACCTCTGCAGGATTTGAACCCAAATCATAGTGATAGAAACATAGAAAACTGACAACACAACAACACAATATAGGCTCTCCAGCCCACAATGCCATGTCGAACATGTACTTACTTTAGAAATTGCCTAAGGTTACCCATAGCCCTCTTTTTTCTGAACTCCATGTACCTATCCAAGAGTCTCTTAAAACACTTCAAAGATGTTCAGCCAATATTTTACTACTACTGAACGTTTGTCCAGGACCTGCTCAACCTCAGCTGAATATCTATGTCAAATGGTGGAGGTGGTTTGAGTGGGAGCTCAGAGGGGGAGTTCATATCTGCTTACTTTTTAAGACTACTGATTAGTTTTATTTGTCACACATACATTAAAATATACAATGAAATTTGTTGTTTACATCAAACCAAATCAGTGAGATTGGGCTGGGCAGCCCACAAGTTTTGCCCTGTTTCTGACGTGCTCATAACTTACACATACACCTTTGGACTGTGGGAGGAAACTGGGATACCCAGAGGAAACCCACAGAGTCAGAGGGAGAAGGTATAAACTCGTTACAGACAGTGGCAGGAACTGAACCCTGGCCTTGCAGCCAGTGCTGTAATAGTGTTATTGAAGAATGAAGGTTCCTCATCAGTTGTGAATACAGGGAGGATGGTTGGGGACCACTGCCTCTGAAGTTTTCAGCCCACTGCAATTACCACACACTGGGGAGTCACCAGGAATCATTAAAGTACAAGCTCATGGTCTTTATCTACAGATACCTGGGGGTTACAGCCCTGGATCCAAATCGCAAGCTCAGCAAGCATTAATTGGGAATTCATGAATGATGACAAGGGTTAACCTACTGAGCTAGAGCTGGAGGACCAGGTTTGTATGCCATCAACCAGTGAAGATTAGTGTGATGTGGAAGCAGGAATGATGGGTTTGTCTGAGAGATCTGTCTAAACCTTGACAGTCACTGGAGCTACAGATGCCACTGCAAGGCCAGTGACTTGTCTGGTGAGTGAGGGAAGGGTGTGCAGTGGAGGAAGGTGTGACCTAACTTATGCCATAAGGAGGAGCCAATCTCTCTCTCTTTCCTCTTGTTACCCGGCTTAAGGTGAATTCCTGTCCTTCCCTAGTGATTCACTGAGGGTCCTAAACTGCTTCACCATGTAGGGGGGTTCCGGGGGTACCCTTATTAGCACTCAGAGAAAATGTTTAATTCCTTTGTTCAGGGTGATCCTGGTCCAAAGGGCGATACAGGAGAGCCAGGTGCCATAGGAATTCCAGGAAACCCTGGAAAACAAGGATTACGAGGTTCTCCCGGACTAAAAGGTGAAAAGGTGAGTCAACAATTTCTTGTTGCCTTTGTCAGAGCAAATATTGCTATTCCCAGCAGGCATTCCCTATCTCTGGTTCTCACTGTGTGTCCCTGATCCCAGTGGGTTCCTGCTCTCTGCAGGTGTCCGTGATTCCAGCAGATTCTTGCTCTCTGCAGGTGTCCCTGATCCCAGCAGGTTCCTGTTCTCTGCAGTTGTCCCTGATTCCAGCAGATTCCTGCTGTCTGCAGGTGTCCCTGATCCCAGCAGGTTCCTGCTCTCTGCGGGTGTCCCTGGTCCCAGCAGGTTTTCACTCTCTGCAGGTGTCCCTGATCCCAGCAGGTTTTCACTTTCTGCGGGTATCCCTGATTTGAACAGATTGCTCTTCCCTCATACTACTAACCGGAATCAGTTGGCTCTGAGGTTGGTTGGGAAGGAAATGTTGAACTTCTGCTTGGTGCCCTATCAGTCCTTGCCCTCATGTTTCTTTCCTGTACCCTGGTTTGAAGCCAGGGTGCTGAGGGTACAGTGGTCAGGATTAGTGATGAGCTGTGGGAATTACTGGACAACATTGTGACCTCACTGTTCCTCTGTTTCTTCCTGACTGATCCTTCTCAGCTACCCTCAGCTCTGGCCCAGCTCACCTTTGGCTTGGCATAGTTGCTGAGGACACACAGACAAATGGTTCACGTGGTGAACGTGAGAGATGCTGATCGGGTGTGTCCGTATTTCTATTTCCACACCGCATTACACCTCCACATCTGGCCAGACACAGGTCACTTAATATTGCTGCCACCATCTGATTTTGTCCAAACATCCTGCAGTGTGTTCCTCATTCCTGATTCGTCAAGTAATCTGATTGGGATCAAGGGATCCAGTCCTGATTAATTTGTGGTGTTTGGATTGTCTTGTACAGGGAGATCAGTGTGAGGTTTGCCCCACAATACCAGATGACTTCAAGGACGTGATCGGACTTCCAGGGAAACCAGGCCCTCGAGGCGATCCTGGACCACCTGGGACAGGAACACCTGGAAGACATGTAAGTCATCAGTAATACTGGCTGTCTGTACTTACAGTCTGACCGTGTGTTTGTGTAATTAGTGTGTTGTATCTGTGTTTGCGTGTTTAATGGGTGTGTCTGTGTGTTATATGTTTAGTGTGTTTGATTAGTGTACAGAAACATCGAAATGTTTCTAATGGGAGAGCTTTTGGAGATAGTGATCATAATTCTATCTCCTTTATAACAGCACTGGAGAGTGATATAGGAACAGACAAGTTAAAAAAGCGTTTAATTGGAGTAAGGGGAACTATGGGGCTATCAGGCAGAAAATTGGAAGCTTAAATTGGAAACAGATGTTCTCGGGAAAAGTACAGAAGAAATGTGGCAAATGTTCAGGGGATATTTGTGTGGAGTTCTGCATAGGTACGTTCCAATGAGACAGGGAAGCTATGGTAGGGTACAGCAACCGTGGTGTACAAAGGCTGAAATAAATATAGTCAAGAAGAAAATAAAAGCTTACAAAAGATTCAGAGAACTAGGTAATGTTAGAGATCTAGAAGATAATAAGGCTAATAGGAAGGAACTTAAGAAGGAAATTAGGAGAGTCAGAAGGGGCCGTAAGAAGGCCTTGGTGGGCAGGATTAAGGAAAACCCCAAGGCATTCTGCAAGTATGTGAAGAGCATGAGGATAGGAAGCAAAAGAATAGGACCTATCAGCTGTGACAGTGGGAAAGTGTGAATGGAACCGGAGGAAATAACAGGTACTTTGCTTCAGTATTCACTATGGAAAAGGATCTTGGTGATTGTAGTGATCACTTGCAGCAGACTGAAAAGCTTGAGTATGTAGATATTAAGAAATGATGTGCTGGAGCTTTTGGAAAGCATCAAGTTGGATAAGTCACCGGGACCAGATGAGAAGTACCCCAGGCTACTGTGGGAGGCGAGGGACGAGATTGCTGAGCCTCTGGTGATGATCTTTGTATCATCAATGGGGGTGGGAGAGGCTCCAGAGAATTGGAGGGTTGCGGATGTTGTTCCTTTATTCAAGAAAGGGAGTAGAGATAGCCCAAGAAGTTATAGACCAGTCATTCATATCTCAGTGGTTGGTAAGTTGATGGAGAAGATCCTGAGAGGCAGGACTTATGAACATTCAGAGAGATATAATATGATTAGGAATAGTCAGCACGGCTTTGTCAAGGCAGGTTGTGCCTTACGAGCCTGATTGAGTTTTTTGAGGATGTGACTAAACACATTGATAAAGGAAGAGCAGTAGATATAGTGTATATGGATTTCAGCAAGGCATTTGATAAGGTACACCATCCAAGGCTTATTGAGAAAGTAAGGAGGCATGGGATCCAAGGGGACATTGCTTTGTGGATCCAGAACTGGCTTGCCCACAGAAGGCAAAGAGTGGTTATAGATGGGTCATATTCTGCATGGAGGTCGGTCACTAGTGGTGTGCCTCAGGGATCTGTTCTCAAACCCTTACTCTTCGTGATTTTTATAAATGACCTGGATGAGGAAGTGGAGGAATAGGTTCATAAGTATGCTGACATAGGTTGGGGGTGTTGTGGATAATGTGGAGGGCTGTCAGAGGTTACAGCATGACATTGATAGAATGCAAAACCTGGCTGAGAAGTGGCAGATGGATTTCAACCCAAATAAGTGTGAAGTGGTTCATTTTGGTTGGTCAAATATGATGGCAGATGACTGTGTGGTTAAGAAGGCGTATGGTGTACTGGCCTTCATCAATTGTAGAATTGAATTTAGGTGCTGAGAGGTAATGTTGCAGCTATATAGGACCCTGGTCAGACCCTATTTGGAGTACTGTGCTCAGTTCTGGTCACCTCACTACAGGAAGGATGTGGAAGCCATAGAAATGATGCAGAAGAGATTTACAAGGATGTTGCCTGGATTGGGGAGTATGCCTTATGAGAATAGGTTGAGTGAACTCGGCCTTTTCTCCTTGGAGCAACGGAGGATAAGAGGTGACATGATAGAGGTATATAAGATGATGAGAGGCATTGATCGTGTGGATAGTCAGAGGCTTTTCCCAGGGCTGAAATGGTTACCACAAGAGGACACAGATTTAAGGTGCTGGGGAGTAGGTACAGAGATGTCAGGGGTCAGTTTTTTTACTCAGAGTGGTGAGTGCGTGGAATGGGCTGCCAGTGACGGTGGTGGAGGCAGATACGATAGGGTCTTTTAAGAGACTTTTGGATAGGTACATGGAGCTTAGAAATATCGAGGACTATAGGCAAGCCTGGTAATTTCTAAGGTAAGGACATGTTCGGCACAACTTTGTGGGCTGAAGGTCCTATATAGTGCTGTAGGTTTTCTATGTTTCTAAATCCTACAGCACAGTACAGGCCCTTCGACCCACAATGCTGTGCTGAACATGTTTAGAAATTACCTAGGGTTACCCATAGCCATCGATTTTTCTAAGCTCCATATACTTGTCCAAGAATCTCTTAAAAGACCCTATCATATCCACCTCCACCATCGTCGCTGGCAGCACATTCCACGCACTCACCACTCTCTGCATAAAAAAACTTACCCTAACATCTCGTCTGTACCTACTTTGAATCACCTTAAAACTGTACCCTCTTCTGTTAGCCATTTCAGCCCTGGGAAAAAGCCTCTGACTATCCACACTATCAATGCCTCTCATCATCTTATACACCTCTATCAGGTCACCTCTCATCCTCTGCCACTCCAAGGAGAATAGGTCAAGTTCACTCAACCTATTCTCACAAGGCATGCTCCCCAATCCAGGCAACATCCTTGTAAATCTCCTCCGCACCCTTTATATGGTTTCCACATCCTTCTTATAGTGAGGTGACCAGAACTGAGCACAGAACTCCCCGACCAGGGTCCGAAATAGCTGCAACATTATCTCTCAGCTCCTAAACTCAGTCCCACGGTTGATGAAGGTCAATGCAGAGTGAGTGTGTGTGTGTGAGTGTGTGTGTGTGTGTGTCTGTGTGAGAGACACTGAACCTCTCACTTTGGTGTGTTTTTTCCATTGCCATAGGGTCTACCAGGTCTGCAAGGACAGGCGGGCACTCCGGGTCTGAAGGGAGAGAAGGTGAGTGTGAAGATGTCATGTCATGTGAAGTTTGAAGGATCTCTGTGCTGACCTCAGCTGAATGTGACTAGTAGTGAATTAACAATTTGCTCTCTTTATATTCAACAGGGGCAGAGGGGACCCCCTGGAGTTGGACAGCCTGGCCTGCCAGTGAGTTCATGTCAACTTGTGTTTATCTTCTCTTCAGGTGGTGTTTCGGGGTTGGGGATGACTCACCTTTACAGTTTGTAGGCTCTGGGGGGGTAGCTGATGATGCCAGTGTGGGAATGGGGAGTGGATGTCTGGGGTGAGTGTATGGGTGGGCAATTTGTGGGAGGCGACTACCTTCTACCATTGACACAGTGTTCTCCTGAGACCAAGAACACTGTTCACCCACCCATCAGAATTGTCAGTCCATCAACCTCCTCTGATAGTTTCACAGTGGACTTTTCTTTTTTTTTAATTGGTTTTTTTATACATTTTCTACATCGCTACAGATAAAAAAAACCCAGATCGAAATATAGAACGTTAATACAGTGCAAAAATAAACATACAATAATAATATAATACAAAAGAAGATAATTAAGAAAGCACCCAAATTGAAGACATGTAAAATTAGTATCCTCCCCAAACCCCGCAACAAAAAAGAACTCCAGACCAACCACAACACAATATAGAGAGTATACATCAGGACATTCAAACCCCCAAAACTGTAAATACACTTAGCAACAGAAGATATTAATGCCTACTACCAAAAAAAAAGGAGCTGAAAGCAAGGGACCGAAAAAAAAACCTTAGTTAAGAGGAAGGTTATGAAAGTACTCGATAAAAGGTCCCCAGACCTTATGGAACTTTGTATCAGAATTAAGAACTGAATAATGAATTTTTTCAAGGTCTAAGCAGGACATAATATCATTAAGCCATTGAGCATGCGTGGGCGGGGCAACATCTCTCCATCTAAGGAGGATTAAAAGTCTAGCCAGGAGAGAAGCAAAAGATAATATTCGACACTTATCGAACTCAGACGTAAATCTGTCTCACCCAAAAAACCGAACAAAACAATTAAAGGGTTAGGTTCTAGGTGGTGATTCAGAATAGAAGATAATGTTATGAAGACATCTTTCCAAAATTTCTCCAAGCTAGGACAAAACCAGTACATATGAATGAGAGAGGCCTCGCCCCTTTTGCATTTATCACAGAGAGGACTAATATTGGGGTAAAATCGAGATAGTTTAGATTTAGACATATGGGCTCTATGAACAATCTTAAACTGTAAAAGGCAATGGCGAGCACAAAGAGAGGTTGAATTAACCGATTTGAGAATCGAGTCCCAAGTCTCATCAGATAAGGAGATATTTAAATCATGCTCCCAAGCCATTCTAATTTTATCCACGGGGCACGCCGTAAGGATGCTAATTTATCATGAATAAATGATATTAAACCTTTACCTAGTGGATTAATAGAAAGAAATAAATCCATAACATTTTTCTCAGGCATTTCAGGGAAGTTAGGAATTAAAGGATTAATAAAGTGTCTAATTTGGAGATATCTAAAAAAATGAGCATTGGGCAGATTGAATTTAGCAGAGAGCTGTTGAAAAGATGCGAAGCGATTATCAATAAAAAGATCTTCAAAATGTCTAATGCCCTTCCTATACCAATCATGGAATGCTGGGTCATATGTAGTAGGTAAAAAAAGGTGATTATGTAAGATAGGGCTAGAAAAGGAAAAACCATGGAAACCATGAAATTTCCTAAACTGAGCCCATATATGCAAAGTGTGTCTAACAAGAGGATTAACAATTAATCTGGACAAACTACTAGGGAGTACAGAGCCAAGAAGTGCAGAGATAGATAAATCTTTAGTGGAACTCAACTCCATTGCCACCCAATTAGGGCACTCGGGTTGGCCGTGGAAAAAAGACCAAAAGGTAGCACAACGTATATTGGCTGCCCAATAATATAAACAAAAGTTAGGTAAAGCCATGCCACCCTCTTTTTTAGATTTTTGGAGATGAACTTTATTAATTCTAGAGCGCTTATTCTTCCACAGATATGACAAAATAATAGTCTAAGGAATCAAAAAAAGATTTAGGAATAAAAATTGGGATTGATTGAAATAAATATAAAAGTTTAGGGAGAACATACATTTTAACAACATTAATACGACCTACCAAAGACATAGATAGAGGTGACCATTGTAACAGACTCTGTTTTATAGTATATGAAAGATTGGCAAAATTTTCACGAAAGAGATCTTTAAACTTCCTTGTGACTGTAATCCCAAGATAAGTAAATTGATTATGAACTACTTTAAAAGGGAGATCACGAAATGTTAATTCTTGTGCTTCTTTATTAATTGCGAAAAGTACGCT
This sequence comes from Hypanus sabinus, assembly GCF_030144855.1. Taxonomy (NCBI): domain Eukaryota; kingdom Metazoa; phylum Chordata; class Chondrichthyes; order Myliobatiformes; family Dasyatidae; genus Hypanus; species Hypanus sabinus. Next base: position 155,197 of record NC_082735.1, on the reverse strand, counting down.
CTTATGTAAATTAAGTTTATAGCCAGAGAACTGGCTAGACTGATCAAGAAGTGAAAACATTGGAGGTAAGGATGTAGACGGATTTGAAAGAAAAAGTAATAAGTCATCAGCATAGAGAGAAACTTTATGCTCAACACCCCCTCTCCAAATCCCGGTCAATTCAGGACAATTTCGAAATGCTATCGCCAAAGGTTCTATAGCCAAATCAAAGAGAAAGGGACTTAAAAGGCATCCCTGAAGGGTGCCACGTTTGAGGTTAAATAACTGGGATTTCTGAAAATTAGTCAAAACAGAGGCAGTAGGACGCAAATACAGCAATTTGATCCAAGAGATAAAACTTCGACCGAAGTCAAATTTTTCTAAAACTGCAAAAAGGTAGTTCCACTCTATATGATCAAATGCTTTCTTCGCGTCGAGGGAAATAACACATTCAGGAATGGAGGTGAATATAAAATGTTAAATAAACGCCGAATGTTAAAAAAAGGAAGACGGTTTTTAATAAAACCAGTTTGATCAACAGAAATAATAGAGGGAATAACAGTTTCTAATCTATAAGCCAAAACTTTGGCCAAGATTTTAACATCAACATTAAACAAATAAATCGGCCTATACGAGGAACATTCTGTTGGGTCTTTACCCTTTTTTAATAAAAGAATAATAGATGCCTCATTAAAAGAGGGTGGCAATTTACCGTAATTAAACGAGTCAGATAATACTGAGAATAACTGAGGAGAAAGAAGTGAAGAGAATGATTTATAAAATTCTACAGGGAACCCATCAGGTCCAGGAGATTTCCCTGAAGACAATGCAGAAATTGCAAAAGATATTTCTTCTGATGATATAGGCGCATTAAGTTTGGCTTTAAAATCAGATGAAAGTGAAGGAATATTCAGATTATTTAAAAAATGATCAACAGAGATATTGTCATTCAAAGATTCAGAGGAATAAAGTCGAGAATAGAAATTTTAAAATGCGTCATTGATTTCTGAGTGATCCGATGTAAAGTCTCCATTCTCCCTCCGGATCTTTGTAATATGTTGTTTGGCTTTGGAACATCTCAGCTGATTGGCTAGAAATTTACCAGATTTGTCACCATGAATATAGAAGCGACTCTTACTTTCAAGAAGTTGGCGTTCGACAGGTTGGGTAGACAGAAGATTAAATTTAGTTTGAAGTTCTACACGCTTCTTGTATAATTCAGGATTCTTAGTTTGAGCATACAGTTGATCCAATTCTTTAATCTGATTAATGAGGTCTAATCGATCTGCACAGGACTTTCTATTAAGATTTGCTGTATAGGAGATAATTTGACCCCTCAGATATGCTTTCATGGCATCCCAGACAATCTGGGATGACATTTCAGATGATGTATTGGTGTTAAAATAAAAGGTTATCTGATCCTTAATGAATTTTAGAAAATCATCATCCAATAATAAAGTCGAGTCAAAACGCCAGTGTTTATTCCTCTGAGGGAGACCAGGAAAATTTAAAGACAAAGTAATTGGGGCATGGTCAGAAATCACTATACTCTGATAGTCACAAGAATAGACAAATGGAATAAGTTGATTATCGAGTAAAAAGTAGTCAAAAAGTAAAGGTATGGTGAACATGTGAAAAAAAAGAATAGTCTCTCTCAGTAGGATGAAGGAAATGCCATATATCTGAGATACCATAATTAGAGAGAAAAGAGTGAATAGCTAAGGCAGATTTAGTAGGTAATCTAGTAACAGAGGTCGATCGATCCAAATTAGGATCTAACCAACAATAGAAATCGCCTCCCAGTATAAGAGAGTATGAGTTTAAATCTGGTAGTGAGGAGAAAAAACGTTCAAAAAAATTAACATCATCAAAATTGGGAGCATACAGGTTCGCTAGTACAACTTTAGTATTGTATAATTTACCAGAAACAATAATAAAACGGCCATTTGTATCAGATATCTTATTATGGAGTTCAAAAGAAATTTTTGAATTAATAAGGATGGAGACCCCCCCCCTAGCTTTGGCAGCAAAGGATGAATGAAAATGCTGACCCACCCACTTTGACAGAAGCCAAGAATTATTAAAATTACGAATATGAGTTTCTTGAAGTAGTTTAAAGTTTCTTGAAGTAGTCAGCTTTGAGTTGTTTAATATGTGAGAAGACCTTCCTTCTTTTAACAGGATGATTCAATCCCTTTACATTCCAGCTCACAAATTTAAGTGAATTAACCATTATCAATTGTTAGTGCATAGAAGGTAGCAGGCATATAAAAAATCAAGCAGTACAATAACAGTCTGGGAGCAAAAATGTAAACATAGATCCATAGAATCAAAACAGAGACATGTCCTGAATAACAAAGGAAAACAAAAGAAACAGTGAGTAGTGTTGGAACTGGAGAATCCACTCCCCCCCTCAACCCAAAATTAGATGGTTACCTAAAAAAGCAGCTAGCTCTACCAAAAAGATTAACCCAAGTATGACTTCCAGTTCTGTGTCATTAACAAAAGTTCTGTATAAATAATATAGCAAATAATAACTATGCACTAGAAAACAGAATTCCAAATAGGAACAACTTCAACAGACGTATAAAACTTAATACAAAGAAAATCAGAAGAAAACTAAAACTAACCTACCCGCGAAAAACTATAAAAGATTAAAAGAGAAAAAAGGGAGGGAGAAAAAGGGGAAATTATAAAATTCAAAGAGAGTCCTTATCAACCATTTACAGAAAAAAAAACAAAACTTAAACTATGTATCAACCAACAGGGAGACCTTCAATAAAAACTCCAAACCTCCAAAACAAGTTAAAGACAATTGTAGTTCTCTATAGATAAAGTTATACAAAAATAAAATAGATTACACAGGTGAAATCTAAAAGTTTGCAGGGAAACATTAAACTTAAGTTATCTATTTAGAAAAAACGCACCAAGTCCAGGGAGAGATTGACTACAGCCCTTAGAGTTTCAATAGATAATGACTGAATTATTCAAGTAAAGTCTGAGTTCGGTAAAATTAGTTTTACTTCAAGAAGTACTTATCAACCATTTTAGAAGGTCAGGCCGGTTCCGAAGAAGACGAGGTGGCCGGAAGACTTCCAACAAACGCCTCAGCCTCCTTCACTGATTTAAACCACTTATAATCTCCAGTAGTAAGCGTAATTCGAAGATTGGCTGGATTTCGGAGAGAGGGTCTGAATCTGCGATCAAAAAGCACTTTCATTACACCTTTAAACTCAGCACGCATCTTCAGAACCTGGGGGGGCAAAATCCTCCACGAAACAAATGACTGTATTTTGAAAAGCAAAAGTACCTCTGCGGCGTGCCTCCATCATCAAACGGTTTTTCACTTGGTATTGATGAAAGCATTAAATAATCGGCCGTGGGCGGGAACCCAGAATTGCTCGAGCAACATAGATCCTGTGTGCCCTTTCAAGCTCAGGTGGAGTCGGAAGAAATTCTTTCCCAAAAATCTCACAGAGAAACTTAGAAAAAAATTCAATGGGAGAGCCCTTTTCGGTGGCCTCTGGCAAACCAAGAATTCATAGATTGCAACGTCTGCTCCGATTTTCAAGATCCACCATTTTGGAAAAAAGTTTACTGTTCTTCTCCTCTGGGCTGGAGCAGAGAGTTTCAAGATATTGAACACGGCGTTTTAAATCTTCAGAAGTTACGTCAATGCGAGATAAATGTTCAACATGTTCATCCACTCTAGCATTAATCTGATCCAATTTGACATTCAGCTGGTTGAAAGAAGTTCTAAATTCAGTTCTAAAATCCATTAAAGTATCTTGTCGATGTTGTTCCAAAACAGCGAGAATGTCAGCCGGCAAAGCCGTAGAAGTTTCCTTTTTCCCGGTTTTAGTACTTTTGGTAGCCATTATAAGATAGATGTGTTCGCAGGCAGGTAAAAGAGAACTAATAAAATACCTAACTAAGGTTTAAGAAGGAAGACATATAGTTCAAAGGTAAGAAGAATAACGGAGCAAAAGTTCAGAGCAGCTAAACAGTCGCCATCTTACCGGAAGTCCCCACAGTGGACTTTTCAAACAGGTCTGGAGAGCAAACTGTACCAGGAGATTTTCCAAAGTAGAGAGTGATGAGAGCCTGGGTCAGGATTTCAAATGCAGGGCCTCTGGAGAAGTGGTACTGAGAGGGGTTAGGGCTGTCTTACGTGGGAGGGAGAATGAGTGGTATTATGTGGTGGTTGGATGAGGGGAAGTTGTTAACATGTGGTCCTCTCTCTCATTCTCCCCCTCCCTTTCTCTCATCCCTCCTGCTCTGTCCCTGTATCTCCCCTCTCTCTGCCTTTCTCTTACTCCTCTTTCTCCCGTATTTCTCTCTCTTCTCCCTTTCTCTCCCCTCTCCCTCCCTCTCTCTCCTCTCTTCTCTCACCCTCTTCCTCTCCCCTGTCCATCCTCTTTCTCCCTCTCCCTCCCTCCTTCCCTCTCCATTCTCTCTCTTTCCATCTCTGTCTCTCCCTCTCACGCTCTCCTCTCATTTGGTGTGCTCCTGTAATGTGTCTGGTTGTCTGTTTCTGTGTACCTTTTCCTCTCCTTGTCTGTGTTATTCCTGTCTCTTATTTGCTCGATTCCTGCCTCTCCTTCTGCCAGAGACAGTGCTAACTGGGACTCTTCTGTGGAAGTTTCTTGTGTGAAAACTCTTGTTGCTGCAGAGAGAATGGTCAGATTTTTCTGTGCTTCCTTCTTCTGAAGCCCATCATCTCCCACTGGAACAGAGACTGCCGAGAGCAGCTGCAAGATTACTCTGTCCTGGTCCAATTTTTCCAGTTGTCCCCAGGTGTAATCCATCTTTCGTCTCCTAGGCAAAGATCCTTCCCTTCCCAGGGCTGAGGTCTTTGGAGGATCTGTTCGTGTTTCTGAGGCTCTGGGTTTTTATGGGATGGGGTTGTTAGCCCAACCTCCAATCCTCCTTTCACAGCCAGGCTTGGGACCGTCAATGGCGGAGGTGAAGGTTTAAATAACTCAGGTTCAAATGTTCTTGCTTTCAGGGAAAGGATGGCAGTGTGGGGAAACCAGGAGAGCCGGTGAGTAAATACTTGGAATATTTCCGTAGAGATGCGAACAGTGCTGAACCCGAATAACATTGGCCACAATTCCACAGCCTCCTTCCATGGGTCTGTACATGGCCAACCTGTATTTATGAGCTTGTATGTAGAATGCTGCCTGTCTCCCAGTCCTGGCCTGTATAAGTAAAACCTTGGGAGTCCTACAGCACAGACACAGGCAATTCAGCCCACTATAATCTTCCTGACCTTCAAGTACCTATCTATCTAATCGTACAAACCAATGCTTGGTCCTTTGCGTTCTATGCCTTGGCAGTTCGCATTCATCCTGAAATCTAAATGCTTCAACATTGTGAGAGTGCCTCCGTCCCTTCCTCATTAGATTTAGCTACCACACTCCAAGATGTACTAGGGATGATGTACAAAAAAAGAATCTTTTTTTCCCAAAGCAGAGGAGCCTCAAACTAGTGGACACAGTTTTAAGGTGAGAGGGGATGCATTTAAAGCAGACCTGAAGGTAGGTTTTTCACACAGAGGGAGGTGCTGGAGTTAGGTACATAACTACAGCCCAAACGTCTTGTTTCTGTGCCGCACATGTCTATGATTCTAAGAATCCCCGTTCCCCCATTACCATAACCAATCGCTCTCTACTCTCTTCTACCATATCTGGGCCCCATCTCTCACTGAACCCTAACCCTAACTTCCGGTAATATGGGGGCAAAGCTGACAAAGGTGTTGAATACAGGACTGAAGGTGTTATATTTGAATGGATGCTGTATACAAAATAACGGTTAGAAATTGGCAACTATGATGTTGTGGGTATCACTAAGCTGTGGCTGAAAGAAGATCACAGTTGGGAGCTTAGTATTAAATTCATAGGACAGGTAGGTAGGCAGAGGAGGTGGGGTGGCTCTTGGTTTAAAAAAAATGAAATAAAATCCTTAGAAAGAGGTGACATGATTGGGAGCCCTCTGACAAGATGCTGGACAGGAGGCTGGCTGCGTAACAAGATTAGAGGCCATGTTATTACAGGAATGTTACTAGCATGATAGAAAATTGTATGACTGGCAGGAGGCAAAGTGTGGGAATAAAGGGGACTGGTTGGATGTTGGTGACTAGTTTTGTGCCATAGGAATCAGTGTTGGGACTGCTTCTTTTCTCTGTACGTGTTAATGACTTGAATGACAGAATTGATAGATTTGTGGCCAAGTTTGCAGATGATGTGAAGATAAGGGAAGGTGTAGTTAATATTGAGAAAGCAGGGAGACTGCAGATGGACAGATAGATAAGGAGAAAGGACAAAGAGGTGGCAGATGGAATATAGTATAAGGAAGTGTATGGTCATGTATTTTGGTAGAAGAAATAAAGATGTGTTTTCTAAACAGGAGAAAATTCAAAGATCAGACATGCAAAGAGACATGGGAGTCCTTATGCAGGATTCCCTAAAGGTTAACTTTCATATTGATTCTGTGGTAAATGCAATGCTAGCAATCATTTCAAGAGGACTAGAATACAAAAGCAAGGATGTCATGCTGATGCCTTATATTTAATTGGTCAGATTGCACTTGGCGTGTTGTGAGCAGTTTTGGGCCCCTTATCTAAGAAAAGATGTGCTTGCATTGGAGAGGATACCAAGGGGGTTATCAAGAATTATTCCAGAATTGAAAGGTTTATATGAATATGAAGAGTGTTTGCTGTCTCTGAGTTTGTACTCACTGGAGTTTAGAAAAATAAGAGGGGTGGGATCTCATTGAAACCTATGGAATATTCAAAGGTCTAGATAGAGTGGATGTGAAGAGGGTGTTTCCCATAGTGGATAAGTCGTGGACCAGAGGGCACAGCCTCAGAATAAAGGGACGTCCATTGAGAACAGAGATGAGAGGGAATTTCTTTAGCCAGAGGATGAAAAATCTGTGGAATTCATTGCCACAGATGCCTGTGAAGGTTAAATGTTATTTATTGATTGATTGACTAATATACAGCACAGAGTCAGCCCTTCCGACCCTACAAGCCACACTGTCAATCAATCCCCCGATTTCATCCTGGCCTGATCACGGGACAACTTACAATGAATCTAGAGCACCCAAAAGAAACCCACATGGTCATGGGGAGAACGTACAAACTCTTTTACAGGCAGTGATGGGAAATAAAACAGAGATTGATCAGGCTTTAATCAGTCAGGGCATCAAAAGTTATGGGCAGCAGGGGTTGAGAGGGATAATAACTCAGCCATGATGGAATGGCAGAGCAGAATTAATGGGCCAAATAGCCTAATTTTGTTCCTTTATCTTAAAGCTCCTTAATCTATATCCTTCTTCATGACTGCAATGATCAACATTGCAATACTCCCTTTTATTTCACTTTATCCTCTTCAATGCCTGAATCACTGAGCTGGTCTTTAACCACTTCTCAGTGGCAGTGACAGTATTGTGTTCCCACATGCTAACTGCTGCTCCAGTTCATTGGCCTTACCAGCCTGCCTCCCTGCATTAAAATAGATGCAGTTTAGTCCTCCGTCCTCCCAAGCACCATGACTGTCCTGCTTACTGAACTTGCTATCTACATCACCTTCCCAACTGTACAAACCCTCCCTAACATTAGTAAAACTCTCTGCAGGGTTGTTGGATCCCTTCTGCTGGAGATATATCCCATCCAATGTGTACAGGTCCTAACTTGCCAGCAAGTGGTTGCAATGATCCGGAAATTCCACCCTCGCCCACACCGCGCCTTTAGCTCTACAATCACCGGCCCGTCCTCTTATTGCTGTACTACCAGCAGGTGGCATGTCCCACTCGTTAATCCATAGTGTAGCCCTCTAAATTGTATGATCTCTTCCCCTTTTATACCTCTGGCCTTATTGCCAGCTTAGACATGATCTTTGGCAACCCTGTGTTGTCAGAATATCCTGCCGCCACTCCCAAGACATCCCAGACCATTTGGAGGCAATATTCTATTCAGTACTGTATGCAGCCACAGAACTGTCTGCCTGCTCCCTTTTCCGTTGAGTCCCTTATCATGATTTGTCTCCGAGCTGTGTCCCTCCCCTCCCCTCCTGTGCATCAGAACAAACCAAGGCACCACAAACTTTGCCACTGCTGCTTTCCCTGGAGAACAGTGGGAGAGAATCAATAACTTTAAATTCTTTGGTGTTATCATGTCAGAGGATCTTTCCTGCGACCAGAATGTAAATGCTGTCAAAAAGAAGGCATTATAATTCCTTTCCTTTCTTCGAAGTTTGGGCATTTTCGGCATGTCCCTAGAACATTGACAAACTTCTAATGATACACAGGAGAGAAAGTTTTGACTTGCTGCATCATGACCATGAATGGAAAAGCCTACAAAAAGTAATGGCTGCAGCCCATCCATAACAGGCAAAGACTTCCTCATCAGTGAGCACACTTACACAAGAAGGTAGCGTCCATCAACAAGGACCCGCATCATCCAGGCCATGCTCTCTTCGCACTCTACCATTGAGCAGGAGGTATCGGGGGCCTGAGGTCCCACACCACCAGGTTCAGGAACAGTTATTACCCTTCACTCATGAGGCTCCTGAACCAGCATGGTTAACTTCACTCACCTCAATTCTGAACTGATACCAAAACCTACAGACTCGTTCCAGGCTCTACAGCTTGTTGCCATTTATTTACTAACTTCTGTAAATGGTCACCGTGGCAGAGTCTTGGTTAGTGTAATGCTATTACAGTGCAGGGGTATCAGAGTTAATTCCCAGCATCCTCTGTACTTCGTCCCCATGGAATTTGTCCATTTCCTCCTACAGTCCAAAGATGTACCAGGCCTGTTTACTGTTATTGTAAATCGTGCCGCAAATAGATTATGGTTAAATCAGGGTCGTCAGCGTTTGCTGGGCAGTGTGGATTGAAGGGCCACTGATTTGCTAAATAAAATAAAATGTGATCCTTTGTACAATTTGTCCTCTTTTTCACATTGCATGCTAGTCAGTCTTTATGATTTTTCATAAATTCTGTTCTATTACTTAATTTTCGTGTAAATACCTGCACCAAAGTGAATCTCTAGTATATGATGATATATATTTACTTTGAAAATAAATTTACTTTGAAATTTAAACATTGAACCAACGGTAGCCAACTTGGGCTATCTGTTTGAGAGGTAAGTGGTCACAATAGATTCCTACACTGGGAAGAACAGCCAGATATTGTGGTGATAAAGACAGAGTGAAAAGGAAGAAGAGGTCCTGCAACATGAATTTAGAAAGCTGGGTCACCCATTGCTCTTGTGTCCAAGTAACACCAGGTCTGAAAGGCCGCTGCTGCCATGCTGTGCTGCCTCAGTAGAGAGGCTGGCTCACTGTAAGTGCTATTGGCATTGTCCTCAATATTATGGACGGACCAGGTTGTATTCATCCACAACTCCAGATGTGCAGTGCTCTAAGTGAGAAGCAGCAACTGGGCATCCTTCCTCTATACATAGTCACTGGGGTTGATCGAAATGTTCCTTGTGAAGAGCATTTCACAGGTGATTTGATCTCCTGCCTTGGGTAACACTTTGATTATCTTTGCATAATTAATAACTAATTATGCAGGAGATTTGCTTCAGTCTGAACACAACCTATTACAGTCCGGTCCCTTAACCTTATGCTTCTTACACAGTCCGCTGAGTCCAGCTGCTGGGGTACAGAGAGAGAAGTGTGCGAGCTGAGGGTACTGCATGTTTCATGATGGGCAGGAGTATGGTGAAACATTTCTGGTCTCAATTGCTCACTTCTTTGCCCCTGGTTACCTATCACAGTGCTTATGACTGGTCTTTCAGTGGAACCAACACATCCCTCCCCTCACACCTCCACCCTCCCCTCTACATATCATCTTCACCTCCAACTCCCAACTTTCCTCCACACCTCCACTCTCCCTCCCAGCTGGAGTTCGACAGACTATGGGTAGCAAGGAGATCGAGGCCTCAGGGTCAGAGCAGTCTGCGGTGAAGAGGGCAGCTGTGGACTGCTGCTGCTGAATCTGTGTCACGGCATTTAAGGGCATCTTGATGACATGAGATCAAACATGGTCCTGGTGAAATACCCCACTTTGTCTGAGTGAGAGAATTTGGTGTGACGAGGGTAATACACATTGCCTGAATGTGTGATTAACCTCAGTTGCACCATCCTCTCTGGAAGCTTTCATCATTTGCTATGTCCTCACCGAACAGACAGCTTGGCCATTTTTCCACATTCCCTTCCTGCTTACCATGATGGTTGACCCACCGTCATTCTGTCTCACTCTAATCCTGTGCTTCCTCACAGGGTGAACCTGGAGTGCCGGGGATACCCGGATCTGCAGGACCCAAAGGCAGCAAGGTAGGTGACAATCCTGTGTCTGCTCATCATCTGACCTCCAGAAAGGGAGACTGGGTCAGTGTGGGAGACTGGGTCAGTGGGAGACCCTCAGTGTGGGAGACTGGGTCAGTGTGAGAGACTGGGTCGGTGGGAGACTGGGTCAGTGTGGGAGAGTGGGTCAGTGTCGGAGACTGGGTCAGTGTGGGAGACTGGGTCAGTGTGAGACTCTCAGTGTGAGAGACTGGGTCAGTGTGAGAGACTGGGTCAGTGGGAGACCCTCAGTGTGGGAGACTGGGTCAGTGTGAGAGACTGGGTCGGTGGGAGACTGGGTCAGTGTGGGAGACTGGGTCAGTGTGAGACTCTCAGTGTGAGAGACTGGGTCAGTGGGAGACCCTCAGTGTGGGAGACTGGGTCAGTGTGAGACTCTCAGTGTGAGAGACTGGGTCAGTGTGAGAGACTGGGTCAGTGTGAGACTCTCAGTGTGGGAGACTGAGTCAGTGTGAGACTCTCAGTGTGGGAGACTGGGTCAGTGTGAGAGACTGGGTCAGTGTGAGACTCTCAGTGTGGGAGACTGGGTCAGTGTGAGACTCTCAGTGTGAGAGACTGGGTCAGTGGGAGACCCTCAGTGTGGGAGACTGGGTCAGTGTGGGAGACTGGGTCAGTGTGAGAGACTGGGTCAGTGTGGGAGACTGGGTCAGTGTGAGACTCTCAGTGTGGGAGACTGGGTCAGTGTGAGACTCTCAGTGTGTGAGACTGGGTCAGTGTGAGAGACTGGGTCAGTGTGAGACTCTCAGTGTGTGAGACTGGGTCAGTGTGGGAGACTGGGTCAGTGTGGGAGACTGGGTCAGTGTGAGAGACTGGGTCAGTGGGAGACTGGGTCGGTGTGGGAGACTGGGTCAGTGTGAGAGACTGGGTCAGTGTGAGACTCTCAGTGTGGGAGACTGAGTCAGTGTGAGAGACTGGGTAAATGTGGGAGACTGGGTCGGTGTGAGACTCTCAGTGTGGGAGACTGGGTCGGTGTGAGACTCTCAGTGTGGGAGACTGGGTCGGTGTGAGACTCTCAGTGTGGGAGACTGGGTCGGTGTGAGACTCTCAGTGTGGGAGACTGGGTCGGTGGGAGACTCTCAGTGTGGGAGACTGGGTCAGTGTGAGAGACTGGGTCAGTGTGAGAGACTGGGTCGGTGGGAGACTCTCAGTGTGGGAGACTGGGTCGGTGGGAGACTCTCAGTGTGAGAGACTGGGTCGGTGTGAGACTCAGTGTGGGAGACTGGGTCGGGGGCAGACTGGGTCGGTGGGAGACTCTCAGTGTGGGAGACTGGGTCAGTGTGAGAGACTGGGTCGGTGGGAGACTCTCAGTGTGGGAGACTGGGTCGGTGTGAGACTGGGTCAGTGTGAGAGACTGGGTCAGTGGGAGACTCTCAGTGTGGGAGACTGGGTCGGTGTGAGACTGGGTCAGTGTGAGAGACTGGGTCAGTGGGAGACTCTCAGTGTGGGAGACTGGGTCGGTGGGAGACGCTCAGTGTGGGAGACTGGGTCGGTGTGGGAGACTGGGTCGGTGTGAGACTCTCAGTGTGGGAGACTGGGTCAGTGTGAGAGACTGGGTCGGTGGGAGACTCTCAGTGTGGGAGACTGGGTCGGTGTGAGACTCTCAGTGTGGGAGACTGGGTCAGTGTGGGAGACTGGGTCGGTGTGGGAGACTGGGTCGGTGTGAGACTCTCAGTGTGGGAGACTGGGTCAGTGTGGGAGACTGGGTCGGTGGGAGACTCTCAGTGTGGGAGACTGGGTCAGTGTGAGAGACTGGGTCGGTGGGAGACTCTCAGTGTGGGAGACTGGGTCGGTGTGAGAGACTGGGTCAGTGTGAGAGACTGGGTCGGTGTGAGACTCTCAGTGTGGGAGACTAGGTCGGTGTGAGACTCTCAGTGTGGGAGACTGGGTCGGTGGGAGACTCTCAGTGTGAGAGACTGGGTCAGTGTGAGACTCTCAGTGTGGGAGACTGGGTCAGTGGGAGACTCTCAGTGTGGGAGACTGGGTCGGTGTGGGAGACTGGGTCGGTGTGAGGGTCAGTGTGGGAGACTGGGTCGGTGTGAGACTCTCAGTGTGAGAGACTGGGTCGGTGTGAGACTGGGTCAGTGGGAGACTCTCAGTGTGGGAGACTGGGTCAGTGTGGGAGAGTGGGTCAGTGTGGAAGACTCTCAGTGTGGGAGACTGGGTCAGTGGGAAACCCTCAGTGTGGGAGACTGGGTCGGTGTGGGAGACTGGGTCGGTGTGAGACTCACAGTGTGGGAGAGTGGGTCAGTGTGGGAGAGTGGGTCAGTGTGGGAGACGGTCAGTGTGAGACTCTCAGTGTGTGAGTGGGTCGGTGTGGGAGACTGGGTCAGTGTGAGACTCTCAGTGTGTGAGACTGGGTCAGTGTGGGAGACTGGGTCAATGGGAGACCCTCAGTGTGAGAGACTGGGTTAGTGTGGGAGACTGGGTCAATGTGGGAGACTGGGTCAGTGTGGGAGACTGGGTCAGTGTGGGAGACTGGGTCGGTGTGAGAGACTGGGTCAGTGGGAGAGACTGGGTCGGTGGGAGACTGGGTCGGTGGGAGACCCTCAGTGTGGGAGACTGGGTCAGTGTGGGAGACTGGGTCAGTGTGAGAGACTGGGTCGGTGTGAGACTCTCAGTGTGGGAGACTGGGTCGGTGGGAGACTCTCAGTGTGGTTGACTGGTTCGGTGTGAGACTGGGTCAGTGGGAGACTCTCAGTGTGGGAGACTGGGTCGGTGGGAGACTCTCAGTGTGGGAGACTGGGTCAGTGTGGGAGACTGGGTCGGTGTGGGAAACTGGGTCGGTGGGAGACTGGGTCAGTGTGGGAGACTGGGTCGGTGGGAGACTGGGTCAGTGTGTGAGACTGGGTCAGTGTGTGAGACTGGGTCAGTGTGAGAGACTGGGTCAATGTGGGAGACTGGGTCGGTGTGAGACTCTCAGTGTGGGAGACTGGGTCGGTGGGAGACTCTCAGTGTGGGAGACTGGGTCAGTGTGAGACTCTCAGTGTGGGAGACTGGGTCGGTGTGAGACTCTCAGTGTGGGAGACTGGGTCAGTGTGGGAGACTGGGTCGGTGGGAGACTCTCAGTGTGGGAGTCTGGGTCGGTGTGAGAGACTGGGTCGGTGGGAGACTCTCAGTGTGGGAGACTGGGTCGGTGTGAGAGACTGGGTCAGTGTGAGAGACTGGGTCGGTGTGAGACTCTCAGTGTGGGAGACTGGGTCGGTGTGAGACTCTCAGTGTGGGAGACTGGGTCGGTGGGAGACTCTCAGTGTGGGAGACTGGGTCAGTGTGAGAGACTGGGTCAGTGTGAGAGACTGGGTCGGTGGGAGACTCTCAGTGTGGGAGACTGGGTCGGTGGGAGACTCTCAGTGTGAGAGACTGGGTCGGTGTGAGACTCAGTGTGGGAGACTGGGTCGGTGGCAGACTGGGTCGGTGGGAGACTCTCAGTGTGGGAGACTGGGTCAGTGTGAGAGACTGGGTCGGTGGGAGACTCTCAGTGTGGGAGACTGGGTCGGTGTGAGACTGGGTCAGTGTGAGAGACTGGGTCGGTGGGAGACTCTCAGTGTGGGAGACTGGGTCGGTGTGAGACTGGGTCGGTGTGAGACTGGGTCGGTGGGAGACTGGGTCGGTGGGAGACTCTCAGTGTGGGAGACTGGGTCAGTGTGGGAGACTGGGTCGGTGTGGGAAACTGGGTCGGTGGGAGACTCTCAGTGTGTGAGAGTGGGTCAGTGTGGGAGACTGGGTCAGTGGGAGACTGGGTCAGTGTGTGAGACTGGGTCAGTGTGAGAGACTGGGTCAGTGGGAGACTGGGTCGGTGTGGGAGTCTGAGTCAGTGTGAGACTCTCGGTGTGGGAGACTGGGTCAGTGTGAGACTCTCAGTGTGTGAGACTGGGTCAGTGTGGGAGACTGGGTCAGTGTGGGAGACTGGGTCAGTGGGAGACTGGGTCGGTGTGGGAGACTGGGTCAGTGTGAGAGACTGGGTCAGTGTGAGACTCTCAGTGTGGGAGACTGAGTCAGTGTGAGAGACTGGGTCAATGTGGGAGACTGGGTCGGTGTGAGACTCTCAGTGTGGGAGACTGGGTCGGTGGGAGACTCTCAGTGTGGGAGACTGGGTCAGTGTGGGAGACTGGGTCGGTGTGAGGGTCAGTGTGGGAGACTGGGTCGGTGTGAGACTCTCAGTGTGGGAGACTGGGTCGGTGTGAGACTCTCAGTGTGGGAGACTGGGTCGGTGTGAGACTCTCAGTGTGGGAGACTGGGTCAGTGTGAGAGACTGGGTCAGTGTGAGAGACTGGGTCGGTGGGAGACTCTCAGTGTGGGAGACTGGGTCGGTGGGAGACTCTCAGTGTGAGAGACTGGGTCAGTGTGAGAGACTGGGTCGGTGGGAGACTCTCAGTGTGGGAGACTGGGTCGGTGTGAGACTGGGTCAGTGTGAGAGACTGGGTCAGTGGGAGACTCTCAGTGTGGGAGACTGGGTCGGTGGGAGACTCTCAGTGTGGGAGACTGGGTCGGTGGGAGACTCTCAGTGTGGGAGACTGGGTCGGTGTGGGAGACTGGGTCGGTGTGAGACTCTCAGTGTGGGAGACTGGGTCAGTGTGAGAGACTGGGTCGGTGGGAGACTCTCAGTGTGGGAGACTGGGTCAGTGTGGGAGACTGGGTCAGTGTGAGAGACTGGGTCGTTGGGAGACTCTCAGTGTGGGAGACTGGGTCGGTGTGAGACTGGGTCAGTGGGAGACTCTCAGTGTGGGAGACTGGGTCGGTGGGAGACTGGGTCAGTGTGGGAGACTGGGTCAGTGTGGGAGACTGGGTCGGTGTGGGAGACTGGGTCGGTGTGAGACTCTCAGTGTGGGAGACTGGGTCAGTGTGGGAGACTGGGTCGGTGGGAGACTCTCAGTGTGGGAGACTGGGTCAGTGTGAGAGACTGGGTCGGTGGGAGACTCTCAGTGTGGGAGACTGGGTCGGTGTGAGAGACTGGGTCAGTGTGAGAGACTGGGTCGGTGTGAGACTCTCAGTGTGGGAGACTGGGTCGGTGTGAGACTCTCAGTGTGGGAGACTGGGTCGGTGGGAGACTCTCAGTGTGAGAGACTGGGTCAGTGTGAGACTCTCAGTGTGGGAGACTGGGTCAGTGGGAGACTCTCAGTGTGGGAGACTGGGTCGGTGTGGGAGACTGGGTCGGTGTGAGGGTCAGTGTGGGAGACTGGGTCGGTGTGAGACTCTCAGTGTGAGAGACTGGGTCGGTGTGAGACTGGGTCAGTGGGAGACTCTCAGTGTGGGAGACTGGGTCAGTGTGGGAGAGTGGGTCAGTGTGGAAGACTCTCAGTGTGGGAGACTGGGTCAGTGGGAAACCCTCAGTGTGGGAGACTGGGTCGGTGTGGGAGACTGGGTCGGTGTGAGACTCACAGTGTGTGAGACTGGGTCGGTGTGGGAGACTGGGTCAGTGAGAGACTCTCAGTGTGTGAGATTGGGTCGGTGTGGGAGACTGGGTCAGTGTGAGACTCTCAGTGTGGGAGAGTGGGTCAGTGTGGGTGAGTGGGTCAGTGTGGGAGACGGTCAGTGTGAGACTCTCAGTGTGTGAGTGGGTCGGTGTGGGAGACTGGGTCAGTGTGAGACTCTCAGTGTGTGAGACTGGGTCAGTGTGGGAGACTGGGTCAATGGGAGACCCTCAGTGTGAGAGACTGGGTTAGTGTGGGAGACTGGGTCAATGTGGGAGACTGGGTCAGTGTGGGAGACTGGGTCAGTGTGGGAGACTGGGTCGGTGTGAGAGACTGGGTCAGTGGGAGAGACTGGGTCGGTGGGAGACTGGGTCGGTGGGAGACCCTCAGTGTGGGAGACTGGGTCAGTGTGGGAGACTGGGTCAGTGTGAGAGACTGGGTCGGTGTGAGACTCTCAGTGTGGGAGACTGGGTCGGTGGGAGACTCTCAGTGTGGTTGACTGGTTCGGTGTGAGACTGGGTCAGTGGGAGACTCTCAGTGTGGGAGACTGGGTCGGTGGGAGACTCTCAGTGTGGGAGACTGGGTCAGTGTGGGAGACTGGGTCGGTGTGGGAAACTGGGTCGGTGGGAGACTGGGTCAGTGTGGGAGACTGGGTCGGTGGGAGACTGGGTCAGTGTGTGAGACTGGGTCAGTGTGTGAGACTGGGTCAGTGTGAGAGACTGGGTCAATGTGGGAGACTGGGTCGGTGTGAGACTCTCAGTGTGGGAGACTGGGTCGGTGGGAGACTCTCAGTGTGGGAGACTGGGTCAGTGTGAGACTCTCAGTGTGGGAGACTGGGTCGGTGTGAGACTCTCAGTGTGGGAGACTGGGTCAGTGTGGGAGACTGGGTCGGTGGGAGACTCTCAGTGTGGGAGTCTGGGTCGGTGTGAGAGACTGGGTCGGTGGGAGACTCTCAGTGTGCGAGACTGGGTCGGTGTGAGAGACTGGGTCAGTGTGAGAGACTGGGTCGGTGTGAGACTCTCAGTGTGGGAGACTGGGTCGGTGTGAGACTCTCAGTGTGGGAGACTGGGTCGGTGGGAGACTGGGTCGGTGGGAGACTCTCAGTGTGGGAGACTGGGTCAGTGTGAGAGACTGGGTCAGTGTGAGAGACTGGGTCGGTGGGAGACTCTCAGTGTGGGAGACTGGGTCGGTGGGAGACTCTCAGTGTGAGAGACTGGGTCGGTGTGAGACTCAGTGTGGGAGACTGGGTCGGTGGCAGACTGGGTCGGTGGGAGACTCTCAGTGTGGGAGACTGGGTCAGTGTGAGAGACTGGGTCGGTGGGAGACTCTCAGTGTGGGAGACTGGGTCGGTGTGAGACTGGGTCAGTGTGAGAGACTGGGTCAGTGGGAGACTCTCAGTGTGGGAGACTGGGTCGGTGGGAGACTCTCAGTGTGGGAGACTGGTTCGGTGGGAGACTCTCAGTGTGGGAGACTGGGTCGGTGTGGGAGACTGGGTCGGTGTGAGACTCTCAGTGTGGGAGACTGGGTCAGTGTGAGAGACTGGGTCGGTGGGAGACTCTCAGTGTGGGAGATTGGGTCAGTGTGGGAGACTGGGTCAGTGTGAGAGACTGGGTCGGTGGGAGACTCTCAGTGTGGGAGACTGGGTCGGTGTGAGACTGGGTCAGTGGGAGACTCTCAGTGTGGGAGACTGGGTCGGTGGGAGACTGGGTCAGTGTGGGAGACTGGGTCGGTGTGGGAAACTGGGTCGGTGGGAGACTGGGTCAGTGTGGGAGACTGGGTCGGTGTGGGAGACTGGGTCGGTGTGAGACTCTCAGTGTGGGAGACTGGGTCAGTGTGGGAGACTGGGTCGGTGGGAGACTCTCAGTGTGGGAGACTGGGTCAGTGTGAGAGACTGGGTCGGTGGGAGACTCTCAGTGTGGGAGACTGGGTCGGTGTGAGAGACTGGGTCAGTGTGAGAGACTGGGTCGGTGTGAGACTCTCAGTGTGGGAGACTGGGTCGGTGTGAGACTCTCAGTGTGGGAGACTGGGTCGGTGGGAGACTCTCAGTGTGAGAGACTGGGTCAGTGTGAGACTCTCAGTGTGGGAGACTGGGTCAGTGGGAGACTCTCAGTGTGGGAGACTGGGTCAGTGGGAGAGACTGGGTCGGTGGGAGACTCTCAGTGTGGGAGACTGGGTCGGTGGGAGACGCTCAGTGTGAGAGACTGGGTCGGTGTGAGACTCAGTGTGGGAGACTGGGTCGGTGGCAGACTGGGTCGGTGGGAGACTCTCAGTGTGGGAGACTGGGTCAGTGTGAGAGACTGGGTCGGTGGGAGACTCTCAGTGTGGGAGACTGGGTCGGTGTGAGACTGGGTCAGTGTGAGAGACTGGGTCAGTGGGAGACTCTCAGTGTGGGAGACTGGGTCGGTGGGAGACTCTCAGTGTGGGAGACTGGGTCGGTGGGAGACTCTCAGTGTGGGAGACTGGGTCGGTGTGGGAGACTGGGTCGGTGTGAGACTCTCAGTGTGGGAGACTGGGTCAGTGTGAGAGACTGGGTCGGTGGGAGACTCTCAGTGTGGGAGACTGGGTCAGTGTGGGAGACTGGGTCAGTGTGAGAGACTGGGTCGGTGGGAGACTCTCAGTGTGGGAGACTGGGTCGGTGTGAGACTGGGTCAGTGGGAGACTCTCAGTGTGGGAGACTGGGTCGGTGGGAGACTGGGTCAGTGTGGGAGACTGGGTCGGTGTGGGAAACTGGGTCGGTGGGAGACTGGGTCAGTGTGGGAGACTGGGTCGGTGTGGGAGACTGGGTCGGTGTGAGACTCTCAGTGTGGGAGACTGGGTCAGTGTGGGAGACTGGGTCGGTGGGAGACTCTCAGTGTGGGAGACTGGGTCAGTGTGAGAGACTGGGTCGGTGGCAGACTCTCAGTGTGGGAGACTGGGTCGGTGTGAGAGACTGGGTCAGTGTGAGAGACTGGGTCGGTGTGAGACTCTCAGTGTGGGAGACTGGGTCGGTGTGAGACTCTCAGTGTGGGAGACTGGGTCGGTGGGAGACTCTCAGTGTGAGAGACTGGGTCAGTGTGAGACTCTCAGTGTGGGAGACTGGGTCGGTGGGAGACTCTCAGTGTGGGAGACTGGGTCAGTGTGGGAGACTGGGTCAGTGTGAGAGACTGGGTCGGTGGGAGACTCTCAGTGTGGGAGACTGGGTCGGTGTGAGACTGGGTCAGTGGGAGACTCTCAGTGTGGGAGACTGGGTCGGTGGGAGACTGGGTCAGTGTGGGAGACTGGGTCGGTGTGGGAAACTGGGTCGGTAGGAGACTGGGTCAGTGTGGGAGACTGGGTCAGTGTGGGAGACTGGGTCGGTGTGAGACTCTCAGTGTGGGAGACTGGGTCAGTGTGGGAGACTGGGTCGGTGGGAGACTCTCAGTGTGGGAGACTGGGTCAGTGTGAGAGACTGGGTCGGTGGGAGACTCTCAGTGTGGGAGACTGGGTCGGTGTGAGAGACTGGGTCAGTGTGAGAGACTGGGTCGGTGTGAGACTCTCAGTGTGGGAGACTGGGTCGGTGTGAGACTCTCAGTGTGGGAGACTGGGTCGGTGGGAGACTCTCAGTGTGAGAGACTGGGTCAGTGTGAGACTCTCAGTGTGGGAGACTGGGTCAGTGGGAGACTCTCAGTGTGGGAGACTGGGTCAGTGGGAGACTCTCAGTGTGGGAGACTGGGTCGGTGGGAGACTCTCAGTGTGGGAGACTGGGTCGGTGGGAGACTCTCAGTGTGAGAGACTGGGTCAGTGTGAGACTCTCAGTGTGGGAGACTGGGTCGGTGGGAGACTCTCAGTGTGGGAGACTGGGTCGGTGTGAGACTGGGTCGGTGGGAGACTCTCAGTGTGGGAGACTGGGTCGGTGTGAGACTGGGTCAGTGGGAGACTCTCAGTGTGGGAGACTGGGTCGGTGGGAGACTGGGTCAGTGTGGGAGACTGGGTCGGTGTGGGAAACTGGGTCGGTGGGAGACTGGGTCAGTGTGGGAGACTGGGTCGGTGTGGGAGACTGGGTCGGTGTGAGACTCTCAGTGTGGGAGACTGGGTCAGTGTGGGAGACTGGGTCGGTGGGAGACTCTCAGTGTGGGAGACTGGGTCAGTGTGAGAGACTGGGTCGGTGGCAGACTCTCAGTGTGGGAGACTGGGTCGGTGTGAGAGACTGGGTCAGTGTGAGAGACTGGGTCGGTGTGAGACTCTCAGTGTGGGAGACTGGGTCAGTGTGAGAGACTGGGTCGGTGGGAGACTCTCAGTGTGGGAGACTGGGTCGGTGTGAGACTGGGTCAGTGGGAGACTCTCAGTGTGGGAGACTGGGTCGGTGGGAGACTGGGTCAGTGTGGGAGACTGGGTCGGTGTGGGAAACTGGGTCGGTGGGAGACTGGGTCAGTGTGGGAGACTGGGTCAGTGTGGGAGACTGGGTCGGTGTGAGACTCTCAGTGTGGGAGACTGGGTCAGTGTGGGAGACTGGGTCGGTGGGAGACTCTCAGTGTGGGAGACTGGGTCAGTGTGAGAGACTGGGTCGGTGGGAGACTCTCAGTGTGGGAGACTGGGTCGGTGTGAGAGACTGGGTCAGTGTGAGAGACTGGGTCGGTGTGAGACTCTCAGTGTGGGAGACTGGGTCGGTGTGAGACTCTCAGCGTGGGAGACTGGGTCGGTGGGAGACTCTCAGTGTGAGAGACTGGGTCAGTGTGAGACTCTCAGTGTGGGAGACTGGGTCAGTGGGAGACTCTCAGTGTGGGAGACTGGGTCAGTGGGAGACTCTCAGTGTGGGAGACTGGGTCGGTGGGAGACTCTCAGTGTGGGAGACTGGGTCGGTGGGAGACTCTCAGTGTGAGAGACTGGGTCAGTGTGAGACTCTCAGTGTGGGAGACTGGGTCAGTGTGAGAGACTGGGTCGGTGGGAGACTCTCAGTGTGGGAGACTGGGTCGGTGTGAGACTGGGTCAGTGGGAGACTCTCAGTGTGGGTGACTGGGTCGGTGGGAGACTCTCAGTGTGGGAGACTGGGTCAGTGTGGGAGACTGGGTCAGTGTGAGAGACTGGGTCGGTGGGAGACTCTCAGTGTGGGAGACTGGGTCGGTGTGAGACTGGGTCAGTGGGAGACTCTCAGTGTGGGAGACTGAGTCAGTGTGAGAGACTGGGTCAATGTGGGAGACTGGGTCGGTGTGAGACTCTCAGTGTGGGAGACTGGGTCGGTGGGAGACTCTCAGTGTGGGAGACTGGGTCAGTGTGGGAGACTGGGTCGGTGTGAGACTCTCAGTGTGGGAGACTGGGTCGGTGTGAGACTCTCAGTGTGGGAGACTGGGTCGGTGGGAGACTCTCAGTGTGAGAGACTGGGTCAGTGTGAGACTCTCAGTGTGGGAGACTGGGTCAGTGGGAGACTCAGTGTGGGAGACTGGGTCAGTGGGAGACTCTCAGTGTGAGAGACTGGGTCAGTGTGAGACTCTCAGTGTGGGAGACTGGGTCGGTGGGAGACTCTCAGTGTGGGAGACTGGGTCGGTGGGAGACTCTCAGTGTGAGAGACTGGGTCAGTGTGAGACTCTCAGTGTGGGAGACTGGGTCGGTGTGAGACTCTCAGTGTGGGAGACTGGGTCGGTGTGGGAGACTGGGTCGGTGTGAGGGTCAGTGTGGGAGACTGGGTCGGTGTGAGACTCTCAGTGTGAGAGACTGGGTCGGTGTGAGACTGGGTCAGTGGGAGACTCTCAGTGTGGGAGACTGGGTCAGTGTGGGAGAGTGGGTCAGTGTGGAAGACTCTCAGTGTGGGAGACTGGGTCAGTGGGAAACCCTCAGTGTGGGAGACTGGGTCGGTGTGGGAGACTGGGTCGGTGTGAGACTCACAGTGTGTGAGACTGGGTCGGTGTGGGAGACTGGGTCAGTGAGAGACTCTCAGTGTGTGAGATTGGGTCGGTGTGGGAGACTGGGTCAGTGTGAGACTCTCAGTGTGGGAGAGTGGGTCAGTGTGGGAGAGTGGGTCAGTGTGGGAGACGGTCAGTGTGAGACTCTCAGTGTGTGAGTGGATCGGTGTGGGAGACTGGGTCAGTGTGAGACTCTCAGTGTGTGAGACTGGGTCAGTGTGGGAGACTGGGTCAATGGGAGACCCTCAGTGTGAGAGACTGGGTTAGTGTGGGAGACTGGGTCAGTGTGGGAGACTGGGTCAGTGTGGGAGACTGGGTCGGTGTGAGAGACTGGGTCAGTGGGAGAGACTGGGTCGGTGGGAGACTGGGTCGGTGGGAGACCCTCAGTGTGGGAGACTGGGTCAGTGTGGGAGACGGTCAGTGTGGGAGAGTGGGTCAGTGTGAGACTGGGTCAGTGTGTGAGACTGGGTCAGTGTGGGAGAGTGGGTCAGTGAGAGACTCTCAGTGTGTGAGATTGGGTCGGTGTGGGAGACTGGGTCAGTGTGAGACTCTCTGTGTGGGAGAGTGGGTCAGTGTGGGAGACTGGGTCGGTGTGGGAGACTGGGTCGGTGGGAGACTGGGTCAGTGTGGGAGACTGGGTCAGTGTGGGAGACTGGGTCGGTGGGAGACTGGGTCAGTGTGTGAGACTGGGTCAGTGTGGGAGACTGGGTCAATGTGGGAGACTCTCAGTGTGGGAGAGTGGGTCAGTGTGAGACTCTCAGTGTGAGAGACTGGGTCAGTGTGGGAGACTGGGTCAATGTGAGAGACTCTCGGTCTGGGAGACTGGGTCAGTGTGGGAGACTGGGTCGGTGTGGGAGACTGGGTCGGTGTGGGAGACTGGGTCGGTGTGGGAGACTGGGTCGGTGTGGGAGACTGGGTCAGTGTGGGAGACTGTGTCAGTGTGTGAGACTGGGTCGGTATGAGACTCTCAGTGTGTGAGACTGGGTCAGTGGGAGACTGGGTCAGTGTGGGAGACTGGGTCAGTGTGAGAGACTGGGTCAGTGGGAGACTGGGTCGGTGTGGGAGACTGAGTCAGTGTGAGACTCTCAGTGTGGGAGACTGGGTCGGTGTGAGACTCTCAGTGTGGGAGACTGGGTCGGTGGGAGACTCTCAGTGTGGGAGACTGGGTCGGTGTGAGAGACTGGGTCGGTGGGAGACTCTCAGTGTGGGAGACTGGGTCGGTGTGGGAGACTGGGTCAGTGTGGGAGACTGGGTCAGTGTGGGAGACTGGGTCAGTGTGAGACTCTCAGTGTGGGAGACTGGGTCGGTGGGAGACTCTCAGTGTGGGAGACTGGGTCGGTGGGAGATTCTCAGTGTGAGAGACTGGGTCAGTGTGAGACTCTCAGTGTGGGAGACTGGGTCGGTGTGAGACTCTCAGTGTGGGAGACTGGGTCGGTGTGGGAGACTGGGTCGGTGTGAGGGTCAGTGTGGGAGACTGGGTCGGTGTGAGACTCTCAGTGTGAGAGACTGGGTCGGTGTGAGACTGGGTCAGTGGGAGACTCTCAGTGTGGGAGACTGGGTCAGTGTGGGAGAGTGGGTCAGTGTGGAAGACTCTCAGTGTGGGAGACTGGGTCAGTGGGAAACCCTCAGTGTGGGAGACTGGGTCGGTGTGGGAGACTGGGTCGGTGTGAGACTCACAGTGTGTGAGACTGGGTCGGTGTGGGAGACTGGGTCAGTGAGAGACTCTCAGTGTGTGAGATTGGGTCGGTGTGGGAGACTGGGTCAGTGTGAGACTCTCAGTGTGGGAGAGTGGGTCAGTGTGGGAGAGTGGGTCAGTGTGGGAGACGGTCAGTGTGAGACTCTCAGTGTGTGAGTGGGTCGGTGTGGGAGACTGGGTCAGTGTGAGACTCTCAGTGTGTGAGACTGGGTCAGTGTGGGAGACTGGGTCAATGGGAGACCCTCAGTGTGAGAGACTGGGTTAGTGTGGGAGACTGGGTCAATGTGGGAGACTGGGTCAGTGTGGGAGACTGGGTCAGTGTGGGAGACTGGGTCGGTGGGAGAGACTGGGTCAGTGGGAGAGACTGGGTCGGTGGGAGACTGGGTCGGTGGGAGACCCTCAGTGTGGGAGACTGGGTCAGTGTGGGAGACTGGGTCAGTGTGAGAGACTGGGTCGGTGTGAGACTCTCAGTGTGGGAGACTGGGTCGGTGGGAGACTCTCAGTGTGGTTGACTGGTTCGGTGTGAGACTGGGTCAGTGGGAGACTCTCAGTGTGGGAGACTGGGTCGGTGGGAGACTCTCAGTGTGGGAGACTGGGTCAGTGTGGGAGACTGGGTCGGTGTGGGAAACTGGGTCGGTGGGAGACTGGGTCAGTGTGGGAGACTGGGTCGGTGGGAGACTGGGTCAGTGTGTGAGACTGGGTCAGTGTGTGAGACTGGGTCAGTCTGAGAGACTGGGTCAATGTGGGAGACTGGGTCGGTGTGAGACTCTCAGTGTGGGAGACTGGGTCGGTGGGAGACTCTCAGTGTGGGAGACTGGGTCGGTGTGAGGGTCAGTGTGGGAGACTGGGTCGGTGTGAGACTCTCAGTGTGGGAGACTGGGTCAGTGTGGGAGACTGGGTCGGTGGGAGACTCTCAGTGTGGGAGTCTGGGTCGGTGTGAGAGACTGGGTCGGTGGGAGACTCTCAGTGTGGGAGACTGGGTCGGTGTGAGAGACTGGGTCAGTGTGAGAGACTGGGTCGGTGTGAGACTCTCAGTGTGGGAGACTGGGTCGGTGTGAGACTCTCAGTGTGGGAGACTGGGTCGGTGGGAGACTCTCAGTGTGGGAGACTGGGTCAGTGTGAGAGACTGGGTCAGTGTGAGAGACTGGGTCGGTGGGAGACTCTCAGTGTGGGAGACTGGGTCGGTGGGAGACTCTCAGTGTGAGAGACTGGGTCGGTGTGAGACTCAGTGTGGGAGACTGGGTCGGTGGCAGACTGGGTCGGTGGGAGACTCTCAGTGTGGGAGACTGGGTCAGTGTGAGAGACTGGGTCGGTGGGAGACTCTCAGTGTGGGAGACTGGGTCGGTGTGAGACTGGGTCAGTGTGAGAGACTGGGTCAGTGGGAGACTCTCAGTGTGGGAGACTGGGTCAGTGGGAGACTCTCAGTGTGGGAGACTGGGTCGGTGGGAGACTCTCAGTGTGGGAGACTGGGTCAGTGTGAGACTCTCAGTCTGAGAGACTGGGTCAATGGGAGACTCTCAGTGTGGGAGACTGGGTCAATGTGGGAGACTCTCAGTGTGAGAGACTGGGTCACTGTGGGAGACTGGGTCGGTGTGGGAGACTGGGTCGGTGTGGGAGACTGGGTCAGTGTGAGACCCTCAGTGTGAGAGACTGGGTCAATGTGGGAGACTCTCAGTGTGAGAGACTGGGTCGGTGTGAGACTCACAGTGTGAGAGACTGGGTCAGTGGGAGACTGGGTCAGTGGGAGACTCTCAGTGTGGGAGACTGGGTCGGTGGGAGACTCTCAGTGTGAGAGACTGGGTCAATGTGGGAGACTCTCAGTGTGAGAGACTGGGTCGGTGTGAGACTCACAGTGTGAGAGACTGGGTCAGTGGGAGACTGGGTCAGTGGGAGACTCTCAGTGTGAGAGACTGGGTCAGTGTGGGAGACAGGGTCGGTGTGGGAGACTGGGTCAGTGGGAGACTCTCAGTGTGGGAGACTGGGTCGGTGTGAGACTCTCAGTGGTAGACTGGGTCAGTGGGAGACTGGGTCGGTGTGGGAGACTGAGTCAGTGTGAGACTCTCAGTGTGGGAGACTGGGTCGGTGGGAGACTCTCAGTGTGGTAGACTGGGTCAGTGTGGGAGACTGGGTCGGTGGGAGACTCTCAGTGTGGGAGACTGGGTCAGTGTGGGAGACTGGGTCGGTGGGAGACTCAGTGTGGGAGACTGGGTCAGTGTGGGAGACTGGGTCGGTGGGAGACTCTCAGTGTGGTAGACTGGGTCAGTGTGGGAGACTGGGTCGGTGGGAGACTCTCAGTGTGGGAGTGGGTCAGTGTGGGAGACTGGGTCGGTGGGAGACTCTCAGTGTGTGAGACTGGGTCACTGGGAGTCTCTCAGTGTGGGAGACTGGGTCAGTGTGAGAGACTGGGTCAGTGTGAGAGACTCTCAGTGTGGGAGACTGGGTCAGTGTTAGAGACTTTCAGTGTGGGAGACTGGGTCAGTGGGAGACTGGGTCAGTGTGAGAGACTCACAGTGTGGGAGACTGGGTCAGTGAGAGACTGGGTCAGTGTGGGAGACTGGGTCGGTGGGAGACTGGGTCAGTTGGAGACTGGGTCGGTGGGAGACTGGGTCAGTGTGGGAGACTGGATCGGTGGGAGACTGGGTCGGTGGGAGAGACTCTCAGTGTGGGAGACTGGGTCAGTGTGAGAGACTCTCAGTGTGGGAGACTGGGTCGGTGTGGGAGACTGGGTCGGTGTGGGAGACTGGGTCAGTGTGAGAGACTGGGTCGGTGTGAGACTCTCAGTGTGGGAGACTCTCAGTGTGCGAGACTGGGTCAGTGGGAGACTGGGTCAGTGGGAGACTGGGTCAGTGTGGGAGACTGGGTCAGTGTGGGAGACTGGGTCAGTGTGGGAGACTGGGTCGGTGGGAGACTGGGTCAGTGTGAGAGACTGGGTCGGTGTGAGACTCTCAGTGTGAGAGACTGGGTCGGTGGGAGACTCTCAGTGTGGGAGACTGGGTCGGTGGGAGACTCTCAGTGTGGGAGACTGGGTCAGTGGGAGACTCTCAGTGTGGGAGACTGGGTTAGTGGGAGACTCTCAGTGTGGGAGACTGGGAGTGTGAGAGACTGGGTTGGTGGGAAACTGGGTCGGTGTGGGAGACTGGGTCAGTGTGAGAGACTGGGTCAGGGTGGGAAACTGGGTCAGTGTGAGAGACTGGGTCAGTGTGGGAGACTGGGTCAGTGTGTGAGACTGGGTCGGTGTGAGACTCTCAGTGTGTGAGAGTGGGTCAGTGTGGGAGACTGGGTCAGTGTGGGAGACTGGGTCAGTGGGAGACTCTCAGTGTGGGAGACTGGGTCGGTGTGGGAGACTGGGTCAGTGTGAGAGACTGGGTCGGTGGGAGACTCTCAGTGCGGGAGACTCTCAGTG
Source organism: Hypanus sabinus (assembly GCF_030144855.1). Classification (NCBI taxonomy): domain Eukaryota; kingdom Metazoa; phylum Chordata; class Chondrichthyes; order Myliobatiformes; family Dasyatidae; genus Hypanus; species Hypanus sabinus. Next base: position 128,480 of record NC_082735.1, on the reverse strand, counting down.
TGGGAGACTGGGTCGGTGTGGGAGTCTGGGTCAGTGTGAGAGACTGGGTCGGTGGGAGACTGGGTCGGTGTGGGAGACTGGGTCAGTGTGAGACACTGGGTCGGTGGGAGACTCTCAGTGTGGGAGACTGGGTCAGTGTGGGAGACTGGGTCAGTGTGGGCGACTGGGTCAGTGTGAGACTCTCAGTGTGGGAGACTGGGTCGGTGTGAGACCACCCAAGTGGGACTTTGGGTCAGTGTGGGAGATTTGGTGAGTGTGAGATTCTCAGAATGGGAGACTTAGGTCAGAGTGAATCTCCCTGAATGGAGGACTGGGTCAGTGTGAGAGTCTGTGTCAGTGTGCTAGATTGGGTCATTGCAGGAGATTTGGTTAGTTTGAGGCTCTCAGAATCAGAGATTCGGTCAGTATGAGACCTTCAGTGTAGGAATCTGGTTCAGTGTTGGGAGACTGGATAAGTGGGTGATCCTCAGACTGGGAAAATGGCTCAGTGTGAGACCGTCAGCTTGAGAGACTGCATCAGTATGGTGACCTTAGAGTGTGAGAGTGGGTTATTGTAGGACCCTCAGAAAGGAAAACTGAGTTCGTGTGGGACCCCAGTATGGGAGTCTCGGTCACTGGTGATCTCCCCACAGCCCTACAGCTCCTGTCTTTTCTGATTATTATAGTGTTGTTTTAACTGTCAGCTCCTTTCTGACTTTTATAGTGGCTTTCAGAGGGTGTATTAGGAGTCTCTGAGACTCCTTGGGGGAGTAGCAAGTTTTTATTAAATGAACCAACATTGAAGTTTTCAGGTTTCTTGGAGTGGTGCTTGTGTTCTAGGGGAAGGCTGGAGAGCACGGGATTCCAGGACACCCAGGAGCACCAGGCGTGGGACTACCAGGGATACAGGTTAGTGTTCACTCACCCCTGACAGTTAGACCAGACTCACCTTGGAGACGCAGTGAAGAGCAATTCGAGGGACAGCATCACAACTCTAAACCTTGCCCAAGGTTTAGGAATTTCAGATTCTCCCTTACCCGAGACTAGCCTCATCCTAATCACAAGACCCATGGCCCCAAAAAGAGCAGCAAGACGTAGACCAATGTTTCAGCCCACAGGCACCTGCCGTGGGGCAAGCCAGAGAGAGACATGGTTAATGGGAGCCCTGCTCACACATTGCTCTGCCTCCACCCATGCACAGACTGGCTTTGGACCACTAGTCCCTGGAAATTAGAGGCGGTGTGTTAAGCTGTGTCTCACCTCTTGCTCTACCTGGCCTGGCAATGATTAATGGCCTGCATGATGGAAGTTTCACTGCTCTCAGTCATATTGCACAGTGATACTGAAAGGTGTAGAAATCCCAGAAATATTTGAGACTTACGGTGAATTCCTACGTACAGGAAAAGGATAGGGATAGATAATTAACAGCAGATTACATAACAGACCAGACAAGGGGTTGTATGATTATCTCTGGCTCCCAGGTTCTACATTTTGCAAAATATGAACAGATCCCAGAAGCCCTCTTCCTGCAGGAACTGGTCCCATAGATGCATATCAGGCTGGGGGTGTCGAGGTGCTTCCTGGATGTGAATGTAGTCTGGCTCCATCCCCCAGCTGCTCCGTTCAAGAGAAGCACTGATCCTAAGATGCAGCTCCATATTGTCAGATCTGAGTCTATCACAGTGGCTGTAGCTGTGGTGTATTCTCTCTTGTCTGTGGCGGGCAAGTTAACCATGCAAATACTCTGAGCAGGAATTGAACCTGGGTTGCTGGTGCTCTATAGTGTTGCATACGCATTATGCTAACATGCATTGAGGAGAGATACCGGAACTGTTACGTACCCCGTAACTGGGTCACTTTCCAGCAAAGGTAGAGTGGTCCGTTGAAGTCTGATGGTACTATTTTTAACCATATTTATTGATAAAAATACACAAAATAATGTCAATGCAAACATACAGATAATATACGTCGTCAATACTACATCTAAAAGCGCGGGTATAATAATAATCAATAAGAAATAGCTCTATCGTTGTCTAGGGGGATAATGTATTGTCCGATGGAAATATAAAAGTCACTTTTAGTTCGTTCAAGCTGCAGCATTTTGGTTTGAGAGAAAGACGGGTTAAAACTTGCCCAGTCCTTTTATGATGTCAATCCTTCGAGAGTCGTTGGGAGTTGATTTCCCGGTTGTTAGCTAAAAACCATTCTTCTGTGGTCAAGGCACACCGATTCCGGGGCAAATGGAAACAGATGCACGTGGCCTTCCCACTGGCTTCCGCTATTACGGGATCGCTAGCGTTTCTTCTGGTGCGTCTGAGGGGCTGTTCCCACAGACCCTCTTTTATCCTGACTCACAGGGTCTCAGATGTCAATCAGGTTGAGATGATGCAATCTCTCCACCAACCTCCCCCTTGGTTCATTGCCTGGGGCTTTGATGCATCGCACAGGATGCAATACACAAGTCCATCTCCAAGAGACAATAGCGGGTATCAATGGGTCCCCTCTCGGAGGCCAGGTCACATTCCAATCTTTGTGAATTCTGCATGTCTTTCTCTCATTTCCTGGGTCTCCTGAACAGACTCAATAGTGATCTTGTGATTCTCACAAAGGAGGGGGCTACCCCCTCAGAGCTGTGGTGCATTCATAACAGAACAAGGCTCCTCAGTCCACTGTCCTCACTGACCTTCAGTCACCAATTTAAACTGATTCCACATGAATTCCATTACTGTATTTATTCTCCTGACATTCCCATCAATTCCCCTTCAGATTCCACCATTCATCTACACACTACAGGTAGTTTACAGTGGCCATTTAACTTGGTCGGATGTGAGAGGAAGTGGGATCACCTAGAGGAAGCACATGTGGTCACTGTGAGAAACTGCTTGTGGACCTCACAGACTGCAAAGGTCAGCACTGAACCTGGATCTGTTGTGGCTGGTCCGCTGTGCTTCCTCACGTGATCAAAGCGGTTATGTGACGTCAGCCAACTGCCTGTGGCTAACTGCTGCCTTTATCTTCCAGGGAAAGGAAGGAGAGCCTGGAACTCCTGGACTGCCAGGGAAAAGAGGCTTCCCAGTAAGTACTACTGATGCTCCAGCTGCTCTGCCCTGCCCCTGTCATCCTTCATTTGCCATGTGCCTGATGGGTTCACCACATGATGTTTGTAGGCTGGGTAGAGAGTTCTGACCTGGGTCAAGTCTCAGAAAAATGGCAGAATTCAGAATAAAAGGGTAGAGGAAGGGTGTGCGAGGAGGCAAGCATGAGTTGGCAGATGATAGGTGAATTCAGGTGATGGGGAAGGGATGTGGGTGGGTGGGAGTGAAGTGGGAATGACATGAGAGACAGAAAGGTGATCGGTGGATTCAGGTGATGGGGGATGGGATGTGGGTGGGTGGGAGTGAAGTGGGAATGACATGAGAGACAGAAAGGTGATCGGTGGAAGTGTTGAAAACAATGGAACCTGACAGGCAAAGAAGTGGACCAAGGAATAACTAAGGTGGGAAACCAGAAATGGAGGGGGGAGGTGTGGATTCCTTGGAATAAAGTTCATGACTCTTCCTGATGAAGAGTCCTAGCCTGAAATGTTGGCTGTTTATTCCCTTCCTTCGATTCCTTGTGACCCGCAGAGTTCTTTCCAGCATTTTGTCTGTGTGTTGTTTCACTCTCTGGACTTCTGCTTTACATATTAACGATTTAGGTGTTCGAAATGAAGGTTTTTTACTCCCTGGAAAATTGCTATCAACCACATTGTCAGTGGTTTCTGTGCTCCTGCTGCCACCTATCGCCTAGGCTGATGAAAAGTTCTCCTTTCTTCACAGGAAGTTTCAATGTAGAGGGTGACAAATATCCTAGTGGGAAGATTTTCTAATGCTGCATGGAGTTGGGGTGGGGGGTGGATTTAGTGTTTAAACTGGAGCTGCAGGAGGATGGGAACCAGAATGCCAGAATAGATATTGGAGAGTTTGTGCAGACAGATGTTGTTAAGACTTCAGACAAAGTCAACTAATGTCCTGAGCTACATATATTTCAATGCCAGAATTATAGACCAGGCAGATGAGATTAGGCAATAGATCAACACTGTAATTATGATATTGTAACCATTTGTGAGACTTGGTTGCAGAAGGGACAGGGCTGGCAGCTCATTATTCTGGGATTCTGTTGCTTTAGACATGACAGAGTAGGAGAGATTAAAGGGTGAGGAGAGGTTTTAGTCAGGACAGACTGGAGAACTCACCCAATGAGATTTTATGGGTGGAACTGAGGAATAAGAAAGGTATCAAGTAAAAAGGGCTAAATTACATACCACCCAGTAGTCCTCAGGATTCAGAGGAACAAGTTTGTAGAGAATATGTCAGATGTTGTATGAAACATCATTTGTTATAGTAGGTAATTTTAACCTTCCGCATATTGACTGGGGATCCCATACTGTAAAAAGACTAAATGGGATAGAGTTTGTCAAACATGTTCAGAGAGTTTGCTTCATCAGTACGTAAAAGTCCCAATGAGGGAATGAATGATACTGGATCTGCTATTAACAAATAAGACAGAGCAACTGACAGAAGTTTGTGCAGGGGAACACTTTGGATCCAGTTTGCCTTCAGTTTCAAAGTAAATATGGAAAAGGACAGGTCTGGTGCATAGGATGACATTCTAAATTGGAGAAAACCCAATTTTGATTGTATCAGAAAAGATCTGGCAAGTGTGGATAGGGACAGGTTATAGTCTGGCAAAGGAGTACATGGCCAATAGCAGGTCTTCAAAAGTGAAAGTTTAGGAATACAAAGCTTGCATGTGCCTGTCAGAATAAAGGGTAAAGATAACAGCTGTAGGGATACTCCTATTCTGGGGTCTATCAGGGGTCTCACACTGACCCAGTCATCCATTCTGAAGGTCTTACACTGACCCAGTATCCCATTCTGGGGTCTCACACTGACCCAGTATCCCATTCTGGGGTCTCACGCTGACCCAGTATCCCATTCTGGGGTCTCACACTGACCCAGCATCCCATTCTGGGGTCTCACACTGACCCAGTATCCCATTCTGGGGTCTCACACTGACACAGCCTTGCATTCTGGCAGTCCCACACTAAGGATCTCACACTGATACAGTCTCCCACAAAAAAGATGTAAATAAAAGTTGAAAGAGTACAGAGAAAATATACAAGATGTTGCTGGGACTGGAGGACCTGACTTATAAAGAAAGATTGAATAGGTGAGGACTTTATTCCTTGGAATTTACAAGATTAAGGGGAGGTCTGATAGAGGGATCCAAAATCATGATGGGTATAGATAGAGTAAATGCAAGCAGACTTTTTCCACTGGGGTTGTGGGACCATAATTAGAGGTCATGGGTTAATGAAGAAAGGTGAAAATTACAGGGGGGAACATCAGGGCAAATTTCTTTATACACAGCCATACGAGCTGCTACTGCTGGGATGTGTGTAAGATCGATTTCAACATTTAAGAGAAGTTTGGATAGGTACTTGGATATGTAAGGGAGAGCTTTGATCCGGTGCAGGTCAGTGGGAGTAGGCAGTTTAAATAGGTTGGCACAGACTAGGTAGGCCACAGGGCCTGTTTCTATGACTTTTCTATGACTCCAACAGTACAACACAGTATGAGTCCTTTGGCATGAGAGTACAATACAGAACGGGCCTTTTGGCACATTGATATAACACAGTACAGGCCCTTTGGTGCAACAGTACAACACAGTATGGGTCCTTGGACACCACAGCACAACACAACACTAGGGGACCAATGACAAAATAGTACAAGACAGTAGGGCCCTTGGGCACAACACAACAACACAGTACAGGCCCTTTGATAGAACAGTACAACACAGAATTCAATCTTAGTGGTCGTCTTTGACTTCGAAGGACGAACAACAACAACAACACAGAATGGGCCCTTTGGCCTAACAGCACTATACAGTACGGGTCCTTAGGTACATTAATATAACACAGTACAGGCTCTTTGGCACAGCACTACAACACAGAATGGGGCCTTTGGCATAACACATTACAATAAAATTCAGGCCCTTCGGCACAACAGTACAATGGGCCCTTTCACACAATGGTACAACACATTACGGCCATTTGGCACAACACTGTAGAATACAGTACGGGCCCTTTGGAACAATGGTACAACACAGTATGGACCTTTGGGGACAATACTACAGCACAACACACTAGGGGTCCTTTGGCACAACTGTACAGCACAGTACAGGTCCTTGGGCAAAATAGTACAAGAGAACACACTAAGGGCCCATTGGGAAAACAGTATAAGACAGTATGGGCCCTTGGGCACAACAGGCCAACACAGTACAGGCCTTTTCGCAGAACAGGGCTATGCAATATGGGACCTTCGGCACAACGGTACAACATAGTACGGGCATTTTGGCACAACAGTACAATACAGTATGGGCATTTTGGCACAACGGTACAACACAGTATGGGCATTTTGGCACAACAGTACAACACAGTATGGGCATTTTGGCACAACAGTACAACACAGTACAGACTCCTTGGCACAACAATACCACACAGTATGGGTCCTTGGGCACAACAGTACAACACAGAACAGGCTCTTACGTACAACAGTACATCACAGATCAGCCCCTTTGGCAGAACAGTACAACACAGTATGGGCTCTTTGTCACCAGTACAACACAAGGAACCCCTTGGCACAACAGTACAACAGAGTACGGGCCCTTAGGCAACACAGTACAACAGAGTTAAGGAGCTGGATAGATATCTGATGGATAGGGGAATCAAGGGATATGGGGACAAGGCAGGGACTGGGTATTGATAGTGAATGATCAGCCATGATCTCAGAATGGTGGTGCAGACTCGAGGGGCCGAATGGTCTACTTCTGCACCTATTGTCTATTATCTATTGTCTCATTTTGGGCAAAACAGAACAAGAGAACACACTACAGGCCAATTGGGAAAACAGTACATCACAGTACAGGCCCTTTGGCACACAATACAATACAGTGCAGCCCCTTGTGCACAATAGTGTAATGCAGTACGGGCCTATTGGACAGAACAGTACACTACAGTATGGGCCCTTTGGCACAACAATAGAACATAATCGCACCAAGAGGCGGAGCGGGAAAAGGTAAAAGAAGCTGGAGAGAGGCTGTTTTTCTTTTAACTGATCGCGACAAAGAGGCTAGACTGCACAGGCGTGAAACGTAGCACGCCAAAGGTTTAAAAAGAAAGACCGCTATATACAACAGCCATCGTCGGAGTGGACTGAGGCAGAGTGGGTCGGCTTTGGCTCAATCAGGCTTCGGCGAGAACAGGCAGAGGCAAGTTTTGAACGGGGCACGACTGTGCAAGCGCGTGAAAGTTGGCCCGTGAGGCAGCGGGAGAATTTAAACAGCGAAGAGAGGCTGAGTACGAGCTTCACTCCAGGTGAGGTAAGGCTGGGTAATTAATTAATCTAATTAGCTTAGGAGTAGGTAATGGAGGCAGCAGTTAGGGCAGTCGGGTGCTCCGTTTGCAGTATGTGGGAAGTCAGGACGAGCACAGCTGTCCCTGATAACTACACCTGCAAAAGGTGCATCCAGCTGCAGCTCCTGACAAACCGAGTTAGGGAACTGGAGCTGGAGCTGGATGAACTTCGGATCATTCGGGAGGCAGAGGCAGAAATAGACAGGAGTTTCAGGGAGATAGTCACCCCGAGGAGTCAGGAGACAGGTAGCTGGGTGACTGTCAGGAGAGGGAAGGGGAATAGACAGGAAGAGCAGAACAGTTCCCATCAACAATAAGTGTACCATTTTGGATACTGTTGGTGAGGACGACCTACCAGGGACAAGTTGCAGTGGTTGCAACTCTGGCACCGAGACTGGACCCTCGGCTCAGAAGGGAAGGAGAGAAAAGAGGAGAGCAGTAGTGATAGGGGATTAGATAGTTAGGGGGACAGATAGGAGGTTCTGTGGAAGAGATCGAGAATCCTGGATGGTCTGCTGCCTCCCTGGTGCCAGGGTTTAGTTATCTAAATCTAATCGATATCTCGGATCGAGTTCTCAGTATTCTCAAGAGGGAGGGTGAGCAGCCAGATGTCGTGATCCATGTAGGGACCAATGACGTGGGTAGGAAGAGTGTGGAGTTCCTGAAAGGTGAGTTTAGGGAGCTAGGTGCCGAGTTAAAGGATTCTCCAGGATAGCAATCTCAGGATTGCTACCAGTGCCACGTGCAGGTGGGTTTAGAAATAGTAAGATAGTGCAGATCAACACATGGCTGAAGACATGGTGCAAGAGGGAGGGCTTCAGATTTATAGATATTTGGGCAGTTTTCCAGGGAAGGTGGGACCTGTTCCGGCAGGACGGTTTACATCTGAACTGGAGGGGGACAAATATTCTTGCAGGTAGGTTTGCTAGAGAGGCTCCAGTGGATTTAAACTAGATATGAGGGGGGAGGGGAACCAGAGTGTAGGAACAGATGTATGGGAGAAGGAAGAAAAAGAAGATGGTAAGGTTCTTTGTACTGTTAGACATAAACAGAGAGGAAGAGGTGGAGAATTTCTTAAATGCATTTATTTTAATGCTAGGAGCATTGTAAGAAAGGTGGATGAGCTTAGAGCATGGATTGATACCTGGAAATATGATGTTGTAGTTATGAGTGAAACATGGTTGCAGGACAGGTGTGATTAGCAACTAAATATTCCTGGATTTTGTTGCTACAGGTGTTATAGAATCGGAGGGACAAGAGGGAGAGGTGTTGCGTTGCTTGTCAGAGAAAATATTACAGCGGTGCTCTGGCAGGATAGAATAGAGGGCTCGTCTAGGGAGGCTATTTGGGTGGATTTGAGGAATGGGAATGGTGTAGTAACACTTATAGGGGTGTATTATAGACCACCTAATGGGGAGCGAGAATTGGAGGAGCAAATTTGCAAGGAGATAGCAGATATTTGTAGTAAGCACAGGGTTGTGATTGTGGGAGATTTTAATTTTCCACACATAGACTGGGAAGCCCATACTGTAAAAGGGCTGGATGGTTTGGAGTTTATAAAATGTGTGCAGGATAGTTTTTTACAGCAATACATAGAGGTACCAACTAGAGAAGGGGCAGTGTTGGATCTCCTGTTAGGAAATGAGATAGGTCAGGTGACGGAGGTATGTGTTGGGGAGCACTTCAGGTCCAGTGATCACAATGCCATTAGTTTCAATATAATTATGGAGAAGGATAGGACTGGACCCAGGGTTGAGATTTTTGATTGGAGAAGGACTAACTTTGAGGTGATGCGAAAGGATTTAGGAGTGGATTGGGACAATTTGTTTTATGGGAAGGATGTAATAGAGAAATGGAGGTCATTTAAAGGTGAAATTTTGAGGGTACAGAATCTTTATGTTCCTGTTAGGTTGAAAGGAAAGATTAAAAGTTTGAGAGAGCCATGTTTTTCAAGGGATATTGGAAACCTGGTTAGGAAAAGAGAGATATCTACAATAAATATAGGCAGCATGGAGTAAATGATGTGCTCGAGGAATATAAAGAATGTAAGAAGAATTTTAAGAAAGGAATTAGAAAAGCAAAAGAAGATACGAGGTTGCTTCGGCAAGTAAGGTGATAATAAGTCCAAAGGGTTTCTACAGTTATATTAATAGCAAAAGGATAGTGAGGAATAAAATTTATCCCTTAGAGAATCAGAGTGGACAGCTATGTGTAGAGCCAAAAGAGATGGGGGAGATTTTGAACAATTTCTTTTCTTTGGTATTCATTAAGGAGAAGGATATTGAATTGTGTAAGGTAAGGGAAACAAGTACGGAAGTTATGAAAACTATGATGATTAAAGAGGAGGAAGTACTGTGCTTTTAAGGAATATAAAAGTGGATAAATCTCCGGGTCCTGACAGGATATTCCCTAGGACTAGTTAGTGTATTTCTACACTAACTTAGGTTAGTGTAGAAATAGCAGGGGCTCTGACAGAATATCGTATTGCTCATGTGGTTGCATTGTTTAAAAAGGGTTCGAGGAGTAAACCTAGCAATTATAGGCCTGTCAGTTTGATGTCAGTGGTGAGTAGATTAATGGAAAATATTCTTAGAGATGGTATATATAATTATCTGGATAGACAGGGTCTGATTAGGAACAGTCAACATGGATTTGTGCGTGGAAGGTCATGTTTGACAAATCTTATTGAATTTTTTGAAGAGGTTACGAGGAAAGTTGTCGAGGGTAGAGCAGTGGATGTTGTCTATATGGACTTCAGTAGGGCCTTTGGCAAGGTACTGCACGGAAGGTTAGTTAGGAAGGTTCAATCGTTAGGTGTTAATATTGAAGTAGTAAAATGGATTCAACAGTGGCTGGATGGGAGATACCAGAGAGGAGTGGTGGATAACTGTTTGTCAGGTTGGAGGCCGGTGACTAGTGGTGTGCCTCAGGGATCTGTACTGGGTCCAATGTTGTTTGTCATATACATTAATGATCTGGATGATGGGTGGTAAATTGGATTAGTAAGTATGCAGATGATACTAAGGTAGTGGATAATGAAGTAGGTTTTCAAAGCTTGCAGAGAGATTTAGGCCAGTTAGAAGAGTGGGCTGAACGTTGGCAGATGGAGTTTAATGCTGATAAGTGTGAGGTGCTACATTTTGGTAGGAATAATCCAAATAGGACATACATGGTAAATGGTAGCGCATTGAAGAATGCAGTAGAACAGAGTGATCTCGGAATAATGGTGCATAGTTCCCTGAAGGTGGAATCTCATGTAGATAGGGTGGTGAAGAAAGCTTTTGGTATGTTGGCCTTTCTAAATCAGAGCATTGAGTATAGGAGTTGGGATGTAATGTTAAAATTGTACAAGGCATTGGTAAGGCCGAATTTGGAGTATTGTGTACAGTTCTGGTCACCGAATTATAGGAAAGATGTCAACAAAATAGAGAACAGAGAAGATTTACTAGAATGTTACCTGAGTTTCAGCGCCCTAAGTTACAGGGAAAGGTTGAACAAGTTACGTCTTTGTTCTTTGGAGTGTAGAAGGTTGAGCAGGGACTTGATAGAGTATTTAAAATTATGAGGGGGATAGATAGAGTTGACGTGGATAGGCTTTTTCCATTGAGATTTGGGGAGATTCAAACAGGAGGACATGAGAGCTAGGGGGCAAAAGTTTAAGGGTAACACAAGGGGGAATTTCTTAACTCAGAGAGTGGTAGCTGTGTGGAACGAGCTTCCAGTAGAAGTGGTAGAGGCAGGTTCGGTATTGTCATTTAAAGTAAAATTGGATAGGTATATGCACCTTATGGGCTGAGTGCGGATCAGTGGGACTAGGTGAGACTAAGCTTTCGGCACAGACTAGAAGGGCCAAGATGGCCTGTTTCCGTGTTGTAGTTATTATATGGTTATATGTTTCATGGTTATAATATGGGCCCCTTGACACCTTGGCAAAATAGTACAAGAAACTACAGGCCCTTGTGTACAATTGTACATCACAGTGATCAGGCAAGTTAGGGAAACAGTTAATTATAGGAAGGGGAAATTTGAGGCTATCAGGCAGGAACTTGGAAGCATAAGTTGGGAGCAGATGTTCTCAAGGAAACGTACGCAAGAAATGTGGCAAATGTTCAGAGGATATTTACACGGGGTTCTGCATAGGCACGTTCTAATGAGACAGGGAAAGTATGGTAGGGTACAGGAACCATAGTGCACAATGGCTGTTGTAAATCTAGTCAAGAAGAAAAGAAGAGGTTTAAAAATCTAGGTCATGAAAGGTATCTAGAAGATTATAAGGCTTGCAGGAAGGAGCTTCAGAAGGAAATTAGGAGAGCCAGAAGGGGCCATGAGAATAGCCTGGTGGACAGGGTTAGGGAAACTCTAAGGCAGTCTACAAGAATGGGAAGAGCAAGAGCGTAAGATGTGAGGGAATACGACCAATCAAATGTGACAGTGGAAAAGTGTGTATTGAACCGGAGGAGATAGTAGAGGTATTTAATGAATACTTCACATCAATATTCACTACAGAAAAGGATCTTGGCGATTGTAGGGATGACTTGCAATGGACTGAAAAGCTTGCGCATGTAGATATGAAAGAGGATGTGTAGGAGCTTTTGGAAAGTATCAGGTTGGATAAGTCACTGGGACCAGGTGAGATGTAGCCTAGGCTACTGTGGAAGGAGATTGCTGAGCCTCTGGCGATGATCTTTACATCGTCAGTGGGGATGGGAAAGGTTCCGGAGGATTGGAGGTTTGCGGATGTTGTTCCCTTATTCAAGAAATGCAGGAGAGATAGCCCAGGAAATTATAGGCCAGTGAGTCTTACTTCAGTGGTTGGTAAGTTGATGGAGAAGATCCTGAGAGGCAGGATTTATGAACATTTTGAGAGGCACAATATGATTAGGAATAGTCAGCATGGCTTTGTGAAAGATAGGTTGAGGATGTGCCTAAACACATTAATGAAGGTAGAGCTGTAGATGTAGGGTAAATGGATTTCAGCAAGGCATTTGATAAGGTACCCCATGTAATGCTTATTGAGAAAGTAAGGAGGAATGGGGTCCAAGGGGACATTGCTTTGTGGATCCAGAACAGGCTTGCCCACAGAAGGCAAAGAGTGGTTATAGATGGATCATAATCTTCATTGAGGTCGGTGACCAGTGGTGTGCCTCAGGGATCTGTTCTGGGACCGCTACTCTTCATGATTTTTATAAACGACCTGGATGAGCAAGTGGAGGGATGGGTTAGTAAATTTTCTAATGACATAAAGGTTGGGGGTGTTATGGATAGTGTTACAGTGGGACATTGATAGGATGCAAAACTGGGCTGAGAAGTGGCAGATGGAGTTCAACCCAGATAAGTGTGAGGTGGTTCATTTTGGTAGGTTAAATATGATAGCAGAATATAGTATTATTGGTAAGACTGTTGGCAGTGTGGAGGATCAGAGGGATCTTGGGGTCCGAGTCCACAGGACACTCAAGTTGACTCTGTGGTTAAGAAGCCATTTGGTGTATTGGCCATCATCAACCGTGGGATTGAGGTTAAGTGCCGAGAGGTAATGTTGCAGCTATCTAGGACCCTGGTCAGATCCCACTTGGACTACTGTGCTCATTTCTGGTCACCTCACTACAGGAAGGACATGGAACCCATAGAAAGGGTGCAAAGAAGATTTATAGGGATGTTGCCTGGATTGGGGAGCATGTCTTACGAGAATAGGTTCAGTGAACTTGGCCTTTTCTCCTTGGAGCGACGGTAGATGAGAGGTGACCTGATAGAGGTGTACAAGATAATGAGAGGCATTGATCGTGTGGATAGTCAGAGGTTTTTTCCCCTGGCTGAAATGGCTAGCACGAGAGGGCATAGTTTTAAGGTGCTTGGAAATAGGTACAGAGGGGTAAGTTTTTTATGCAGAGAGTGCTGAGTGCGTGGAATAGGCTGCCAGCGGCAATGGTGGAGGCGGAAATAATAGGGTCTTTAAAGAGACTCCTGGATGGCTATATGGAGCTTAGAAAAATAGGGGGATATGGGTAAGCCTAGATAGGTCTAAGGTATGGGCCCTGGGGCACAACAGTACAGGCCCATGGTCACAATAATATGACACAGTACGGGCCTATTTGGCACAATAGTACAACACAGTTCGGGCCCTTTGGCACCACAGTACAGGCCCTTGGGCATAACACTACTGGCCCTTTACTGCAACAGTGGAACACAGCATGGCCCCTTTAATACAGCAGTACAACACAAGACAGACCCATTGCTACAACAGTGCAACACAAGACGGACCCATTGCTACAACAATACAACACAGGACGGACCCTGGGGCACAACAGTACAACACAGAATGGGCCCTTTGGCACATGATGATGTGCTGATCTTTGGAAACACTCCATTATCAATCTAACTCCCGCCCCTTCACAGCTAATAACCCTCTTTTTTTCTTACATCCATGTGCTGATCTAAAGGTCTCTGAAATGTACCTGTGTCACTCACAGGCACATATCTTTCTGTACAAAACAATATATACAGTTTTTACCATCAATATAACTATTGAGTTTTCAGTGTTTTTATCTAGCTCATTCTTCATTGCACCCAAGCCTACTTGATCTCTTCATTTTCTGTCTCTGTACTCTTCTGATTCTTTTGCCATTTGGATAGTTTTTTGCAGCACAATATTGTGGAACATCCACACTCCTGGTATACAACTTTCTCAGTTAACCTTACAAAAAAATCTTTGAACCAACAGTGATGATTTTTTTTTCATACCGCCTTAGTCAATTTATATATCTGTGCATGGACTTTCCTAGATTGTTATCTGGGCTCAGGAGCTGAATTATAGGAACTGTATCACTTTTTATTACTGTGACCTTTGGACTGATGGTTGATAACATCATAAAAATCTGGGAAAAATTTTGTAACCTTTCATTTTGCTTTGTATTTTAAAGTTGGTGTTGTTTTCTCTTTTTTCAGAATAATACGCCATTACTTAGTTCAGTCATGCTCACAACTGTTTGGAAGTTTTTTGTAAAATCATGCAACTGGTTTTAGTACGCTATAAAACTTGGGAAATTAACTTTCTTAACTTTGCAGCCTTCTGGATCTGTAAGGAAGACAAGTAGCTTGTTCTCTGCATATATTGTGCAGTGGCCCCATTTTTCTAGGGATGAATGGTTTTTGGATTTCAAAGTTCAAAGTAAATTTATTATTAAAATATACGTAGGCGCGTGACGTAGCGTGCCAAAGGTTTAAAAAGGAGAGGAATTTTTCAATGGTCTTTTAAATCAAAGCAAGAGGCAGAGAGTGAAGAAGTAAAGGCATCTTGGAGAGAAGCCATTTTTTTTAACTGATCAGGAAAAAGAGTTAGACTGTGTAGGTGCATGACGTAGTGCGCCAAAGGTTTAAAAGGAAGACCGCCATATACAACAGCCATCATTGGAGTGGACTGAGTCAAAGTGGGATGGCTTTGGCTCAACAGGTTTCAGCATGAACTGGCAGAGGTGAGGGTAGGTTCCGGTAAGTTTTGTTTTGTTCGTTTAGAATAGAGAGAATGCCAGGCAGAATGTTGGAATGCTCTTCTTGCAGGATGTGGGAAGTCAGAGAGACCTCTGGTGTCCCTGACAACGACACCTGAAAGAAGTGCATCCAGCTGCAGCTCCTAACAAACCGCAATAAGGAACTGAAGCAGGAGCTGGATGAGAAGTTTATATAGTAGCGACAGGGAGGCAGTTACGCCAAAGGAGCAGGGCACAGGTAATTGGATTACCATCAGGCGAGGGAAGGGGAAAGGCCAGGCAGAGCAGGGCTCCCCTGTGACCATTCCCCTCAACAACAAGTATACCAATTTGGATACTGTTGGGGGGGATGACTGACCTGGGACAAGCTGCAGCAGCCGGATCTCTGGCACTGTCTGATTCTGCAGTGCAGAAGGGAGGGGGAAGAAGAGGAGAGCAGTAATGATAGGGGACTATCGTTAGAGGTACAGACAGGAGGTTCTGTGGTCGTGACAGAGACTCCCGGATGTTTTGTTGCCTCCCGGGTGCCAGGGTCAGGGATGTCTCTGATCACGTGCACAGCATTCTGAAGTGGGAGGGTGATCAGCCAGATGTCGTGGTACACATCGGTACCAATGACGTAGGAAGAAAGAGTGAGGAGGTCCTGAAGAGTGAGTACAGAGAGCTTGGTAGGAAGTTAAAAAGCAGGACCTCAAGGGTGGTAATCTCAGGATTGCTGCCTGTGCCACGTGCCAGTGAGGGTAAGAATAGGGTGCTCTGGAGGTTGAAGACGTGGCTGAGGAACTGGTGTTGGGGGCAGGTTTTCAGATTTCAGGATCATTGAGACCTCTTCTGGGGCAGGTGGGACCTATACAAAAGAGGCAGGTTACACCTGAACTACAGGGGGACCAATATCCTTTCAGGGAGGTTTGTTAGTGCTATTTGGGGGGGGGGGGGAGTTAAACTAGATTTGCAGGGGGATGGGAACCAGAGTGACAGAGTAGATAGTGGAGCAGAGTGAAAATAAATGATATTAAAGTTTCATGCAAAGTCACAAATAGAAGGGTTGTGTGTGGTGGTAATAATCTTCTGAGGTGTGTCTATTTTCAATGCGAGGAGTATTGTGGGGAAGGCTGACGAGCTGAGAGCTTGGATTGACATGTGGAATTATGACATTGTAGCCATTAGTGAAACCTGGCTACAGGAGGGGCAGGACTGGCAGCTCAATGTTCCAGGGTTCCGATATTTCAGACGTGATAGAGGCAGGGGGATGAAAGGTTGGGGGGGAGGGGTGGCAGGTATTGCTAGTCAGGGAAAATGTTACAGCAGTGCTCAGGCAGGACAGATTAGAGGGCTTGTCTACCAAGGCCATATGGGTGGAGCTGAGAAGCACATTAATGGGGTTTAATGACCACATTAATGGGGTTGTATTATAGACCACCCAATAGTCAGCGAGAATTGGAGGAGCAAATCTGCAGAGAAATAGCAGACAGCTACAGGAAACATAAAGTTGTGATAGTAGGGGATTTTAATTTTCCACATATTGATTGGGACTCACATACTGTTAAAGGTCTAGATGGGTTAGAGTTTGTAAAATGTGTTCAGGAAAGTTTTCTAAATCAATATATAGAGGTACCGACTAGAGAGGATACAATATTAGATCTTCTATTAGGAAACAAGTTAGGACAGGTGACGGAAGTGTGTGTAGGGGAACACTTTGGTTCCAGTGATCTTAACACCATTAGTTTCAACTTGATCATGGATAAAGATAGATCTGGTTATCGGGTTGAGGTTCTAAACTGGAAAAAGGCCAAATTTGAAGAAATGAGAGAGGATCTAAAAAGTGTAGATTGGGACAGGTTGTTCTCTGTCAAGGATGTGATTGGTAAGTGGGAAGCCTTCAAAGGAGAAATTTTGAGAGTGCAGAGTTTGTATGTTCCTGTCAGGATTAAAGGCAGTGAATAAGAATAAGGAACCTTGGTTCTCTGGGGATATTGGAACTCTGATAAAGAAGAAGAGAGAGATGTATGACATGTATAGGAAATAGGGAGCAAATAAGGTGCTTGAGGAGTATAAAAAGTGCAAAAAAATACTTAAGAAAGAAATCGGGAAGGCTAAAAGAAGACATGAGGTTGCTTTGGCAGTCAAGGTGAAGGATAATGCAAAGAGCTTCTACAGGTATATTAAGAGCAAAAGGATAGTAAGGGATAAACTTGGTCTTCTTGAAGATCAAGGTGTTCGGCTATGTATAGAACCAAAAGAAATTGGGGAGATCTTAAATGGGTTTTTTGTGTCTCTCTTGACTAAGGAAACTGGCATGGAGTCAATGGAAATGAGGCGAACAAGTAGTGAGGTCATAGAACCTATACAGATTGAAGAGGAGGAGGTGCTTGCTATCTTGAGGCAAATCAGAGTAGATAAATCCCCAGGACCTGATAGGGTATTACCTCGGACCTTGAAGGAGATTAGTGTTGAAATTGCAGGGGCCCTGGCAGATATATTTAAAATGTCGGTATCTATGGTTGAGGTGTCGGAGGATTGGAGGATAGCTCATATTGTTCCGTTGTTTAAAAAAGGCTCAAAAAGTAATCCAGGAAATTGTAGGCCGGTAAGTTTGATATCAGTAGTAGGTAAATTATTTGAAGGAGTACTAAGAGATAGGATCTACAAGTATTTAGATAGACAGGGACTTATTAGGGAGAGTCCACACAGCTTTGTGCGTGGCAGGTCATGTCTACCAAATCTATTAGAGTTTTTCAAGGCGGTTACCAGGAAAGTGGATGAAGGGAAGGCAGATGTTGTCTACATGGACCTCAGTAAGGCCTTTGACAAGGTCCCACATTGGAGGTTAGTTAGGAAGAGTCAGTCGCTAGGTATACATGGTGAGGTAGTAAATTGGATTAGACATTGGCTCAGTGGGAGAAGTCAGAGAGCGGTAGTGGAGAATTGCTTCTCTGAGTGGAGGACTGGGGCTAGTGGTGTGCCACTATTTGTCATCCATATCAATGATCTGGATGATAATGTAAATTGGATCAGCAAACCTGCTGATGATACAAAGATTGGAGGTGTAGTGGACAGTGAGGAAGGTTTCCAAAGCTTACAGAGGGATCTGGACCAGCTGGAAAAGTGGCTGAAAAATGGCAGATGGAATTTAATACAGACAAGTGTGAGGTATTGCACTTTGGAAGGACAAACCAAGGTAGAACATACAAGGTAAATGGTAGGGCACTGAGGAGTTCAGTAGAACAGAGGGATCTAGGAATACAAATACAAAATTCCCTAGAAGTGGTGTCACAGGTGGATAGGGTAGTAAAGAGAGCTTTTGGTACATTGGCCTTTATAGATCAAAGTATTGAGTGTAAGAGTTGGAATGTTATGGTGAGGTTGTATAAGGCATCGGTGAGGCCAAATTTGGAATATTGTGTGCTGTTTTGGTCATCGAATTACAGGAAGGATATTAATAATGTTGAAAGAGTGCAGAGAAGGTTTACAAGGATGTTGCCGGGACTTGAGAAACTGAGTTACAGAGAAAGGTTAGGACTTTATTCCCTAGAGCGTAGAAGAATGAGGGGAGACTTGATAGAGGTATATAAAATTATGATGGGCTTTTTCCACTAAGGCTAGGGGAGAAACAAAACCAGAGGACGTGGGTTAAGGGTGAAGGGGAAAATGTTTAAAGGGAACATTAGGAGGGGCTTCTTCACACAGAGAGTGGTGGGAATGTGGAATGAGCTGCCAGATGAAATTGTAAATTTGGACTCACTTTTAACATTTAAGAAAAACTTGGACAGGTACATGGAGGTGTATGGAGGGATATGGTCCAGGTGCAGGTCAGTGGGACAAGGCAGAAAAATGGTTTGGCACAGCCAAGAAGGGCCAAAAGGCCTGTTTCTGTGCTGTAATGTTCTATGGTTCTATATACATGTCACCATATACAACCCTGAGATTCATTATCTTGAGGGCATACACAGTAAATCCAAGAAATGCAATAGAATCAATGAAAGACCGCACTCAACAGGACGAACAAACAACCAAAGCTCAAAGGACAATCAACTGAGCAAATACGAAAGAAGAAAAGATAAATAAATAGATAGATAGATAGATAAATAAGCAAGAAATATCAAGAGCATGAGTTGAAGTGTCCTTGAAAGTGAGTCCATAGGTTGTGGGAGCAGTTTAATGATGGGGGTGAGTGAAGTTATCGGCTCTGGTTCAGGAGCCTTATAGTTGATGCGTAATAGTTCCTGAACCTAGTGGTGTGGGTCCTGAGGCTCCTATACCTTTTCCTTGATGGCAGCATTGAGAAGAGAGCGTGACCTAGATGGTGAGGGTCCTTGATGATAGATACTGCTTTCCTGCGACAATACTCATGTAGATGTGCTCAATGATGGGGTGGGCTTTACCCACAATGGCCTGGGCTGTATCCATCACTTTTTGCAGGATTTTCCAATCAAGTACATTGGTTTTTCCATACCAGGCTGTGATGCAACTAGTCAATAAACTCTCCACCATACATCAGTAGAAGTTTGTGAAAGTTTTAAATGTCATGCCGAATCTTTGCAAACTTCTAAGGGAAGTAGAGGCACTGCCATGTTTTCTTTGTAATGGTGCTTACATGAAGGGTGCAGGACAGATACTTTGAAATGATAACACCAAAGAATTTAAAGATGCTGACCCTCTGCAGTCTCCTCCTCCTGAGGTCTACAAGCAGCTGCTTGGTCTTCCTGACATTGAGTCCAAGGTGGTTGTTATGACCCCACTCAGCCAGATTTTCAGTCTCCCTCCTATATGCTGATTCTTCACTATATTTGGTTCAGCCAATGACAGTAGTATTATCAGCAAACTGAAATACGATTTTGGAGCTGTGCTTAACCTCAGTCATAAGTATAAAGTCATAATCAAGGGGCTAAACTCATAGTCTTGTGACGTAATTGTGATGGAGATTATGGAGGAGGTAAGACTATAAGACATAGGAGCAGAATTAGGCCATTTGGCCTATTGAATCTGCTCTGCCATTCAATCATGGTTGATCATTTTTTGCCCGCCACAGCCACACTGCCCAGCATTCTCCCCATAACATTTGATGCCATGTCCGATCAAGAACCTATCAATCTCTGCCACAAATACCCCCAACAACCTGTCTCCACAGCTGTCTGTGGTAACAAATTCTACAATTCTCTACTCCTTGGCTAAAGAAATTTCTCTCCTTCTGTTTTAAATGAACACCCCTCCATCCTGAGGCTGTCTGCTCTTGACCTAGACTCCCCTACCATGGGAAACATCCTTTCCACATCTACTCTGTCTAGGTCTTTCAACATTCAAAAGGTTTCAATGAAATCCCCTGTCATCCTTCTGAATTCCAGCGAGTACAGACACAGAGCCATCAAATGTTCCTTGTATGATAACCCTTTCATTCCTGGAAACATCCTTGTGAACTTCCTCTGGACCCTCTCCAATGCCACCACATCTTTTCTTAGATGCGGAGCCCAAAACTCTTCACAATACTCAGTGTGAGGCCTCACCAGTGCCTTATAAATCCTCAGCATCACAGCCCTGCATTTATATTCTAGACCTCTTGAAATGAATGCTAACATTGCATTTGCCTTTCTCCCCACCTACTCAACCTGCAGGTTAATCTTTAGGGTGTTCTGCACAAGGAATCCCAAGTCCCTTTGCATCTCAGATTTTTGGATTTTCTCCCTGTTTAGAAAATAGTCTGCTCATTTATTTCTACTACCAAAGTGCATGACCATGCCTTTTCCAACATTATATTTCATTTGCCACTTTCTTGCCCATTCTCCTAATTTGTTTTAAGTCCTTCTGCAGTCTACCTATTTCTCCACTATTCTTCCTATCATTCTGCAAACTTGGCAACAAAACATACCATCATCTAAATCACTGATATAAGCATAAAAAGAAGCGGTCCCAACGCTGACACCTGCGGAACACCTCGAGTCACTGGCAGCCAAACAGATAAGAATCCTTTCATTCCCACTCGCTGCCTCCTACCAATCAGCCAATGCTCTAACCATGCCAGTAACTTTCCTGTAATACCATGACCTCTTAACTTGGTAAGCAGCCTCATGTGTGGCACCTTGTCAAAGACCCAGTTAGTCCCAGCACAAAAGTCCAAATATACAACATCCACTACATCCCCTTTATCTATCCTACTTGTAATCTCCTCAAAGAATTCCAACAGGTTTGTCAAGCAAGGTTTTCCCTTGAGGAAACCATGCTGACTTAGCCCTGTCTTGTCCTGTGTCACCAAGTACTTCATAACCTCATCCTTAACAATTGACTGTAACATCTTCCCAACCACTGAGGTGTGGCTAAATGGTCTATAATTTCCTTTCTACTGCCTTCCTCCTTTCTTAAAGAGTGGAGTAACATTTGCAGTTCTGCAGAGATCTGGTGCCATGCCAGACTCCAATGATTTCTGAAAGATCATTACTAATGCCTCATTAATCCCTACCACTAGCACCTTCAGAACCCTAGGATGCAGTTCATCTGTTTCGAGTGAGTTATGTACCCTTGGGTCTTTCAGCTTTTTGAGCACCTTCTCCCTTGTAATAGTAACTGCACTTACTTCTCTTCCTTCACACACTACTACAGGGGTGTCAAACACATTTTAGATCATGGGCCGGATTGGGCAAGATGCGACTTCATGTGGGCTGGATCAGTTGTACACGCACGAACGCACGCGCGTGTACTCCCACAGCCTTTGTTGCCTTCGTTTTTTCAACCTGCATTCATGAGTCTCAGTCTCTGCTATAACTACAAAGTGTTTCATTTTACGTATTTTGTTTCTTATGAGGAAGGTTGCCTAGCAAGCATTATTTTTATGATTGGTATTAACTTATAGTCGTAGGCTACAAGAAAGTTGTGATCAGAGAGAGAAAAAACGAAGCTATTTTGGCTAAGGTTGTTTTGGGAGCAAACCCTTTCCATTAATAAACCATTTGAAATCGAACAAATGTAGACATAACAAAACAAATTGTAAATGTAGGCTACACAACTGCTCCTAATTTTTATCAACCTGCTTCCAGCAATCAAACTCAGACAATGAACACAGTTAGCCTCCAATTTTTATTGAAGTGATCACATTTACAATAATAGAATAGTCAGAAAATAAAAAAATCACAATATTATGATTCTCAATATTTCATAATGCATTTTGCTTACATGTCGCAGTGCATCGAACAGTGTCACTCATTTTTCACTTGCTGCTTCCAGACACCTGATATCTCTTGACTTTAACCAGCCTGTCAACATCAGGGACCAGTTTCTGGGCAGTTGTGATTTTCATAATGTCATTTAGATGTCTGTGTGTCAGCTGCGAGCGCAGTTTGGATTTGTTAATGTTCAATATGGAGAATGCCTGCTCACAGAGGTATGTTGTCCCAAACATGCAAAGGATCTTTGAGGCAAAGTCTGTTATCATCTGTCCCAGGTATTAATAGAATGAGTCCAGACCCACAGTCTCAAATTTATATTTCAAAGCCAAATTACACTGAATTTCAATTAGTTCCATTTGGAGTTCCTCCAGCACATCTGATGCTGCGTTGACGGCAAACAGCGAGCAAAATAGTGAGAATTCCTTCTTGAGCTAAGTGAAGACTTGGAAACGATTCTGAAACTCACTTTTCAGCCATGATATTTTGACCTTCTGCCTGTCCATGTTGTCATTATTCCCATGACCAACATACAGACTGCACAGAGGGGAAATGAGCTGGGTTGCTCCGGGATAGTTGCATCTCCCACAGGCCTAATTCAATTTGAAAGGCATGAATGTTGTTGTAGTATTCTGTAACAAGTTTGTTGCATGTTAACATGAAGCACATTTAAGTGCTCTGTTATGTCCACCAAAAATGTAAGATCATGAAGCCAGTCTGGGTCATCCAACTCTGCCACTGGCTTCCCTTTCTCCTTCATGAATAGGCCAATTTCCACACGTAATTGAAAAAACATGTTTGAGCACAACCCCTCTGCTCAACCAGTGGACCCCAGTGTGGTAGGGTAGGCCATGTCCAATAATACTTTTGGACAAAAGAGTATCAAATTGCCGAGGGTTGAGTCCCTTGCCTCTAATAAAATTAACCATTTTGATTACTCCATCCATGACATTGTCCATTTTCAGGCTCTCGCTACATAACACCTCTTGGTGTATAATACAATGAAAATTCCAGAATTCCTGCTCTGGATTCTCTGCCTGAACTTTCTCTCTCTGAGTTTCGCAACAACACCTGCCTTTTTCCTGACCATGGATGGTGTGCCATCTGTTGCCACACTGCCAGTGTGACTCCAGTCAACCTCTAGTCTGTCCAAGACCTTGATGAGGCTGGAGAAAACGTCGTTCGTTGTTGTGGTGTTTATCATGGGCACCATCTCCACAGGAGTCGTCAGCATGGCTTTGTAAAGGGCAGGTCATGCCTTACGAGCCTGATTGAATTTTTTGAGGATGTGACTAAACACATTGATGAAGGAAGAACGGTAGATGTATGTATATGGATTTCAGTAAGGCATTTGATAAGGTACCCCATGCAAGGCTTATTGAGAAAGTAAGGAGGCATGGGATCCAAGGGGACATTGCTTTGTGGATCCAGAACTGGCTTGCCCACAGAAGGCAAAGAGTGGTTGTAGACAGGTCATATTCTGCATGGAGGTCAGTCAGCCACCAGTGGTGTGCCTGAGGGATCTGTTCTGGGACCCTTACTCTTCATGATTTTTATACATGACCTGGATGAGGAAGTGAAGGGCTGGGTTAGTAAGTTTACTGTGTTGTGGATAGTGTGGAGGGCTGTCAGAGGTTACAGCAGGACATTGATAGGATGCAAAACTGGTCTGGTAAGTGGCAGGTGGAGTTCAACCCAGATAAGTGTGAAGTGGTTCATTTTGGTTGGTCAAATATGATGGCAGAATATAATATTAATGGTAAGACTCTTGGCAGTGTGGAGGATCAGAGGGATCTTGGGGTCCGAGTCCATAGGATGCTCAAAGCAGCTGCACAGGTTGATTCTGTAGTTAAGAAGGCGAATGGTGTATTGGCCTTCATCAATCATGGAATTGAATTTAGGAACCGAGAGGTAATGTTGCAGCTATATAGGACCAGATGTGGCCCGTGTGCTGGTAGTTTGACACCCCTGCACCACAACATCTGGCACGCTGTTAGTGTCTTTCACAGTGAAGACTGATGCAAAATACTCATTTAGTTCATTGGCCAACTCCTTGTCCCCTGTTATTATTTCTGTGACCTCATTTTATATGTTTTTTTAATTAAACAAAATACACTTTATTCAAAAATAAAATTATATACAATAAACCATTTAATGACTTTCAATCCCTTACAACTGTCTTTACATTTTCATACTTTTTGCCACCCACATGGCACTGTTATTTCATATTTACATTCCCTTGTTGAGGGGTATACACCCTACCCCTCAACTCCCGCGGGAAAAGAACTCTAGACTGTGGTCCTTCGCCACCGAGCCCTTGCGGTGGCTGCACCAAGTTTAAGTACGTCCCTCAGCACGTACTCCTGCAGCCAAGAATGTGCCAGTCGGCAGCATTCCCCCACGGACATCTCCGTGTGTCACGTTTCGGGCCGACCAAAGAGCGTCTTTCACCGAGTTGATGATCTGCCAGCAACACCGGATGTTGGTCTGGGAACAGCCCGTAGATCAGAGAGTCCTCTGTCACACAGCTGCTGGGGATGAACCTCGACACTGTCCCTTCCATCCTCCTCCACACCTTCTCTGCAAACCCACAGTGTGCAAAGAGGTGGGTCACTGACTGCTCCTCTCAGCAGTCCTCCCACGGGCAGAGGGGTGTGGGGACGACGTTCCGGACGTGCAGGAGGGATCGGATTGGGATGGCCCCTCTCACTGCCAGCCAGGCGAGGTCTTGGTGCCTGTTGGTGAGGTCTGGCGATGAGGCATTTTGCCAGATGAACTGGACGGTCTGCTCAGGGAACTACCCCACTGTGTCCATCTCGTCCTTCTCCTGCAGTGCCTGCAGGACCTTACGTGCTGACCACTGCCTGATGGCCCTGTGGTCAAAGGCGTTGACCTGAAAGAACTTCTCTACAAAGGACAGGTATGGTGGCAACGACCAGCTAACAGGGGTGTTGCGCAGTAAAGGGGCCAGACCCATCCTTTGTAGCCAGGGTGACAGGTAGAACCTGGGCACATAGTGATACTTTGTGCCCATGTATCTGCAAGTGAGAATATTGCGGATCCAAGTGCACAAGAAGATCTTGAGGGCAAGGAGCAGTGTGAAAGATGCCTGTAAATTTGCTGTTGTTTTGTTTCAGGGCTGTCAGGCTGTCGTATCAGTTTAAAGGCTAAACTATTTTTAATGTTATCTGAACAGTTTCATATTTTATCAACCTGTTTAAAATATTGCTGTTGTTTTTAATATTGCTCTGGGCATATACAGTTGTCAATGCAAATTGTAATATCTCCTCTGTTTGAAGGAGAATAACCCCACTTAACTCTGGAATCACTTCAACTGACCTCTTCTGGAGCCTCTCCAAATCTTTTATGTCTCTCTGAAGTATGATACTCAGATCTGTGCCTAGTGTTACAGCTGTAGCTGACCCAGAATTCATCAGGACTCACTTGCTCTTTTTAGAAATAATAACAAATGCCGATGTCTCTTTTTTTTCATAAACCCGAGGAAACCATGTAACTTTTTAACTACTGTTAGCCTGTTTGAAACTTTGAGCATTGCGCATTTGCCTAGATCTCTCCATTCCTGCATCCCATTTCAAACTGCCCTTTTTTTTGCATCATCTCCTCATTCTCCTGACGTGATGCAGTTAAAGAGTTGTGAATTTCAGATTTGCTGATACCGTGTTACTTGGTTTTGGGACTCCCTGCTGAGTCTACAGGAACATGTGCAATCAGTTCATCTGTGTGCTATTGTTTGTTGGAAAATGACATTTCTGAAGCTAGCTCAGTTGCTGAATTTGTACAAAGCCCCTAAGCAGTGTAAAGATTTCTTCCATGTTCCAGTCTGTGGTCTGGCCTTGATTCTGAATTAGAAGCCAACAGGGTTAAGGTCTGTGGTGTTCTACTTTGGCAAAAAGCAACGCCCATGCCTTGGCTTAACCCTGCCCACAGGGCTCTGACCTGCTCCTTTCTCCAGTTTCCTGTCTGCAAAATACACCCACACCATGGCACTCCATTAACTGCTGGTCCAGCTCTAGGCACTAGAGGGCGCAAAGCTTCCAAAGCAGGGGAACAGAAGCCTGTAATTGATCAATGACAAAATCAGAAAGCAGGTTTTCACATATTAGGAAGAGAATTTTCAAACTCTCCTTATTGTAAATAGTCACATGGATGCAGGTATTGCACAGTGCTCACCCAGCTGGTCCCAGCACAGCCAGTCCACGGTAACCACAAGTGCTCACTCAGCTAGTCAAGATAAAAAGCTATTTTGTTACAGGAAAGGTACTAGCATATATAGTGGAATGGCTGACAGTGAGGGGGGAGGGAGAGATAGATATAGAGTTCTAGTTCTAGTTCTAAATCTGTTGGGAGCAAAGGATGTTGGGAATGGTGAGGTGGAGGACCATAGGAGGGGAGTTGTGGGACAGGTGGTAGAGAAGTAGTGCCCCCGGGGCAGGCAGAGGGTAGAGACACACCAATCACTGAGCCAACAGGCAAGCTCATTTGATCAGGCTCAGGAAATCGCGGATGCATTGGTAATCATTTTCCAATGTTCCTTAGATTCAGGATCAGTTCCTGAAGATTGGAGAGTGGCTAATGTTATCCCACTTTTCAAGAAGGGAGGGAAGGAGAAAACGGAGAACTATCGCCCTGTTAGCCTAACGTCAGTCGTGGGGAAGATGCTTGAGTCCATTATTAAGGACGAAATAGTGGCACATCTAGATGGCAGAAATAGGATTAGGCCGAGCCAGCATGGATTTACCAAGGGCAAATCATGCTTGACTAATCTGTTGGAGTTTTTTGAGGGTGTAACAAGGATGTTAGACGAGGGTAAGCCAGTGGATGTTGTGTACCTAGATTTTCAGAAGGCATTCGATAAGGTGCCACATAGGAGATTGGTGAGTAAAATCAGAGCTCATGGCATTGGGGGCAGGGTTTCAACATGGATAGAAAACTGGTTGGCAGATAGAAAGCAAAGGGTAGCAGTGAATGGGTGTTTCTCGGACTGGCTGGAGGTGACTAGTGGGGTACCACAGGGCTCTGTATTGGGACCACAGCTCTTTACGATTTATGTCAATGATTTAGATGAGGGCATTGAAAACTATATCAGCAAGTTTGCTGACGATACTAAACTGGGTGGCAGTGTGACATGCGAAGAGGACGTTAGGAGAATACAGGGAGACTTGGATAGGCTGGGTGAGTGGGCAGATACTTGGCAGATGTCATTCAATGTGAAGTTATCCACTTTGGAAGCAGGAACAAGAGGGCAGAGTATTGTCTGAACGGTGTAGAGTTAGGTAAGGGAGAAATGCAAAGAGACCTAGGAGTCCTAGTTCACCAGTCAATGAAGGTGAATGAGCAAGTGCAACAGGCAGTGAAGAGGACAAATGGAATGTTGTCCTTTGTTACAAGGGAAATTGAGTACAAGAGCAAGGATGTCCTTTTGCATTTGTACAGGGCCCTGATGAGACCACACCTGGAATATTGTGTACAGTTTTGGTCTCCAGGTTTAAGGAAGGACATTCTGGCAATTGAGGAAGTGCAGCGTAGATTCACTAGGTTGATTCCTGGGATGGCAGGTCTGTCTTACGCAGAGAGATTGGGCTTGTACACGCTGGAATTGAGGAGATTGAGAGGGGATCTGATTGAAACGTTTAAGATAATTAAAGGATTTGTTAGGATTGAGGCAGGAAATATGTTCCAGATGTTGGGAGAGTCCAGTACCAGAGGGCATGGATTGAGAATAAGAGGTCAGTTATTTAAAACAGAGTTGAGGAAGAGCTTCTTCTCCCAGAGAGTTGTGGAGGTGTGGAATGCACTGCCTCGGAAGACGGTGGAGGCCAATTCTCTGGATGCTTTCAAGAAGGAGCTAGATAGATATCTGATGTATAGGGGAAAGAAGGGATATGGGGCCAAGGCAGGGACTGGGTATTGATAATGAATGATCAGCCATGATCTCAGAATGGCGGTGCAGACTCGAGGGGCCGAATGGTCTAATTCTGCACCTATTGTCTATTGTCTATCCCAAACAATTGGATTTCTAGACATTACAGAATGCCTCTCTGGTGCTTCCCGCTCTCTGCCATCTGCCTTTCTCTTTTCCCCACCATGATTCCTCTCTCCCTGTCCCCTTCTCACTCTCAGTCCAGAATAGAGACCCACTACAGATTCAGGTTTATCATCACTCACATATGTCATGGAATTTGTTTTTTTTTTTGCGGCAGCAGTACAATGCAATACGTACATATTGTCCATTGAGAAATCTGTTGACAAATGGGAAGAAGCTGTTCCTAAAGTGCTGAATGTGCGTCTTTAAGCTCCTGCACTTTCTTACTGATGGTGGTATGTCCTGGATGGTGAGGGTCCTTAATGATGGATGCTGGCTTTTTAAGTCATCGCCTCTTACATTGTAGTTTAATATGGAAGGAGGAGCCACAGTCAGCCACAGCATGTTTAAAGGTTCACTACCAACACAATGTAAACTGACAGAGATTTCTTCCTTTATGTCCCTGCTTTAGGGTGTGTCTGGAATTAAAGGTGAAAAGGTAAGGTCTGTTTTACATTTCTGTATTTCTGGGGAAATCCAGAATTTTCCACAGAGACAGCAGATGAAGGGGCTGGTAATTATAATATTACTGCTGGACTTCAGTGTTTGCAATCTCCTGTGTGTCCAGTCTGAAGCATGGGCCTCTCAGCTCCCTATACCTACTGCCCACTCTGACAATGTTAGATCCCATACATGGGGAAAGGGCGAGGGAGGCTGTGTTCTTTTCATGGTGGGAGAGAAGCTGTGTACACCCCTCACCATCCACTATCCCCTGCTCTGTGTCCTGGCTCCTACTGCCTCTGGGCAACAGAAGTGATTGTGCTGATGAGACTGCCTTGGGAGGATACCCGTGCGTAAAGGTGGATACAGTTTCTACAGGGCTTTGCGGGTTGGAGTTTGAGGATTGTCTGCCTTACACAGGGTAGGGATGAGCCATGGATACTGGCAGTGAGTGCATGATGTCTGGCACTGCCAGCTCACTGGGGTAGTTGGCAAGGTCAGGGCAGCTTAGTGTATGGAGCAAGCAGAGGTCATGCCCGCCATGGGGCTTTTCCTTGATTCAGCAAGATGTACCATGATGTCCTCAGACAGTATAGGCCAGGACCTCTCCCTCATTCCAGGTGAAGCCTTATTCTGGGAATGATCCCTGAGGTGAGGAAAGTGTGGAGTGGTGACAGATACCTGGAAGTATCTTGTTTTATGGGAAGGTGTAATAGAGAAATGGCGGTCATTTAAAGGTGAAATTTTGAAGGTACAGAATCTTTATGTTCCTGTCAGGTTGAAAGGAAAGGTTAAAAGTTTGAGAGAGCCATGGTTTTCAAGGGATATTGGAAACTTGGTTAGGGAGAAGTGAGATATCTACAATAAATATAGGCAGCATGGAGTAAATGAGGTGCTGGAGGAATATAAAGAATGTAAGAAGAATCTTAATAAAGGAATTAGAAAAGCAAAAGAAGATACGAGGTTGCTTTGGCAAGTAAGGTGAAAGTAAATCTGAAGTGTTTCTACATTATATTAATAGCAAAAGGATAGTGAGGAATAAAATTGGTCCCTTAGAGAATCAGAGTGGACAGCCATGTGTGTGCCAAAGAGATAGGGGAGATTTTGAACAATTTCTTTTCTTCAGTATTCACTAAGAAGGATATTGAAAGTAAGGGAAACAAGTAGGGAAGTTATGGAAACTATGATGATTAAAGAGAAGGAAGTACTGGCGCTTTTAAGGAATATAAAAGTGGATAAATCTCCGGATCCTGACAGGATATTCCCTGGGACGATGGAGAGGTTAGTGTAGAAATAGCAGGAGCTCTGACAGAAATATGTCAAATGTCATTCGAAACATGGTTGGTGCCAGAGGATTGGCATATTGCTCATGTGGTTCCATTATTTAAAAAGAGTTCTAAGAGTAAACTTAGCAATTATAGGCCTGTCAGTTTGATGTCAATGGTGAGTAAGTTAATGGAAAGTATTCCTAGAGATAGTATATATAATTATCTGGATAGACAGGGTCTGATTCGGAACAGTCAACATGGATTTGTGCGTGGTAGGTCACGTTTGACAAATCTTATTGAATTTTTTGAAGAGGTTACTTGGAAAGTTGACGAGGGTAAAGCAGTGGACATTGTTTATATGGACTTCAGTAGGACCTTTGACAAGGTACTGCATGGAAGGTTAGTTCAGAAGGTTCAATCGTTAGGTATTAATATTGAAGTAGTAAAATGGATTCAACAGTGGCTGGATCTGTTAAGGATCGGGCCTGAACACTGGGTCAAAGGGGCTCTGCTGATAGCTCTGGACCACGACAGCCCTTAAATTCTACCTTCTTTCACCTGGCCATGTGGGCTTTAAACCAGCCCCTTCCCTAATTGGACTCTCGCCAATTCCCCACTTATCTCCTCAATATCACCCACCTGTTTCTGTTCTCGCTCATTACCCAGCCCACTTAAACCCTGCCTCGACTCACACTCTCTGCCTGTTCATCCCAGTCCTGAACTGAGTCGTTCCAGCCTGTTGTAGTGACTACTGACAACGGAAATTGTTGAATTCTGTGTTTCTGGATTCTGCCTGTTTGGAACCTGATTCTTGCCTGAAGCTCCCATAATCGTCTGCCCTCGCCGGACGGACAGCCTTTCCTGGGTAAGACCTCCACCTGCCATTCCGGCTTCATGCCTGCCTCCTGGTGTTGAAAGACTGTTGCCCCTGTGGCCGCTAATAAAATCCTGGTAAAAGAACATTCGTTGGTCTGCACTTGAGTCCTACCGCAACCGGCCCCTCCTGACAGAACGAACAGGCCACATGGACCCAGCAGACCCCAACCAGGTACGTGAGGCCCTTTCCCGACAGGGAGTGTTATTAGGGAGACACGAAGCGCAGTTCCCCTCTGTCACCCAGTCAATGGAGGCCTTCTCCGCCTCTGACCAGTATGGCCTCCCAGCTACAGCAGATTCAGCTAGCGCTGAGACCTAACCCTCCTGTTGCAGCAACATCAGCCCCCCAGGCTCC
Organism: Hypanus sabinus; assembly: GCF_030144855.1. Taxonomy (NCBI): domain Eukaryota; kingdom Metazoa; phylum Chordata; class Chondrichthyes; order Myliobatiformes; family Dasyatidae; genus Hypanus; species Hypanus sabinus. Next base: position 97,367 of record NC_082735.1, on the reverse strand, counting down.
AACCCTACCAGCCCGAGAGCCCCGGTTACCTGCACCGGAAACTTACAATGGTGACCCAGGCACCCGCAGATCCTTCCTGTTGTTGATTTTTGAGCTGCAGCCCGCTACCTTTCCCACTGATCGATCCCGTGTCGCTTATGTGATCACGTTGCTGTCGGGAAGAGCAAGAGAGTTGGGTACGGCCGTGTGGGACAGCAGAACCCCGTTTTGCCACACATTTGAAGACTTTTGTGAGGAGATGAGAAAAGTCTTTGACCGCTCCCAGCAGGGGCGAGAAGCAGCAAGGGAAATGTTGCGGATTCATCAGAGTAACTGCTCTGTTTCGGACTACGCCATTGAGTTCCACACGCTAGTCGCCACTACCCACTGGGATTCGGAAACCCAATCTGACGTGTTCCTCTATGGATTGAGCAAGGAGGTTAAGGATGAGCTAGCCGCCCGTGACCTGCCTACCGACTTCCAAGAGCTGGTCGATTTGGCCATTAAAATTGATAGCCGCATAAAGCAGCATCAGCAGGAGCGCGAGATCCGGGGTTCCCGAAGAACCACCAGGGGACGTCTGACATTCTTCCAGCCCGCACCCACGTCTCCTTCTCCGAATCCTCAGTCACCCCCAGCCAGCCCACGGAACCCATGCAGATTGATCGTGCCTGTCTGTCTCCTTCGGAGCGAAGGAGGAGACTCCGGACCAACTCCTGTCTATTGTGGCCAGGCTGATCACTATGTATCCAGTTGTCCTGTAAAAGTCAACGCTTGTTCGTAAAGAGGGGGCTATGGATGAGCAATGTTTCCTTTACCCGGTCCCCCATCACTCGGACCCTGCTACTCGGACCCCATCACTCGCTTTTATACTGGCTGAAGGGAGGAGACATACTGTCTCAGTCTTCATCGACTCCGAGGCTGAGGGAAACTTTATCAGTCCCAGTTTGGTGGCCAAACTCAGGATGCCACTCTCCCGTCTGAAGCAACCCCTGGAGGCCAGCGGTCTACCAGGGTGAAAATGGCCTTGATTACCCACTCTACAGCTCCAGTGAGTCTCCTCATTTCTGGGAATCACCAGGAGAGTATTTTTTCTCATGTAATCGATTTCCCCAAAGCTGAAGTTATGTTAGGTCACCCATGGCGAGCTCTGCATGGTCCACACATCGATTGGTCAAATAACAGAGTGTTAAGCTGGAGTCCCTTCTGCCTAAATCATTGTCTAGGTGTTGCTCATTCTACCCCAAGTCCGGCTCCTCTGCCTACAGAAGAGTTTCCCGACCTGTCCTCTGTACCCCCAGAATATCGGGACCTAAAGCTGGTATTCAGCCAGACTCGGGCCACCACCTTACCCCCGCATCAGCCCTATGATTGCTCTATCGATCTCCTTCCGGGAACCTCGCCACTTAGGGGCCGTCTGTATTCCCGGTCTCCCCCTGAAAGGGCGGCGATGGACGAGTATATCCAGGAGTCCCTGGCCGCAGGAATTATCCGTCCCTCTTCCTCCCCAGCAGGCGCAGGCTGGTCACTGTATCCAGTTGTCCTGTAAAAGACAACGCTCGTTCGTAAAGAGGGGGCTACGGATGAGCAATGTTTCCTTTTCCCGGTCCCCCATCACTCGGACCCTGCTACCCGCTTTTCTACTGGCTGAAGGGAGGAGACATACTGTCTCAGTCTTCATCGACTCCGGGGCTGAGGGAAACCTTATCAGTCCCAGTTTGGTGGCCAAACTCTTTGTCGCCAAGAAGGACGGGTCCCTGCGTCCTTGCGTTGACTATAGAGATCTCAATGAGGTCACCGTTAAGAACCGCTATCCTCTTCCGTTTATGTCATCTGCATTTGAATTGCTCCAGGGTGTGTCTATCTTTTCCAAGCTCAACCCCCACAAAGCTTACCATTTGGTCCACATAAAGGGCGGGGGGGGATGAGTGGAAGACCGCGTTCAATACGCCCTCCGGGCACTCTGAATATTTGGTGATGCCTTTCAGACTTTCCAATGGTCCTGCTGTGTTCCAGTCTCTGGTAAATGACGTCCTCAGAGACATGCTGAACCAATTTGTTTTCGTGTACCTGGATGACATTCTGATATTTTCTAGGTCCCTCTCTGAACACATCCAGCACGTCCGCCGGGTGCTCCAATGACTCCTGGAGAACCAGTTATTTGTGAAGGTGGAGAAGTGTGAATTTCACCAGAGTTCAACTTCGTTCCTGGGACATGTGATCAGCGCTGGAAAGATCCAGATGGACCCTCAGAAGATCAAGGCGGTAGAGGGGTGGCCGCAACCCGCCTCTCAATGGGGGGGGTCCAATGCTTTCTTGGGTTTGCCGACTTCTATCGCCGGTTCATCCTGGCCGCCCCGCTGACTGCCCTAACCTCCTCCAAGTCGAAGTTCGCCTGGAATCCAGCGGCTGAGAAAGCCTTTTCGGATCTGAAGACTCATTTCACCAGGGCCCCTATCCTCCTTCAGGCCGATCCAACCAAGCAGTTTATAGTAGAGACGGATGCCTCTGACGTAGGAGTTGGGGCAATCCTGTCACAGCGTTCAGCAGAGGACGACAAAGTACACCCGTGCGCCGCCTTCTCCCACAAATTTTCACCCACAGATTGCAACTATGGCAACGGCGATCGGGAGTTGTTGGCAGTTAAACTTGCTCTTGAGGAATGGCGGCATTGGCTTGAGAGAACGACTACCCCTTTTCTAGTCTGGACGGATCACAAGAACCTGGAATATATCCGTTCTGCCAAACGCCTCAATTCCCGCCAGGCTCGATGGTCCCTGTTTTTTGCCCATTTTAGATTCACCCTGACCTACCGCCCTAGCTCTAAGAACGGCAAGCCTGACGCGCTTTCCAGGCAGTTTCCCACAACCGACGAGGCACCCGAGGTTATGACCGTTCTCCCCAAGCAATGTCTGGTCGCCGCAGCACAGTGGCAGATTGAATCTGTGGTCCGGTCGGCCCAACAGGGTGAGTCGGTTCCTGATGTATGTCCCCCAGTCGGTCCGCTCCCAGGTTCTCCAGTGTGGACACACCTCCAGACTGGCATGTCACCCTGGCATCAGACGCACGACGACTTTCATCAGACGAAGATTTTGGTGGCCATCCCTGAGGAAGGATGTCAAGAGCTTCATTTCTGCCTGCCCAGTCTGTGCACAGAACAAGACCTCCAGCCAACCACCTGCTGGTCTCCTGCAATCCCTACCTGTCCTGAGAGGGCCTTGGTCACACATTGCACTGGACTTTGTCACCGGTCTCCCCCCACCTGACGGTAACACCACCATTCTTACCATAGAGGATCGTTTTTCCAAATCGGTCCACTTAGTGCCCCTTCCCAGGCTGCCCTCAGCCAAGGAGACGGCCGACCTGGTGATTCAGCATGTTTTCCGTATTCATAGTCTTCCCGTTGAAGTGGTGTCTGACAGAGGTTCGCAATTTACCTCCCACTTTTGGAGGGCCTTTTGCAAACTACTCAGGATCAGGGTTAACCTCTCATCTGGGTTTCATCCACAGAGTAATGGCCAGACCGAGCGGGCTAATCAGCAGTTGGAGGTGATGCTCCATTATGTGACGTCTCGGGAGTCTTCCTCTTGGAATCGGCAACTTCCCTGGGTCGAGTACGCTATCAATTCCTCGCCTTCTACTTCATCAGGTCTGTCACCGTTCCAGTGCTGTCTTGGCTATCAACCCCCTTATTCGCACCTCAGGAGGAGAAAGTGGGCGTTCCCTCAGCCGAAGCGTTTGTCCAGAGGTGTTCGCGGACCTGGAGGCGAGCCCGAGAGGCACTGCTTCAGCCGGAATGAAGCAGCAAGCAGACCGTCACTTTTTCAGTTACCGCCAGGGTCAGAAAGTGTGGTTATCCTCGCGGGATATCCCCTTAAAGGTGGACTCCCGCAAGCTGGCGCCATGATACATTGGACCTTTCCCCATCGCCAAGGTGATCAGCCCTTCGGCAGTGCGTCTGGATCTACCCCCTACCCTTCGCAGGGTCCATCCTACCTTCCATGTTTCAAGGATTAAGCCCTTCGTCTGCCACCCCCTCTGTCCCGCCCCGAATCCCCCTCCCCGTCTCATCGCTGGCTCGGAGGCCTTCACTGTGTGCCGATTACTGGACGTTCGACGCAGGGGCCGTGAACTGCAATATCTCGTGGATTGGGAGGGCTATGGCCCTGAGGAAAGGTGTTGGGTTCCCGCTCGGGATATCCTGGATCCCTCTCTCATCAGGGACTTTCATAGAAGCCATCCCATACCGGCAAGAAGGGTGTCTGGAGACGCCCGTGAGTGGGGGGTACTGTTAAGGATCCGGCCTGAACACGGGGTCAAAGGGGCTCTGGACCACGACAGCCCTTAAATTCTACCACCTTTCACCTGCCCATGTGGGCTTTGAACCAGCCCCTTCCCTAATTGGACTCTCGCCAATTACCCACTTATCTCCTCAATAGCACCCACCTGTTTCTGTTCTCGCTCATTACTCGGTCCACTTAAACCCTGCCTCGACTCACACTCTCTGCCTGTTCATCCCAGTCCTGAACTGAGTCGTTCCAGCCTGCTGTAGTGACAACTGACAACGGAAATTGTTGAATTCTGTGTTTCTGGATTCTGCCTGTTTGGAACCTGATTCTTCCCTGAAGCTCCCATAATCGTCTGCCCTCGCCGGACGGACAGCCTTTCCTGGGTAAGACCTCCGCCTGCCATTCCGGCTTCATGCCTGCCTCCTGGTGTTGAAAGACTGTTGCCCCTGTGGCCGCTAATAAAATCCTGGTAAAAGAACATTCGTTGGTCTGCACTTGAGTCCTACCGCAACCGGCCCCTCCTGACAGGATGGGAGATGCCAGAGAATAGTGGTGAATAACTGTTTCCGTCAGGTTGGAGGCCAGTGAATAGTGGTGTGCCTCAGGGATCTGTACTGGGTCCAATATTGTGTGTCATATACATTAATGATCTGGATGATGGGTGGTAAATTGGATTAGTAAATATGCAGATGATACTAAGGCAGGTGGCGTTGTGGATAATGAAGTAGGTTTTCAAAGCTTGCAGAGAGATTTAGGCCAGTTAGAAGAGTGGGCTGAATGATGGCAGATGGAGTTTAATGCTGATAAGTATGAGGTGCTACATTTTGATAGGAATAATCCAAATAGGACATACATGGTAAATGGTAGGGCATTGACGAATGCAGTAGAACAGAGTGATCTAGGAATAATGGTGCATAGTTCCCTGAAGGTGGAATCTCATGTGGATAGGGTGGTGAAAAAAGCTTTTGGTATGTTGGCCTTTCTAAATCAGAGCATTGAGTATAGGAGTTGGGATGTAATTTTAAAATTTTACAAGGCATTGGTGAGGCTGAATTTGGAGTACTGTGTACAGTTCTGGTCACCGAATTATAGGAAAGATGTCAACAAAATAGAGAGAGTACAGAGAAGATTTACTAGAATGTTACCTGGCTTTCAGCACCTAAGTTACAGGGAAAGGTTGAACAAGTTAGGTCTTTATTCTTTGGAGTGTAGAAGGTTGAGGGGGGACTTGATAGAGGTATTTAAAATTATGAGGGGGATAGATAGAGTTGACGTGGATAGGCTTTTTCCATTGAGAGTAGGGGAGATTCAAACAAGAGGACATGAGTTGAGAGTTAGGGGGCAAAAGTTCAAGGATAACACGAGGGGAATTTCTTTACTCAGAGATTGGCTGCTGTGTGGAATGAGCTTCCAGTAGAAGTGGTAGAGGCAGGTTCGGTATTGTCATTTAAAGTAAAATTGGATAGGTATATGGACAGGAAAGGAATGGGGAGTTATGGGCTGAGTGCGGGTTAGTGGGACTAGTTGAGAGTAAGTGTTCGGCATGGACTAGAAGGGCTGAGATGGCCTGTTTCCATGCTGTAATTGTTATATGTTTATAAGTACCCATCAATTTTACCAACATGTGAGAAATGATCACAATCCTGAATTCCAGGTGTGAACAACAGCACTGAAATGAAAAGGGAACTGTGTCAAATAATACCAGACGTACTGTGTGTAACCTCTGGGGACTGTTTGACAAGACTCTGTGCAGAGACCCTCAATGTAGAGGGAATGTTCTCTTTGGAGTCCTTCTCACTGCAAAGTGAACCTCACAGTGGAGTGACCCTTCCCTCTGGTGTCGCCCTCAATGTAGAGGGAGCCTCACAGTGGAGTGACCCTTCCCTCTGGTGTCGCCCTCAATGTCGAGGGAGCCTCACAATGGAGTGACCCTTCCCTCTGGTGTCGCCCTCAATGTAGAGGGAGCCTCACTGTGGAGTGACCCTTCCCTCTGGTGTCGCCCTCAATGTAGAGGGAGCCTCACAGTGGAGTAACCATTCCCTCTGGTGTCGCCCTCAATGTCGAGGGAGCCTCACAGTGGAGTGACCCTTCCCTCTGGTGTCGCCCTCAATGTCGAGGGAGCCTCACAGTGGAGTGACCCTTCCCTCTGGTGTCGCCCTCAATGTCGAGGGAGCCTCACAGTGGAGTGACCCTTCCCTCTGGTGTCGCCCTCAATGTCGAGGGAGCCTCACAGTGGAGTGACCCTTCCCTCTGGTGTCGCCCTCAATGTCGAGGGAGCCTCACAGTGGAGTGACCCTTCCCTCTGGTGTCACCCTCAATGTAGAGGGAGCCTCACAGTGGAGTGACCCTTCCCTCTGGTGTCGCCCTCAATGTAGAGGGAGCCTCACAGTGGAGTGACCCTTCCCTCTGGTGTCGCCCTCAATGTCGAGGGAGCCTCACAGTGGAGTGACCCTTCCCTCTGGTGTCGCCCTCAATGTCGAGGGAGCCTCACAGTGGAGTGACCCTTCCCTCTGGTGTCGCCCTCAATGTAGAGGGAGCCTCACTGTGGAGTGACCCCCTCCATTGAGTGTCACCCTCAATGTAGAGGGACCTTTGCTGTGGATGAAACTTCATGTAGCTGTGGAGTGACCCTCATTGAGGAGTAAGACCTCTCTGTAAGTTTCAGCCTGTGACAGCAGGAAGAGATGGATGACCATGTCTGCTCCTTCCCCCACAGGGAGCAGCAGCTGAACCCTGTTTCTGTGTGTATGGGCCTCCTACTGAGCCAGGAGATGGACAGCCGGGAGCTTCTGTAAGTACCATGTGGCAATGTGCAGTTAGCACTGGGCCCTGTCAGGGCTGGGTTAAACATGCGGGGCCTGTAGCATATGTTTATAAAGGGGCCCTAAATTTAAAAAATGCACATAAGTATTAAAGCATAAATTATTTACTTGCATAGTAAAGTAATTCAATTTTTTCATTTGCTATACAGCCAGATAATACGACAAATGTCTGACACTTCAGTTATAGTATTACTTACATGTAGCTATCAATTTCAAATGTCAAAAGTAACAAAACTACAATTTAAAAGTTACATTTTCTAGATTTAGCATGAGCAAATTTGATGATGATACTGGAAATGTCTAGTTCACACAGAAGTTCATGTTCAGTGCTCATTAGAGTGAGATAGTTCAATCTGTTTTGACCCACGGTGCTCCTTGGTTCATTCTTAAAACATTCTGACAACTTACGTGTTTTTGATATCACAAGTTGGTCTCTTCTTTCTTTTTCTTCCTTCACTTTACGTTTTGCACTTCCAGAAGCATAGTGACATGCAATGGAAAAAAATTAATGAAATATGCATTTAAAAACAAATAGTTTATGTTACAAAAGCTAAGTAGCATTATCCGCAAAGACTAGTGAACAATAACAAGTTGATGTGACTGTTGTGACTATGAGCGTGTGTGGATCACATGGACTCAACAACCAACTAGGAATAGTGTTCTGACAATTATCTCTTTAGTTGCTTATTGAAACTCATTTCAATTGGGAAACACAGGTTGAAACTCAAGTCTAATCCGATCCTGTATGTTCCTGAGCTGGTTCAGACTACCTAAAATCAGGAAAAAAATGAGGAATCGTGAACTGGGTCACATAAAACTGTTGAGTCGCACATTCCTTGTCGCAGGCTCACCTCGGTGGTGCACGCTGCAGTGGCTTGGAAGTGTGGGAGATAGCACAAAGGTCACCACGACACAGCAAGGAGCCAACACACGCCTGCACACACATGCTATGCAGCATGCAGCCCCCCAGACATGAAAACAACGGCATTGCCAGATTGTCGAGAGAATACGATGAGATGCCGATTTCACCAGACTGCAGCTGGCAAGCATTTAGTGTGGGGCCTGCAGCATATGCTACTTTTACTTCTAGGTTAATCACTGAGTGTATGCCTTCAGGTTTCTGTACCTCCTACCTGCTGATAACAGTGAGAAAAAGGCATGCCCTGGATGCTGGAGGCCCTGAATAATGGACGCTGCCTTTCTGAGACACCACTCCTTGATGATGTCCTGGGTACTTTGTAGGCAAGATGGAGCTGACTAAATATACAACCCTCTGCAGCTTCTTTCGGTCCTGTGTAGTGCCCCACCCCCCCCACCACCATACCAGCCAGTGATACAGCCTGTCAGAATGCTCTCCACAGTACGTCATCTATAGAAGTTTTGTGTGTACTTGTTGACATGCCAAATCTCTTCAAACTCCTAATGAAGTATAGCCGTTGTCTTGCCTTCTTTATGATTACATCGATATGTTGGGACCAAATTAGATCCTCAGAGATCTTGACACCCAGGAACTTGAATCTGCTCACTCTCTCCACTTCTGATCCCTCTCTGAGGACTAGTATGTGTTCCTTTGCCTTACCCTTCCTGAAGTCCACAATCAGCCCTTTTGTCTTACTGACGTTGAGTGCCAAGTTGTTGCTGTGGCACCATACCACTAGTTGACATATCTCACTCCTGTACACCCTCTTGTCACCATCTGAGATTCTACGAGGAGGATATGTGATCACTCAACCCGCACAGATTGTGGTCTTCAGGTTAGGAAGTTGAGGATCCAATTGCAGAGGGAGGTACAGAGCCCAGGTTCTGCAACTTCTCAATCAGGATTGTGGGAATGAATTAGATCATGAGGACACTCAGTCCTCGTATATTGACATTTAATAAATGCATGCATGCATTAAGAAATGATACAATGTTCCTCTGGAGTGATACAACAAAATAAAAAAAAGGACAAACCAAAACTCACACTGACAAAACCACATAATTATAGCATATAGTTACAGCAGTGCAAAGCAATACTGTAATTCGATAAACGCAGACCATGATCACGGTCTAAAAAAAGTCTCAAGTCCCGATCGACTCCAATCATCCCGATATCAGGCAGCAAAAGGGAGAAACTCTCCCTGCCATAAATTTCCAGGTACTGACAACTAATGCCTCGGAAGCGCCTGACGACAGCAGACTCTGAGTCTGTCTGAAAACTTTGAGCCTCCAACCAGCCCCTCCGATACAGCCTCCTGGGCACCATCCTCTGCCGAGCGCCTTCGACCTCGTCCCGGCCACCGAAACAAGCAAAGCCGAGGTCTCGGAGGCCTTCTCCTCTGGAGATTCCAGACCGCATGGTAATGGCGGCAGTGAAGCGGGCATTTCGGAAGTTTCTCCAGATGTTCCTCCGCGCTCTCACATCTGTCTCCATCAAATCAGGATTGTGCACGGATCCCTACTTAACATGTAACAAATATCCATTCTCCAGAGAGGCCGCGTGTGCTGTGTCGCACCGCCATCTTCTCCTCCAAAACCTGAGAGCTATGGTCAATGAATAGCATCCTGACATAGGTGTTTGTGTTGCAAATGGATGCAAAGAGCAGACACAGTGACCTCAGAGGCTGCTTGCTGCACTCCAGGGACAGAATTACTCATTTAGAGAATGTTTCAGTACAGATTTAATGATATTGAAGAGTGTGGGATATTGAAGAAGGTTATCTGAGTTGACAGATGAGCAATTTCTCTTAGGGATGACCCGAGGATGAGGGACCCAGTCTAATGACCGATGGGGACTCTTCCCCACCTCACGGCTGCTGGGAGATTTGGGTAAACATTAGCTGATGCCAGCTGAATCATTTATTTTAACCCAGAATTCTGAGGTTCCTACCCATAAAAAGAGCAGTATGAGCTGGTAAAAGGGTGAAGTCACACTTCAGGCATTATCTCAATGACTGGTGGAACGAACTCTGTAACAGCAACCCTTGTTAGAGAGTTCTCACAACCAGCTGTTTCACGTTCAGCTTATAGATTGAGATGAGTAACATTGCCCACAGTAGGTCATTCGGCCTACTAGTGCCATGTTCCCTGTTTGATCCTGTGACTTCCTACAGGAAAGTATGTGAGAATGGGAGAGGGTTAATGTTCCCAGACCTGACTTGATGCCTTTATTGTTCCCCTGGACAGGGAGAACACGGGCTACCGGGGGCTCCTGCTAAGCGACCGATGTGGCCAGTGGGACCTTTGGTGAGTTACACCCATAATTGGGCTAGTGCCCATAGTCAGACAGTCCTGCGAAACGCTATATTCAGTTTCATTCCTGTCTATGACTTCACATTAGCGTTGACTTTTTCCATTTCTCTTTTTCAGGGCCCTCCTGGTCCTCCGGGGCCACCTGGACCGCCTGGACCTCCCGGAGCCCCCGGAGGAATGGGAAGGCAGGTAAGGCAGGAACTGAGGCAGGGTTCACTCCACAAATCTGAACCTCACTTTCAACAGCATGCAGAAACACCCCTCACTTTCACACCGACACACCCCACACCCCTCACTGTAACACTGACACACCCCACACCCCTCACTTTCACACCGACACACCTCACACCCCTCACTTTCACACCGACACACCCCACACCCCTCACTGTAACACTGACACACCCCACACCCCTCACTGTAACACTGACACACCTCACACCCCTCACTGTAACACTGACACACCTCACACCCCTCACTTTCACACCAACACACCACACACCCCTCACTGTAACACCGACACACCCCTCACTGTGACACCGACACACCCCTCACTGTGACACCAACACACCCCACACCCCTCACTTTCACACCGACACACCCCTCACTGTGACACTGACACACCACACACCCCTCACTGTAACACCGACACACCTCACACCCCTCACTGTGACACTGACACACCCCACACCCCTCACTTTCACACCGAAACACCCCACACCTCTCACTTTCACACCGACACACCCCACACCCCTCACTTTCACACCGACACACCCCACACCCCTCACTGTAACACCGACACACCCCACACCCCTCAATGTAACACCGACACACCTCACACCCCTCACTGTAACACCGACACACCCCTCACTGTGACACCGACACACCCCTCACTTTCACACCGACACACCCCACACCCCTCACTTTCACACCGACACACCTCACACCCCTCACTGTGACACCGACACACCTCACACCCCTCACTTTCACACCAACACACCTCACACCCCTCACTGTGACACCGACACACCTCACACCCCTCACTTTCACACCGACACATCTCACACCCCTCACTGTGACACTGACACACCCCTCACCCCTCACTGTGACACTGACACACCTCACACCCCTCACTGTGACACTGACACACCCCACACCCCTCACTTTCACACCGACACATCTCACACCCCTCACTGTGACACTGACACACCCCACACCCCTCACTGTGACACCGACACACCCCACACCCCTCACTGTGACACTGACACACCCCACACCCCTCACTGTGACACTGACACACCCCACACCCCTCACTTTCACACCGACACATCTCACACCCCTCACTGTAACACCGACACACCTCACACCCCTCACTGTGACACTGACACACCCCACACCCCTCACTTTCACACCGACACACCCCACACCCCTCACTGTAACACCGACACACCCCACACCCCTCACTTTCACACCGACACACCTCACACTCCTCACTGTAACACCGACACACCCCACACCCCTCACTTTCACACCGACACACCTCACACCCCTCACTTTCACACTGACACACCTCACACCCCTCACTGTGACACCGACACACCTCACACCCCTCACTGTGACACCGACACACACCTCACCCCTCACTTTCACACCGACACACCCCACACCCCTCACTTTCACACCAACACACCCCACACCCCTCACTTTCACACCGACACACCTCACACCCCTCACTGTGACACTGACACACCCCACACCCCTCACTTTCACACCGATACACCCCACACCCCTCACTTTCACACCGACACACCTCACACTCCTCACTGTAACACCGACACACCCCACACCCCTCACTTTCACACCGACACACCTCACACCCCTCACTTTCACACTGACACACCTCACACCCCTCACTTTCACACTGACACACCCCACACCCCTCACTTTCACACCGACACACCCCACACCCCTCACTTTCACACCGACACACCCCACACCCCTCACTTTCACACTGACACACCTCACACCCCTCAATGTAACACGGACACACCCCACAACTCACACTACAACACTGACACACTCTACACCCATGACTGTAACACCAACACCAACACACTCCACACCACCCACTGTAACACTGACTGACACATCCCTCACTGTAACACCGACACACCACACAACCTTCACTGTGACACCGACACACCCCACACCCCTCACTTTCACACCGACATACCTCACACCCCTCACTGTGACACCGACACACCCCACACCCCTCACTTTCACACCGACATACCTCACACCCCTCACTTTCACACCGACACACCTCACACCCCTCACTGTGACACCGACACACCCCTCACTGTGACACCGACACACCCCTCACTGTAACACTGACACACCCCACACCCCTCACTTTCACACCGACACACCCCACACCCCTCACTGTGACACCGACACACCCCACACCCCTCACTGTGACACCGACACACCTCACACCCCTCACTGTGACACCGACACACCCCACACCCCTCACTGTGACACTGACACACCCCACACCCCTCACTTTCACACCAACACACCTCACACCCCTCACTGTGATACCGACACACCCCTCACCCCTCACTGTGACACTGACACACCCCACACCCCTCACTTTCACACCGACACACCTCACAACCCTCACTGTGACACTGACACACCCCACACCCCTCACTTTCACACCGACACATCTCACACCCCTCACTGTGACACTGACACACCCCACACCCCTCACTGTGACACCGACACACCTCACACCCCTCACTGTGACACCGACACACCTCACACCCCTCACTGTGACACCAACACACCCCACACCCCTCACTTTCACACCAACACACCCCACACCCCTCACTTTCACACCGACACACCTCACACCCCTCACTGTGACACTGACACACCCCACACCCCTCACTTTCACACCGACACACCTCACACCCCTCACTGTGACACTGACACACCCCACACCCCTCACTTTCACTCCGACACACCTCACACCCCTCACTTTCACACCGACACACCTCACACCCCTCACTTTCACACCGACACACCCCACACCCCTCACTTTCACACCGACACACCCCACACCCCTCACTTTCACACCGACACACCCCACACCCCTCACTTTCACACCGACACATCCCACACCCCTCAATGTAACACGGACACACCCCACAACTCACACTACAACACTGACACACTCTACACCCATGACTGTAACACCAACACCAACACACTCCACACCACCCACTGTAACACTGACTGACACATCCCTCACTGTAACACCGACACACCACACAACCTTCACTGTGACACCGACACACCCCACACCCCTCACTTTCACACCGACATACCTCACACCCCTCACTTTCACACCGACATACCTCACACCCCTCACTGTGACACCGAAACACCCCACACCCCTCACTTTCACACCGACATACCTCACACCCCTCACTGTGACACCGACATACCTCACACCCCTCACTGTAACACCGACATACTGAAGACCCCTCACTGTAACACTGACACACGCTACATCCTCCATTGTTACACTGACAAACAACACACACCTCACTGACACACCGCACACCCCTCACTGTAGCACCGACACACCCCTCACCCCTCACTGTGACACCGACACACCCCTCACTGTGACACTGACACACCCCACACCCCTCACTGTGACACTGACACACCCCACACCCCTCACTGTGACACCGACACACCCCTCACCCCTCACAGTAACACTGACACACCCCTCACTGTGACACCGACACACCCCTCACCCCTCACAGTAACACTGACACACCCCTCACTGTGACACCGACACACCCCTCACTGTGACACCGACACACCCCTCACTGTGACACCGACACACCCCTCACTGTGACACTGACACACCCCTCACCCCTCACTGTGACACTGACACACCCCTCACCCCTCACTGTGACACTGACACACCCCTCACCCCTCACTGTGACACCGACACACCCCTCACTGTGACACCGACACACCCCTCACTGTGACACCGACACACCCCTCACTGTGACACTGACACACCCCTCACCCCTCACTGTGACACTGACACACCCCTCACTGTGACACCGACACACCCCACACTGTGACACCGACACACCCCTCACTGTGACACCGACACACCCCTCACTGTGACACTGACACACCCCTCACTGTGACACCGACACACCCCTCACTGTGACACCGACACACCTCACACCCCTCACTGTGACACCGACACACCTCACACCCCTCACTGTGACACCAACACACCCCACACCCCTCACTTTCACACCAACACACCCCACACCCCTCACTTTCACACCGACACACCTCACACCCCTCACTGTGACACTGACACACCCCACACCCCTCACTTTCACACCGACACACCTCACACCCCTCACTGTGACACTGACACACCCCACACCCCTCACTTTCACACCGACACACCCCACACCCCTCACTGTGACACCGACACACCCCTCACCCCTCTCTGTGACACCGACACACCTCACACCCCTCACTTTCACACCGACACACCCCTCACCCCTCACTTTATCAGTAATACACACCACACAGCTGGACAGGGAAGTGTGCTTCCTTCGGCTACCAGCTTTCCAAAACCAACTTAAACGTGATCCCTCGCCTCCCTGGGTATAAGGGGAAAAAAGCCACCCTTCCCGCCAGGACTAATGCAGTCCCTCTCTACTGTATGCCTTCCTTGAAACCTTCCTGTTGCCACTGGCGTCTGCTGTCTCCAGCACTGGGGTAAACCTTCCATCTAACGCTGTGTTCACCTTTCTAGGGAATTCCCGGGAATGATGGCTTGCCAGGTGTGCCCGGACTTCCGGGGGAAGTGGTAAGTACTGTAGTAATCAGGGTAAAGAGCAAAGGGAATGCTTTCCCAAGTTCTGGTGATGACTGCAGTACCAGCCAGTCACTGCCCCCTCCACACCGGGAGCTCCAGCCTCTTGGACACAGTCTCAGTTATGGTTCCGCTCTCCCACCCTCAGCACTCTGTATTCTCTTGACAATAGTGTTGGTGACACTCTTGAAGTAGTGTTATTAATCCTGATAAATAAGGTGCCTCCATGTAGGAGGGACTCCAGATGAGGGTCAGCATTTCTCAGCTCTTTCAGATGATCAGGAACTCAAGAGTCCTGTGACTGACCTGAACACCATCTGCCTTTTGCAGGAATTGAGTTAGAGTTATGTACCAGTCTGGTTCTGTCCAACTGTGCCCCACTGTAATGTCTCTGAGGAACAGTCAACCCAGTCACTCACTCATGGTTCCTCCACGCATCTCAGCTCCACTGCACTGCACCAGGGTTCCTTCTGCCCAGTGCCAGTGTTCCTCTGAGTTTGCAATTCATCCAAACTGCCTTCTTTCTGCAAGTTGTCAAAGTAATGTAAATATTCCTACTGTGCAGATCCTCTGCATAAAATTCATCCTTTAAACGTTATTCCCCTCATTGATTAATCAGCAACATCATGGACACAATCTGTCTGTCAAAAAGTAAAACTTCAGATTCTGCAAATCTGAATAAAACTTAGAGAAGACTGGAAACACTCAGCAATTCAGGCAGAGTCCATGGAGGGAGAAGTAGGGTTAACGTTTCATGCCAGTGACAATTAATGCTTCAAGAGAAGTGTATGGAAGTCATGGAAAAAGATAAATTTTGTCTCCGAGAAAGGGTCCTTAACTGGAATTTCAGTGGAGTAAGACAGGGGCTGGGAGAGGTGGTTTGGGAGCACTGTCTGGAGAGCGAGGCAATATCTGATAAATAAGGTGGTGAGAGTTCGGAGTCAGCATACTCCTGTTAGGGAAAGAGGCTAATATGGCAAGTTTAGGGATCTCTGGTTAACAAAAGTTATTGAAAGTTTAGAAAAAATAAAAACACAAAATGCTGGCAGAACTCAGCAGGCCAGACAGCGTCTATGGGAGGAGGTAGTGACAACGTTTCAGGTCGAAACCCTTCATCAGGAAAGTTTAGAACATAGAACATAAAACATAGAATATCAGTGCAGCATCCAGGCCCTCGTAGCTAATCCAACCCTTCCCTCTCACAAAACTCTCCATTTCTCTTTCATCTAGGAGTTTCATAAATGCTCTATTATATTGGGCTGTACCAACCCCATGACAGAGTACTCCAGGCACTTATATTCTCTGTTTTAAAAAAAAACTTATCTCTGACATGCCACCTATTTGTTTTTCAAATCACCTTAAAATAATGCCCTCTTGTATTAACCATTAGTCATTTGAAAACAAGCCAGCAAACAATATCAAAGTGGATAGAAACATACAACACCTACGGCACAATACAGGCCCTTCGGCCCTCAAAGCTGTGCCGAGCATAGCCTTACCTTAGAAATTTCCTAGGGTTATCCATAGCCCTCTATGTTTGGGAGTGACTGGTTAGATGTAGATCTGTCCATCAAGGGATTTAAACAACATTTAAATTCCCCACCCATTATCAACATATAATCATTTAAATTCGGAAGGGATGTAAATAATTGCTTAAAAATTTCAGGACAATCAAAATTTGGGGCATAAATGTTAATCATAACTTTTTTGTTTAAAAGTAAGCCAGTAATTATCAAAAATCTATCATTCGATTCTGAAATTGTGTCATAATGAACAAATGAGGTTGAAGAATCGATAAAAATAGAAACTCCTTTCACTTTAGCTTGAGAATTCAAATGGCACTGTTTCTCCTTCCAAAACCTAAAGAAACGCTGATTATCTTCTTTCTTCACATGAGTTTCTTGTACAAAGATAATATTAGCATTCATTCTATGGAATACTTTAAATATTTTTTACATTTAATCAGATGGTTTAAACCATTTGTATTACAAGAAACAAAATTAATAATCTTATCCATGTTACTAATATCTACCATATAATACATAAAAGTTTAACCAGAATATAAACTCAAGAACCCGGAAGAGGAAGAAGGGTTCAAAGAGCAACCGGAAGTTACGACACTTTGGACATTTTTTTAGTTCCCAGTCAGCCCAGTTGGAAAAATCTAAGCAAAAAGTAAAAATAGAAATAACCCTCCCCCAACCTGCAAAAGCCCAAAAATAAGCCCAAGAACGGCCCGCAAGCAAACTAACACTAAATTTAACCCTATCTCTCAAGAAGGCAGCCCAGAAGATATTTGATTAAAAGAAAACCACCCATATTCAGAAAAAGATTACCGTAAAAAAAAAAGACTACAAGTTTAAAGCATAAAACAGAGTACCATTGTACTAATATTTAGAAAAAAAACATGCGCCAAATTGCATTGTCAGTTGTTTTCAAATACAACCGAATGAAAATGACATATCAAAAGAGTAAGGTCTCATGGGAAGAAGAAAACGAAATAACATCTTGAAAAAAAAGGAAACCTTAAAAAAAACTGAATACTTCCCCATAAAAATTATAGAAAACAAATAGTCAAACATCAAATCCTTTAGTTAGTTACTTTCAAAATCAAACGATTAGTAATAAAGAGAACAGAATCACAGAAAAAGAAAAAGAGCGTTTACCTAGAAATACAAGAAATACCTACACTACCGATCGAAAACAAAGACCTTCAAATTATGAAGATCCAGGTCTATAAGCTAATTATTAGCTTAAAAACAGACAAATAAGAACAAATGATGAAAAATACAATACATTGATTAGTCCAGAACAGCACGCTGCTCCTCGAGGAAATTTTGGGCTTTATTTGGAGATTTAAACAATCAGTGAGAATTATCGGGAAGGACGACTCTCAAACATGCTGGAAGCAACAAGACCCGTTCGAAACCTTTTCGATGAAACTCTGACAGCACGTATCCAAAAGAGATACGCTCCCTCAAAACTTCAGGACCAAAATCTTCAACAGTGCAAAACTTGAGACCTTGAAAGCTGAGCACATCCTTCTGCTGGGCAAGTCAGACCAGATGATCATCCCCAGGAGGTCCGATCATCCGCCAGTTCTATCTCCCAAGATCGATAATTTTGAACTTGTAACGCTCCAACACTTGAGAGGTTGAAGACAACCTTTGTTCTGAAGCTTCAGCTCCACGATCTCTTCGATGAGCGGCCTCATCGAGCTCTAAGATTCTTGTTTTTTGTTGTTCAAATTCACATCTACATGATTTGATACTGTCTTCAACCGTCTTTAAAATTCCTTCGAGCGAGGAGAATTTTTGGCTGAGTTTTGCATCTAATTTTTCAACTAGTTTCTCATCTAGAAGCTTTGAAATTACATCCAGAGTTAGAGGGACTTACTTAGATGGCAGTTTAACATCACCATCACTCTTGCCATCGCCGTTAGAATCTTTCCCATCTTTAGCTTCTCATGCTGTGGTATACATTTCCAGCAAACTAAAATCAAGGCTCAAAGAATATATCTGCAATATAAGCTCCTTTAGTGTAGGTATAAATAAGGCATTTAAGGGTGATTATGGGTAAAAGAAATAAAAGGAATGGAGCAAAGCCAAAGTGTGCCTCATGCCATGAGCGCCTCGTTGAGATCTCCGGACCACTTCTTTTCATGCTGCATTTCAATGATTTAGATGATTGAATAGATAGCTTTGTTTCCAAGTTTGCAAAGATTGGTGGATGGGCAGGTAGTGTTGAGGAAACAAGTAGGATTAGCAGAATGGGCAAGAAAGTGGCAAATACAATGTTGGAAAATGCATGGTCATGCACTTGGGTAGTAGAAATAAATGTGCAGACTATTTTCTAAACGGAGAGAATCTAAAAATCTGAGATGCAAAGGGACTTGGGAGTCCTTGTGCAGAACACTTGCAGGTTGAGTTGGTGGTGAGGAAGGCAAGTGCAATGTTAGCATTCATTTCGAGAGGTCTGGGATATAAATGCAGGGACGTGATATTGAGGTGAGGTCTCACGGGTATTGTGAACGGTTTTGGGCTCCTCATCTCAGAAAAGATGTGCTGGTGTTGCAGAGGGTTTAGAGGAGGTTCACAAGGATGATTCTGGAAATGAAAGGGTTATCATACAAGGAATGTTTGACAGCTCTGGCTTTGCACTCATTGAAATTTAGAAGGATGAAGGGTAATCTCATTGAAACCTTTTGAATGTTGAAAGGTCTAGACATGATAGATGTGAAAAGGATGTTTCTCATGATGGAGGAGTCCAGAGGGCACAGCCTCAGGGTAGAGAGGCGCCCATTTAAACAGAGATGCAGAGACCCAAAGGCTGGTGAGCTTTTATTACCACAGGCAGTTGTGAAGTCCAGGTCGTTAGGGGCATTTAAGGCACAGCTGGATAGGTTCTTGATTGGACATGGCATTAAAGGTTATGGGGAGAAGGCTGGGGCTGAGGAGACTGAAAAAAAGATCAGCCGTGATTGAATTGTGGAGCAGACTTGATGGGCCAAATGGCCTAATTCTGCTGGTATGTCGTATGATCTTCTAGTCGTTTCCACCCTGGGAAACAGCTTTGGCTATCGACTCGAACAATGTCTCTTATCATCTTATACCCGTCTATCAAGTCACCTTTCACCCTCCTTTGCTACAAAGTGAATTGTACTTCTTCATTCTACTGTGAACACCCGAATGAAAATGAAACTCAGGGTAGTATTTGGTGATGTATGTGTACTTTGATAATAAAATTTACTTTGAATTTTAAACGTTAATATGAAGGGAAGCTAGAGGATTAGGAAGCTTTATAAAAACAACAAAAACAACTAAAAAAAAGTAATGAGAGATGAAAAATGAAGGTAAGCTAGCCAATAATGTTAAATAGAATACCAAAACTTTTATCACTGTGACTGAGGACTGTGGCTGGTGGTGTGCCACAGGGATCAGTGCTGGGTCCGTTGTTATTTGTCATCTATATCAATGATCTGGATGATAATGTGGCAAATTGGATCAGCAAATTTGCTGATGATACAAAGATTGGAGGTGTAGTGGACAGTGCAGAAGGTTTTCAAAGCTTACAGAGGGATCTGGACCAGCTGGAAATCTGGGCTGAAAAATGGCAGATGGAATTTAATGCAGACAAGTGTGAGGTATTGCACTTTGGAAGGACAAACCAAAGTAGAACATACAAGATAAATGGTAGGACACTGAGGAGTTCAGTAGAACAGAGGGATCTAGGAATGCAAATACAAAATTCCCTAGAAGTGGTGTCACAGGTGGATAGAGTAGTAAAGAGAGCTTTTGGTACATTGGCCTTTATAAATCAAAGTATTGAGTATAAGAGTTGGAATGTTATGGTGAGGTTGTATAAGGCATTGGTGGGGCCAAATTTGGAGTATTGTGTGCAGTTTTGGTCACCAGATTACAGGAAGGATATTAATAAGTTTGAAAGAGTGCAGAGAAGGTTTACAAGGATGTTGTCGGGACTTAAGAAACTGAGTTACAGAGAAAGGTTGAATAGGTTAGGACTTTATTCCCTGGAGCGTAGAAGAATGAGGGGAGACTTGAGATATATAAAATTATGATAGATAGAGTGAATGCAAGCAGGCTTTTTCCACTGAGGCTAGGGGAGGAAAAAACAGAGGACATGGGTTAAGGGTGAAGGGGGAAAAGTTTAAAGGGAACATTGGGGGGGGGGGGGCTTCTTCACACAGAGAGTGGTGGGACTGTGGAATGAACTGCCAGATGAAGTTGTAAATACTGACTCACTCTTAACATTTAAGAAACACTTGGACAGGTACATGGATGAGAGGTGTATGGACGGATATGGGCCAGGTGCAGGTCAGTGGGACTAGGCAGAAAAATGGTTCGGCACAGCCAAGAAGGGCCAAAAGGCCTGTTTCTGTGCTGTAATGTTCTATGGTTCTATCAGATATATAGAGTAAAAGAGAGATGACAGTGGATTACAATTGCTGGAAAGTGACACTGGAGAGAGAGTAATAAGGGAAAAATAAATGGCAGACATAGTCAGTATTTTGCATCAGTCTTCACTGTGGAAGACACCAACTGTATGCCACAAATTAAAAGAGTGTTAGGAGGCAGAGAAGGTGCTTGGGAAAATGGAAGGTCTGAAGTTAGGTAAGTTACTTTGACCAGATGGACTACACCCAAGGGTTCTGAAAGAGGTATTTGAAGAGAATGTAGAGGTATTACTAATGATCTTTCAAGAATCACTAGATTCTGGAATGGTTCTGGAGGACTGGAAAATTGCAAATGTCACTCCACTCTTTAGGGGTGAGGGAGGCAAAAGACAGGAAATTATAGGTCAGTTAGCCTGACTTCAGTAGTTTGTAAAATGTTGGAGTCCATTATTAAGACTATAGGATCATGAGACTAAGGAGAAGAACTTGATCCATTGAGCCTTGTCCACCATTCCATCATGGCTGATTTATTATCCCTCTCAAACCTATTCTCCTACCTTCCTTCCATAATCTTTGATGCCCTGATTAATCAAGAACGTATCAAACTGCTGTTTAAATGCATCCAGTGACTTGGTCTCTAAAGCCATTGTGGCAGTGAATTCCTCAGATTCACCACCCTCTGGCTAAAGAAATTCCTCTTCATCTAAATGAATTCCCTCTATTCTGACACTCACCGAGGAAATATATTCTCTACATACACTCTATCTTGGCCTATCCATTAATGAGGTTTCTGGATACTTGGAGGCACATGATAAAATAGGCCAACGTCAACATTGTTTTCTAAAGGGGAAATCTTCCCTGACAAATCTGTTGGAATTATTTGAGGAAATAACAGGCAGTATAGATAAAGGAGAGTCAGCAGATATTACATAGAAACATAGAAAACCTACAGCACACCACAGGCCCTTCGGCCCACAAAGTTGTGCCGAACATGTCCCCACCTCAGAAATTACTAGGCTTCCCTATAGCCCACTATTTTACTAAGCTCCATGTACCTATCTAAAATCCTCTTAAAAGTCCCTATCGTATCCAGGTCTATGACCATCGCCGGCAGCCCATTCCATGCACTTACCACTCTGTGTAAAAAAAAAAAAAAAAAAATTACCCCTGATATCTCCTCTGAACCTACTTCCAAGCACCTTAAAACTGTGCCCTCTTGTGCTAGCCATTTCATCCCTGAGAAAAAGCCTCTGACTATCCACATGATCAATGCCTCTCATCATCCTATACACCTCTATCAGGTCACCTCTCATTCTCTGTCGCTCCAAGGAAAAAAGGCCGAGTTCACTCAACCTATTCTCATAAGACATGCTCCCCAATCCAGGCAACATCCTTGCAAATCTCCTCTGATATGGTTTCAATATCCTTCCTATAGTGAGGCAACCAAAACTGAGCACAGTACTCCAAGTGGGGTGTGACCAGGGTCCTATATAGCTGCAATATTACCTCTCGGCTCCTAAATTCAATTCCACAGTTGATGAAGGCCAGTACACCATACGCCTTCTTAACCACAGAGTCAACCTGCGCAGCTGCTTTGAGCGTCCTGTGGACTCTCACCCCAAGATCCCTCTGATCCTCCATACTACCAAGAGTCTTACTATTAATACTATATTCTGCCATCATATTTGACCTACCAAAATGAACCACTTTACACTTATCTGGGTTGAATTCCATCTGCCACTTCTCGCCGCAGTTTTGCATCATATCATTGTCCCACTGTAACCTCTAACAGCCCTCCACACAATCCACAACTCCTCCAACCTTTGTGTCATTAGCAAATTTACTAACTCATCCCTCCACTTCCTCATCCAGGTCATTTATAAAAATCATGAAGAGTAAGGGTCCCAGAACAGATCTCTGAGGTGACTGAACTCCATGCAGAATATGACCCGTCTACAACCTCTCTTTGCCTTCTGTGGGGAAACCATTTCTGGATCCACAAAGCAATGTCCCCTTGGATCCCATGCCTCCTTACTTTCTCAATAAGCCTTACATGGAGTATCTGTCAAATGCCTTGCTGAAATCCATGTATACTAAATCTACTGCTCTTCCTTCATCAATGTGTTTAGTCACATCCTCAAAAAATTCAATCAGGCTCGTAAGGTATGACCTGCCTTTGACAAAGCCATACTGACTATTCCTAATCATATTATGACTCTCCAAATGTTCATAAATCCTGCCTCTCAGTATCTTCTCCATCAACTTACCAACCACTGAGTTAAGACTCACTGGCCTATAATTTCCTGGTTATCTCTACTCCCTTTCTTGAATAATGGAACAACATACACAATCCTCCAATCCTCCTGAACCTCTCCCACCCCCATTGATGATACAAAGATCATCGCCAGAGGCTCAGCAATCTCTTCCCTCGCCTCCCACAGTAGCCTGGGGTACATCTCGTCTGGTCCTGGTTGCTTATCCAACTTGATGCTTTCCAGAAGCTCCAGCACATCCTTTCTTAATATCTACATGCTCAAGCTTTTCGGTCTGCTGTAAGTCATCACTACAATCACCAAGATTCTTTACCATAGTGAATACTGAAGCAAAATACTCATTAAATACCTCTGCTATCTCCTCCGGTTCCATACACACTTTTCCACTGTCACACTTGATTGCTCCTATTCCCTCATGTCTTATCCTCTTGCTGTTAACATACTTGTGGAATACCTTGGGGGTTTCCTTAATCGTGTCCACCAAGGCCTTCTCATGGCCCTTTCTGGATCTCCTAATTTTTTTCCTAAACACTTTCCTAACTTGTCTGTTGCTATCCCTCTCCAATGTTATGATAAAGGGGATAGAGTTGTGATCACTATCTCCAAAATGCTCTCCCACTGAGAGATCTGACACCTGACCAGGTTCATTTCCCAATACCAAATCAAGTACAGCCTCTCCTCTTGTAGGGTTATTTACATATTGTGTCAAGAAACCTTTTTTTTTCGGAAACTTTTTTTTATTGCATTTTTAAGTAGTTACAAAATGAAGTATGAAAAAAAATGTATATAACCCTTCCCCCCCTCCCCTTAACCCCTCCCCCCTAACTGCCCTATAGAAAAAAAAAGAGAAAGAGAAAAAAAAAGAAAGAAAGAGTGCCTGGTTGTTGGAAGATCTCCACATGCTCCATGGAATTCATAATAACTTTGATATGTATATTTATTTCTTTCCCCAAATAACCAATTGTTTCATCTTCAGAGCATCTATAGATTTAATCCTGTCTTTTGTAAATAAGGGCTCCAAATTTTCAGAAATGTTTCATATTTCTTAAATTATAAGTATTTTTTTCTAATGGAATACAACCATAGATTTCTTTCTTCCAAGAGTCTATACTTAAATATGTATCTGATTTCCAAGTAACTGCAATAGCTTTTTTGGCTACTGCCAGTGCAATTTTTATAAATTCTTTCTGGTATTTATTTAGTTTGAGTTTCGGTTTTATCCCTTCAATATCACCTAATAAGAGTAATATTGGATTATGAGGAAATTGTGTTCCTGTAATTTGTTCCAGTAAAAGTCTTAAATTTGTCCAAAAAGGTTGAATTTTAGAACAAGACCATGTAGAATGTAAAAAAGTACCAGTTTCTTGGTTACATCGGAAACATTGATCAGATAAGTTTGGATTTAATTTATTTATTTTTTGTGGTGTAATATATAATTGATGTAGAAAATTATACTGCACTAATCTTAACCAAACATTTATTGTATTTGTCATACTATCAAGACATAGTCTTGACCAATTTGTTTCTTCAATTTTAATATTCAAATCACTTTCCCATTTTTGTCTTGACTTATGGACTCCTTGTTTAATTGCCTGTTTTTGAATCAAATTATACATACAAGATATAAATTTTTTAATATTTCTTTTTTGAATTAAAATTTCTATTTCATTAGGTTTCGGCAATAACATTGTTTGACCTAATTTTTCTCTTAAATAAGCCCTTAATTGAAAGTAACAAAATAAAGTGTTATTTGATACTTTATATTTATTCTTTAATTGATCAAATGACATTAATATACCTCCTTCAAAACAATTCCCTATATATCTAATCCCTTTTTGAATCCAATTATATAAAAGTTGATTGTCCATTGTGAAAGGAATAAGTCTATTTTGAATTAAAGATCTCTTTGCTAATAAAGATTTTTTTGTCTCATCATCAACATTTATCTTATTCCATAAGTCAATCAAATGTTTTAATATAGGAGATTCTTTCTTTTCCCATATCCATTTAGATTCCCATTTGTATATAAAATCTTCTGGTACGTTTTCTCCTATTTTATCTAGTTCTATTCTAACCCATGCCAGTTTATCTTTCTCGAAAAAAGATGCAATAAATCTAAGTTGATTTGCTTTATAATAATTCTTAAAATTTGAAAGTTGTAATCCTCCTAGATCAAATTTCCATGTCAATTTTTCCAACGATATTCTTGACATCTTACCTTTCCAGAGAAATTTCCTCACATATTTGTTTAACTCTTGAAAAAACTTCTGGGGTAATTGTATTCGTAATGATTGAAATAAATATTGTAGTCTAGGGAATATATTCATTTTTATAGTATTTACTCTACCTACTAATGTTATTGGTAATGCCATCCATTTATCAAGATCTTCCTGAATTTTTTTCAAAAGTGGTAAATAATTTAATTTGTATAAGTTTTTTAAGTCATTATCAACTCTTATACCTAAATATACCATTTGCTGGCCATCTAAATTGAGTTATTAATCGACATTGATTATAATCTCCTTTAGTAAGAGGTAAAATTTCACTTTTATCCCAATTTATTTTATAACCCGATATTTTCCCATATTCTTCTAATCTATAAGATAATTTGCGTAGTGAATGTAATGGATCTGTTAAATAAAGTAGAACATCATCAGCAAATAAGTTAATCTTGTATTCTTCCTGATTAACTCTGAAACCCTTAATATCTGGGTCCATTCTAATTAATTCAGCTAGTGGTTCTATTGCCAACACAAACAAAGCAGGTGATAATGGGCAACCTTGCCTAGTTGATCTTGTTAACTGAAATGATGTTGAAATTTGAACATTTGTCACTACTTTAGCTTTGGGATTAGTATTTAAGGTTTTAATCCATTTTATAAATGATGTTCCTAATCCATATTTTTCCAATACCTTAAATAAAAATCCCATTCCAATCTATCAAATGCTTTTCCTGCATCTAAAGCAACTGCCACACTCGTTTCCTCCCTCTTTTGCGCTAAATGGATTATACTAAATAACCGAGTTACATTATCTACCGATTGTCTATTTTTAATAAATCCTGTTTGATCCATATGCACTAATTTTGGTAAGCATTTAGATAATCTATTAGATAAGATTTTTGCTATTATTTTATAATCGGTGTTTAATAAAGAAATAGGTCTATATGATGCTGGTTTTAAAAGGTCTCTATCTTTTTTTGGCAATACTATTAAAATAGCTGTTGAAAAAGATTCTGGAAGTTTATGCATTCTTTCTGCTTGATGTATTAACTCCATAAAAGGAGGAATTAATAAATCTTTAAACTTTTTATAAAATTCAGGTGGAAAACCATCTTCTCCTGGAGATTTATTACTTTGAAGTGATCCCAAAGCTTCTTCAACTTCCTTCAATGTAAAAGGCGTATCTAATCCCTTCTGTTCTTCTATATTTAATTTTGGAAGAGTTATTTGTGATAAAAATTCTTCTATCTTAACGTCATCATTCTTTGATTCTGATTTATACAACTCAGAATAAAAATTCTTAAAAGCCTCATTAATTTCTAGAGGCTTATAAGTAATTTCATTCACTTTTGTTCAAATTGCATTTATTGTTTTGGAAATCTGATCTGTTTTTAACTGCCATGCAAGAACTTTATGTGATCTTTCACCTAGTTCATAATATCTCTGTTTAGTTCTCATAATTGCTTTTTCTGTTCGATATGTCTGGAGTGTATTATATTTTAACTTCTTATTAATAAGTTGTCTTCGTTTTTCTTCTGTCATATTTCTTTGAGATTCTTTTTCTAATTTTATAATCTCTTTTTCCAATTGATCTATTTCTATCATATATTCCTTTTTAATTTTAGAAGTATAACTTATTATCTGGCTCTCAAATATGCTTTCATTGCTTCCCACAATATAAACTTATCATCAACTGAATGTAAATTTGTATCTAAAAAGAACTGAATCTGCTTTTTCATAAAATCACAAAAATCTTGACGCTTTAGTAGAATTGAATTAAATCTCCATCTAGAAATTGATTCCTCTTTATCTATCATTATCATTGTCATTATTAAAGGAGAGTGATCAGACAATATTCTTGCTTTATATTCCACATTTTTCACTCTATCTTGAGTATTTGTTGATGATAGGAAAAAATCTATCCTTGAGTATGTTTTATGTCTATTTGAATAAAATGAATAATCCCTTTCTTTTGGATTGATTCTTCTCCATATATCAATCAAATTTAAATCTTTCATCAATGAGAGTTAATTTTGCTACTTTTGATTTTGTAATAGCTATTGTTGATCTATCTAAAACTGGATCTAAACAAAAATTAAAATCTCCACCTATTAATATTTTATCATGTGCGTTAGCCAAACTCAAAAAGA
Organism: Hypanus sabinus; assembly: GCF_030144855.1. Taxonomy (NCBI): domain Eukaryota; kingdom Metazoa; phylum Chordata; class Chondrichthyes; order Myliobatiformes; family Dasyatidae; genus Hypanus; species Hypanus sabinus. Next base: position 69,566 of record NC_082735.1, on the reverse strand, counting down.
CCTCCTGTACAAATTTTACATCATTTTCATTTGGTGCATAAATATTCATAAGAGTCCATAGTTCTGAAAAAATTTGACAATGTATAATTAAATATCTTCCTGCCGAATCAGTTAATACATTTTGTATTTTAATTGGTAAATTTTTATTAACCAAAATTGCAACTCCTCTCGCCTTTGAGTTAAATGAAGCTGCAATAACATTTCCAACCCAGTCTCTTTTTAATTTCTGATGTTCTATATCCGTTAAATGAGTTTCTTGTAAGAAAGCTATATCTATTTTCATTTTTTTAATATATGTTAAAATTCTTTTTCTTTTTATTGGTCCATTAAGCCCATTAACATTAAAACTTAAAACATTCAATAGATTAGTCATTATTTTTAATTATGTTACTCCAATCTATAATAATACCTAATCTTTCAACTTTCATTGTATCCTGGGAAATCTTTTTAGAAGTCTCCATGTTGCTATGTGTGTCCCCACCAATCATCCAGGCAAAAGAATAGAAGAAAAATAGAAAATAAAGAAAAAAACAAAATACCCCCCTACTAATGTTGTGAAAGAAAAAAAAACACAACATTACCTCCCTCTGTTGTACGGGTCATGGCAATCGCCATGATTACACACGTGAATCCCGTAGTAACCGATTCAAAGCTCCCCAGCCCCCCGCAACATAAAAAGTATATATATATATATAAAAAACATACTATTCTCAGTTATTATTTCTAAAATTTTACTTTTCTCCCTTATATCATTCTTAAATGTCCATCAGTTCCATTCGCTATCTCTGTCTTTGTCTTTAACCATTACATTTAGAAGTCTCTACGTTTAATTAGCGAAGAGATGGGAGTTTTTGTGCGAACACCTCCGCTTCTAGATAATCAGGAAAAAATCTTTTACCCTCCTTCAAAAAAATTATCAGTGTTGCTGGGTGACGCATTAAAAACTTATAACCTTTTTTCCATAAAACATTTTTAGCTGGATTGAATTCTTTCTTTCTCTTCAAAAGGTTATAACTTATATCAGGATAAAAAAGAACTGGTTTCTCTGCTATCATCAATGGACCTTTTCTTCTTTTGGCACCTTGGGCAGCCGCCCTCAAAATCTTTTCTTTATCCTGGTATCTTAAACATCTTATCAAAATTGATCGCGAATTTTGATCATCTTGAGATCTTGGTCTTAAGGCTCTGTGCACCCTTTCAATCTCAATTGAAGTTTCTTCTCCCATTTCCAATTTTTCAGGAATCCATTTTTGAAAAAAATTTATTGGGTCTTCTCCTTCGGTACCTTTAAGTCCAACAATTTTAATATTGTTGCGTCTACTAAAATTTTCGAGCTTATCAATTTTTCCCACGAGTTGTTTTCTTTCTGATGTCCAGGCATCATTATCATCTTCCATCTTCTTCATTCTTCCATCCATTTCTTCCACTTTGACTTCCAAATCTGTAATTTTCTTTTCCATTTTTTCCTATTTCTTTGTCATTTTATCAAACATAGCTTCCATTTTTGTTATTTTCTCTTTAATTACTTTTAATGCATTTAATTTTTCTAATTTATGCATTATTTGCCTCAAAGTCTTTTTTGTATTTTCAGAGGAACTTTCATCTCCATCTTTGTCTGATTTTTCCAGAGAGTCCGACTCTCTCTCAGACTCACTTTCACTGTCGGTTTCAGTCGTTGCTGGGTTTTGTAGTTCTGGTTGCACTTGTTTGCACATGCTCGTTCCTTTACGTATGCGCAGTTCTCGTTGATCCTTTCCTTTAGAAATGGCCGATGCTGCCGCGGTCTCCTGTTCTGTTTCACCGGTGGTGTGTTGTACCTGAGTCCGTGGTTCTTCGGTAGAAGTAGGCCTTGATTCTGTTCCAACTTGAGCGGTCTTCGCGGTAGTAGTTTTCTTCATCCTCTGTTTATGAGGCATAGCTTAAAACAATCCGGAGTAGTTTATGAGTAACCTTAAGAAAGTATTGATTGACTTTTCTTCACTTAAACATTAATTTATTAACTTTTTTACGGGAGGGCTGAGTTCCAGCGTCTCGATCCTACGTCATCACGTGACGTCCCCCCAAGAAACCTTCCTGAACACACCTAACAAACTCCACCCCATCTGAACCCCTTGCTCTAGGAACATTCCAATCGATATTTGGGAAATTAAAATCTTCCACTACAACAATCGTGTTACTATTACACCTTTCCAGAATCTGTCTTCCTGTCTGTTCCTCGATGACCCTGTTACTATTAGGTGTTCTGTACAAAGCACCCAGTAGGGTTATTGACCCCTTCCTCTTCCTAACTTCCACCCACAGAGACAACATAGACAATCCCTCCATGTCTTCCTCCTCTTCTGCAGCCATAACACTATCTCTATTCAACAGTGGCACGCCCTCACCTCTTTTGTCTCCTCCCTGTCCTTTCTGAAACATCTAAAGCCTGGTACTCAAAGTAACCATTCATGCTCTGAGCCATCCAAGTCTCTGTAATGACCACAACATCATAGTTCCAAGTACAGATCCACGCTCTAAGCTCATCTGCTTTGTTCATAATACTCCTTGCCTTAAAATAAACACATTTCAAACCATCGGTTTGTGTGCGTCCCTTCTCAATCACCTACCTATCCTCCTCCTCACACTGTCTCCAAGCTTCCTCTGTGAGCTAACCTCCTCTTCCACCATCTGTTCAGTTTGGTTCCCACCCCCCCCCCCCACCAGCAATCCTAATTTAAACTCTCTCCAATAACCCTAGCAAACCTGCCCGCCAGGATATTGTAGCCTTTTTCTACAGGTCACTCCTGCCCCCAAAAGAGGTCTCAATGATCCAGAAATCTGAATCCCTGCCCCCTGCTCCAATCCCTCAGTCACACTATCCCTCCACCTCACTCTATTCCTGTACTCACTGTCATGTGGCACAAGCAGTAATTCTGAGATGACTGCCTTTGTGGTCCTGCTTCTCAACTTCCTTCCTAACTCCTGTAGTCTGTTTTCAGGACCTCTTCCCTTTTGGTGCCAATATGTACCATGACCTCTAGCTGTTCTCCTCCCCACTTCAGGATATCTTGGATGTGATCTGAAACATTCCGGACCCTGGCACCTTGGAGGCAAACTACCATTTGAGTTTCTTCCCTGCCTCCACAGATTCGCCTGTCTGACCCCATAACTTTAGAATCCCCTATCACTACTGCCTTCCTCATTCTTTCCCTACCCTTCTGAGCCACAGGGCCAGACTGTGCCAGAAGGGTAGGGAAACTGTTGCTTCCCCCAGCTAGGCCATCCCCCCCCCCCAACAGTACTCAAACATGAGTACTTATTGTCAAGGGGTACAGCCACTGGGCTGCCCTCTAACCACTGACTTCTGCCTTTCCCTCTCCTGACTGTTACCCACTTACCTGTCTTCCGAGGCCCCAGTGTGACTACCTGCCTATAGCTCCTCTCTATCACCTCCTCACTCTCCCTGATCAGACGATGGTTATCGAGCTGCATCTTCAGTTCCCTAACGTGGCCCCTTAGGAGCTGAAGCTCTTCACACCTGGTGCAGCTGTGGCTATCTGGGAGGCTGGGAGTCTCCTGGAATTCCCACATCTGATGCCAAGACAGAACACCGGCCACACACAAGTACTTCCTGTCTGTATTCTACACAGGCAACCTACCTGGCCTCGACCCGTTACCACCTAAGCCCCGTTGAGCCAAGGCCTTCCTACTCTATCTCCCTCTGCTCCATCGCTCGCTCCTCTGGTGCCCGCTCTATAAGGCTGTCTCCTTTTAAACTGTTCTCACTGGCTGACATCCACGTGGTTGCGCAGTTGTACCCTGATCAAACAGCTGAAGAAATAACCAAGAATGGGCATAGAAGTGACAGATAGAATATAGTGTAGGGATATGTGTGGCCATGCACTTTGACAGGAGGAATAAAGGCGTCGACTATTTTCTAAGTGTGGAGAAAATTCAGAAATCAGAAGTACAAAGGGACTTGGGAGTCCTCGTGCAGGATTTGCTGAAAGTTAAGACCAGAAGACATAGGAGCAGAATTAGGCTATTTAGCCCATCAAGTCTGCTCCACCTTTCAATCATGGCTAATCGTTTTCTCCCCTCCTCAGCCCCACTCCTCAGCCTTCTCCATAACCTTTGATGCCATGTCCAATCAAGAACCTATCAATCTCTGCCTTAACTGCTGTTGCAATACGCGTCCGGCAACAATGAATATAGAATTAAGTCAGGTTTTATAAACAAATAAACAATTTATTAAACTCTGCTCAACAAAAGATTGAAAAGTAAACAAGTGACTAATAACTGGGAGTTAACTGCTATACAGCAACTCTGGAACAGTTCTTAAAGTGGTAACTATGAAAGTCCACGTGATTTATACAGTCAATTAAGAGAGATTTCCTGAAGTAATGAATTCCTCAACGACGTGACGTTACTGCTGATTCCAGCCGAAATATGCCTTGTCCGAAGGATTCATGATGAAGGAAATGAAAATGGTTTAAAGAAACTGACCTTTTTTCTTGGCGAATAACACTGCACAACCCTTTCTGCTCTTACAGGCAGGGGTTATCTCAGATGCAGGTCACTATTTCCTGAACGAAGATTCATTAAGGTCAATCCTGTATTAAACCACCAAACTTTACTCGATCCTTCGGGTTCCCATACTTCGTTAAAGTCTTCCGTCTCCAATACTTAGAATTTAAAATTAAATCAAAGATACATCAACAAAACTGGTAGCAATTGGCACAACTGCCAGCACAACGATTCTGTACCTTACAGTCGGAAGTAAAACTGCACTTTAAAATGAAACTGCGTCATGAGACAAATATGCAGCATAAAGGAGTAACTGACAAATTAAGCAATGACTCGACATAAAAAACTCCTGTGTCACAACGGGCTTTCCTGTTTTATACCTGTTGGAACCTGTCATCACGTGACCTCACACTGGCGGGAAATTACATCACCCCATCATCACAAGACCATTACATCAAGCTCACCATATACTCAATTACATCATGGTCATAAGACAGTCACAAGATAATTCCCTCCCTCTCCCTTCCCCCATCCCACTTTCACTCTGTCTCCTCTTCTAGCTGCCTATCACTTCTCTCATGATTCTGCCTTCTTCTACTACCCATAGACCTTTCCCCTTAGATTCCTCCTTCACCTCTCCTGCCTATCCCCTCCCCACCCCTTGATCTTTCCTCTGATTGTTTTTTCACCTGGCACATTCCACCCTCCCCCGACGTTCTTTATATGGCCCCTGCCCGCTCCTTCTTTAGTCCTGACGAAGGGTCTTGGCCAGAAACATTGACTGCTCATTTCAACGGATGCTGCCTGACCTGCTGAGTTCATCCAGCTTTTTTGTACATCTTGAGGCTTCACCAGTGCTGTGTAAAGCCGCAGCATCACTTGCAGGTTGAGTTGAGAATGTGTTCAACACAACAGGCAGCTTGTGGACTCGTTAACACACTGGCTAATGTATTTACTCACTAATAACAAACATCAGTATGAAAAGCACATTGAGTAGTTTAATTATCAGCATTGCCCTGATTTACCTACTTACACTGAACTCAGAAGCGTACTTAGCTACAAATGCTTGCATGCTAATTACAAAATTGCTAGTGAATTACTCTTTAATGACACCAACAAGTGCATCTCCCCACAAATACCTTTCAGAAGGTCTTTGGCAAAATGCCACACATGGGGGTGCTAAACATGGTATCACAGGAAAAATACAAGCAAGGATAGAAGATTGGTTGACTGGCAGGAGGCAAAGAGTGGGAATAAAGGGAGCCTTGTCTGGTTGGCTGCCGGTGACCAGAGGCATTTCACTGGATTTGGTGTAGGGACCAATTCTTTTCACATTATATGTCAATGATTTGAATGATGGAATTGATGGATTTGTGACCAATATTGCAGATGATATGAAGATAGGGCTGGGAATAGAAAGCAGGGATGCTGCAGAAATACTCTTGGGGAGGCTTTAAACTAATTTGGCAAGGGGGTGAGAACTGGAGCAAAGGGACTCAGGATAGAACAGGATGGTAAAACAGCAAAGATAGCGTGCAGACAGACTGTCAGGAAGGGGTAGGCAAATGAGAGGACAAAATTGCAGCCAGCAGGGTATCAGTGCATTAGGGATGCAAAATCAAAAAGGGCAGCAGAAACAGTACTCAAAGTGTTATATCTCAATGCACGTAGTATAAGAACTAAGTTGGATAATCTTGTTGTGCTATTATAGATTGTCAAGTATGATGTTATGGCCATGACTGAATAGTGGGTGAAGGATGGTTCGCAAGTGTGATTCCAGGAATGCAAAGGTTATCATATAAGGAATGCTTGATGGCTCTGGGCCTGTACACACTGGAATTTAGAAGAATGAGGAGGGATCTCATTGAAACATTTTGAATTTTGAAAGGCCAAGATGCGGAAAGGATGTTTCCCATGGTGGAGGAGTCTACGTCAAGAGGGCACAGCCTCAAGATAGAGGGGCGTCCATTTAAAACAGCAATACAGAGAAATTTCTTTATCCAGGGGATGCTGAATTTGTGGGATATATTACCACACACAGCTGTGGAGGCCAGGTCATGGGTGTATTTAAGGCAGAGCTTGACAGGTGCTTGATTTGATTGGACATGACATCAAAGGTTATGGAGAAAAGGCCGGGGTGTAGGCTGAGGAGGGGAGAAAAGTATCAGCCATGATTGATTGGCAGTGCAGATTCAATGGGCCAAATGGCCTAATTCTGCAGCTGTGTCCTATGGTCTTATATCAATCATGATGGCATGGTGGATCAGACTAGATGGGCTGAATGGCCTAATTCTTCTCCCAGAGGGAAGTGGGACAAAAAGTATCTTGGCTGGGTGGGTCTTGTCCTTGATTGTCCTGGCAGCACTGCTCCGACAGCATGTGGTGTAAAGTGAGACCAAGGATGGAAGATTGGTTTGTGTGATATGCTGGGCTATGTTCACGATCTTCTGCAGCTTCGTCCGGTCTTCGACAGGACAACTTCCATACCAGGTTGTGATGCACCCTAGAAGAATGCTTTCTACGATGCACCTACAAAAACTAGTGAGGGTTTTAGGGGACAGGCCAAATTTCTTCATTTTTCTCAGGAACTAAAGGCGCTGGTGGGCCTTTCTTGGCAGTGGACTCTGCTTGGTTAGACCAAGTCAGGTCATTTGTGATATTCATCCCAAGGGACTTAAAGCTTTTGACCTGTTCCACCTGCGCACCACCAATGTAGATGGGGTCGTGCTGTCTGCTACTCCTTCTGAAGTCAACAACCAATTCCTTCGTCTTGCTGACATTGAGGGATAGGTTATTGTCTTCGCACCATGCCACCAGGTTCTTAATTTCCTCTCTGTACTCAGACTCATCATTACCCAACATGCGGCCTACAATTGTGGTGTCATCAGCAAACTTAGATACTGAGTTCGATGAAAACTTGGCTACACAATCATGGGTGTACAGTGAGTACAGCAGGGGGCTGAGTACATAGCCTTGTGGGACACCGGTGCTCAGAGTGATAGTAGAGGAGAGCTTGTCCCCTATCCTTACAGCCTGGGCCCTGTCTGTGAGGAAGGTGAAGATCCAGCTGCAGATCTGAGTGCTAAGACCCAGGTTCTGGAGCTTAGGAATCAGTTTATTTGGAATGATGGTATTAAAGGCAGAGCTATAGTCGATGAAAAGTAGCCTTGCATCTTTATTCTCCAGGTGTTCTAAGGAGGAATGTAGTGCCAGAGAGATGGCATCTGCCATTGACCTGTTGCTCTGGTAGGCAAATTGCAAAGCGTCAAGGTTGACCAGTAGGTTATGGTTGATGAGTGCCATAACCAATCGCTCCAAGCACTTCATAGCAATTGATGTTAGAGCCACAGGTCAATAGTCATTCAGGCATGCCACTTCGCTTTTCTTCAGCACCGGGATTATCCTTGCCTTCTTAAAACACGAGGGGATCTTAGGCTGAAGCAGGGAGCAGTTGAAGGTGTCAGCAAACACTCCAGCTAGCTCGCTTGCACAGGCCCGGAGAACCCGTCCCGGGACATCATCTGGGCCAGTTGCCTTCCTTAGATTTATCTTCAGGAAGGCTCTTCTAATGTCTTCCTCGGTGATGATGAATCTTGATGCCACCAGGTCCGGTTCATCCAGAGGGGGCGAGATGCTCCTCTTCTGTTCGAATCTTGCGTCAAATACGTTAAGTTCGTCAAGAAGAGAAGCGATACAGTTATTGATATTCCCAGCCTTTTCTTTGCGCCCAGTGATCTCATTTAGATCCTGCCATAGTCTACTGGCATCCCTCTGGTTAGCCTGGGCTTCCAACTTGGCTCGATGTTGCCTCTTGGTGCCCTTAATGGCTTTCCGGAGTTCACACCTGGATTCCATGTAGCAACTGCTATCTTGGGGTCTAAAAGCCTCAGCTCTAGCCTTCAAAAGGGACTGGACCTCATAATCCTGCTGTGACTGGGGTGTAATGGAGCAGTGGAAACAGTAAACAGTCTACAGGGACTCTCTCCAATTCCTTGTATAGCCTGGACCAAAATTAAAAATTTGTGTGCAGGTGTAAACCAGTCCCATAACCAACTAATCTTGTAGCTAGGCTCCCGCAATACAAACTGCTGCACCAAGGGCACTGCTCCAAGGCATTGTTGTCTCCCTCATTGAAGCAGATAGGATAGGCCCAGCACCCACAAGTCTGAGTTCCTTCTCTAGCCTGCTCCTGCTACGCCTCACTGCTCTCCATGCTGAATATGTGGACCATTGCCAATTTCTTGAGAGCCACCTCTCACTGAGGGCAAACCTTGGCATGAAAATCCACCATCCCCTTTTCATATATGTCCCATAATGTAGGAAATCATTTGCCCCTTCAAGTCTTGGCCGATTCACAACTTTTGAGGAGATAGTGTGTTTGAGGATCAAGATGTCAGACCTGGCATGAAACTGCTGGTCTGTAGGGTAACACCTGTCCCATGTCTCTGAGACTTCGACTTCCCACAGTAGGTTGCTTAGGAAAGTGGTAAGACACCACCAGTATAGCTTTGTCAACCTCCTGCAAACTGGAGCAATGACAGTATCTGCTTCCAGGCCAACACTTACATTGCTGAGACCCTCATTGGGTCTTATGGGGCAGGCAAGCTTATTCACGTACCCGAAGGCAGTATTTCAAGATCAGACACCCTATTCTGACTTTGCTCTGCTACTGCTGGACCCAGAGAAAGATCCAAGGGTGAGCACTCAGAATCTTTGAAGAAATGCAGCATTCTCATTGACTTATTGAAACCACCGGCCCATGAGTGCTCAGAGAAGGGGATTTGGGTCGGTATTGAGAACCATGTCTGCACCACTCAGAGGCCCTGTGCAAAGTGCTGGAAACATATATGAAGAGGAAAGGTATGGGTCAAATAGGGCAAATGGAGCTGGCTTAGCTGGGCATCTCTATTTTGCATGGATAAGCTGGGCCAAAAGGTCTGTTTTTATGCTTTGTGACAGCTTAACCTCACAAGCTGCCCATACTAAGAGACTGTTGTTCCCATATTGGTCTCACCAGTCACCTGAGAAGCACAAAATTGGAGAGGAATTAAGCCATCCCTGATGTGTGGGCAGGAGGAAGGAACTGTCTAATATGTTGAACAGCTGTGACTAGGGGTTTGCGAAGGCAAGTATTGCCACTCATGAGACTGCAAGAGCATGTAAGCAAGAAAGAAAAGTTGTACATTATTCTGAAACTCAGCCAGCCTGGGATTCTAGAAGTATGGAAGTATTGATGTAATAAATAAAGACCAGGAACTGATTTCTAGAAAGCACACTCCTGTAGTGAGATTAAAGCAATAATGGTGGCTGGGGAGCTAGGGGAGGCATCGTTGTTTGCTTTTAAATAACCTCACGTGATCTGGGAGGCCGGAGGTGACTCTCTCAGGTGGCTTGTTATTTAAGTTCAGGTGATAGTTCTCGGAGTGAAATGATTATTTTACAAGCTGCTTTTGTATTTCAGCCTCCGCTGTCACTGTTTGCTGAGAGGAACAATTCTTTCTTCAAGGTAAAAATCACACTCCTGAGAAAGACTTTGACCATGGTGGGATTTGGATACAAACTGGTAAAGTTGGATTTCAAGGCACAAATACTTCAACAAAATTTATTCTCAAACAGATAATTCATGTCTTTTGAACTCCTTACTTACTGGAATCACTGAGGTTTTAACTTGTATATTCAAGTAATTGCTCAATGGAATTGAATCAAAGATCAACTTTACATCCACATTTATGTGTGTTAGGAATTTGCTGTGGTGTGTTGCCACATCATGCACGCACTGAAATATTCAGAGGGTCTTTAAACTACCTTATCCACACTGAAGCTGGTGTCGCTGTTTGGCTGAGGTTCTATTGTCCTGTTAAGTTAGCATTCATTTCAGGAGGATTTGAATATAAGTGCAAGGATGTAATGCTGAGAGTTTATAAAACAGTTTGGACCACACATGTACTATTTTAATCAGTTTGGGGCCCCTTATCTAAATAAGGATGTGCTGATATTGGGGAGGGTCCAGAGGAATGTCATGAAAATTATCCTGGGAATGAAAAGGTTAAAATATCAGGAACATTTGATTACTCTGCCTGTACTCACTGGAGTTTAGAAGACTGATGGTGGATCTAACTGAAACCTATCAAATATTGAAAGGCCTAGATAAAATGGACATGGAGAGGAGGCCTTCTATAGTAGGGAAGTCTAGGACTGGAGGGTACAGCCTCAGAATACAAAGATCCCTTTAGAATAGAGAAAAATAGTAATTTATTTAGCCAGAGGATGGTGGATCTGTGAAATTCATTGCCGGACAGCTGAAGGCCAAGCCATTGGGTATGTTTAAAGTGGAGGTCGATAGGTTTTTGATTAATAAGAATATAGAAGGTTACTGGGAAAAAGCAGGAGAATGGGGTTGGGAGGGAAAATAAATCAGCCATGATTGAACGGTGGTGCTGACCTGAAAGGCCGAAAGGCTTAATTCTGCTCCTATGTCTTATGGTTTTACATTGCCATACAAACAGGAGGCAATCTTAGGACTGGGAACAAATCACTGTTTCCAGTGGGACACTGTGGAACTGCCAACTACCCAGACCTCCACAGGTCTGAAGCACTGAAGTTAAATCCCCAGGACTTGCATCCAGAAAGTTTTGGTCCTTATACAAATTATTAGAAAATATTTTAATTATTGGCTATTGAAGATTGCAGATGTGTGAAGAAAATTGTTCAGACAATTATGAATCATCCTTTTAAATTGGTCGAGGAAGGCAGTATGCTGTGATGATGGACAGGATGGGCAGCCAATACCCAGAAAGTGGTATTGGGTGGGGAGGCAGGAAGCGATAAGTGAAAACTGGAGGTTGGGCAATGCACCCACCATGTTGGCAGCACAGTGGTGGGCACTTGCTGGACTTAGGTAGTGGCTGCACCCCACCGTTGCTGCCTCTCAGCCTGACCTCCCACCGTTTATTCATTATGCAGATAGCCACTGATCACTGGGGCTTCCATTCACCACATCAGGGTTCCTTGTGTTCATATCCAATGTCATGGGGTGACACAATTTCACTAAGCCTTGAACTCACAATATGTCCAGGTGACACTTCTTATATTATGGGATAACTGAGAACATGGAGCAGGATGTTTGGCCCATCAAGCCAGTTCTTTCACTAAGTTGAACCTTAGATGTTTTAAGCCTTAGTATTGAGCTTCCTTGGATCCCAGTTATTTGATGAAGTTTGGGTTCTTTTCAGGGTGAATCCTGTGCTTCCAGAAGGTTTCTGCTCTAAAAGGAGCCAATGTTTATTCTCGTTGTTGCATTGTTACAGAGCAGCTAGTGATGACATGCCAGAGTTCTTTGGTCCTGCTCTTAGATCTCTGAAGCTCTGTTCTATTTTCCCTCTGCAGGTTTTCTGTGCTAACTGCAGCAATGGATTTCCTGGTGCCCAGGCATTTACAGGAGCCAAGGTGGAGCAGACACCACACAGCACTCCTGGGGCAGGAGCCATCGACCACTGCGAGAAGGTCAGTGGGAAGCTCTCTGGTGGTGTCTCTGCATTGAAAGCATTCCTGAACACCATCCACATCTACTCCTGCAAGTTATTTTCCATCATCTGGGAGGGATCTGCCTGAGACACAAGAGTGGAAGCCTTCCATTGTAGATGGATGAATAGAAACAAAGGGAGGTTCACAGAATACAGAATCCCTGAGCCTATAAAAATAAACTTAAACAGAAAGCACCAGAAAACCGCATTACATAGAGCGAGTCACTCAAGGAAAACACAAGGAACTCTTAAACCATTAATAACTGTTGCTAAGCAACAATTAACCAATTCAGGTGCTTTAAAAACCACACAGCCCAATGCTCTCTGATGCCCTGCACAAGCTTAAAGTAATCACAACAGGATCGCCTCCCTGATGGCCCAGGAAGACCTGAAAACCCGAGATCCAGGGACAATTCCAGACTCCCGGGGAGCTCGACAGAGAGAGAGACTTGGGATCCTGAGACCGAGAGACCAGGGACCATTGAATGAGATCAAGAAACCTCAGGTGGGGACGGGAGGGAGGCTTGGGAGTGCTTGAGATGGGGAGGACATTGAAAAACCCTAAGCACATTGAATAAGCCTTGGAAACAATCAGAAAAATAAAAACTTTGAGAAGATAGAGTAAAGTCCTTGGGAAACGTACAGCACAATATAGGCTCTTCAAGCCACAATGCTGTGCTAAACGTGGACTTACTTGGAACTTAGAAAAATAGAGGGCTATGGGTAACCTTAGGTAATTTCTATCCAGGAGTCTCTTAAAAGATCCTATTGTATCCCCTCCACCACCATTGCCGGCAGCCCATTCCATGCACTCACCACTCTCTGCATAAAAAAAATTACCCCTAACACCTCCTCTCTACCTACTCCCCAGCACCTTAAACCTGTGCCCTCTCATGCTAGCCATTTCAGCCCTGGGAAAAAGCCTCTGACTATCCACAAGATCAATACCTGTCATAATCTTGTACACCTCTACCAGGTCACCTCTCATCCTCCGCCGCTCCAAGGAGAAAGGCCAAGTTCACTCAACCTAATAAGGCATGCTTCCCAATCCAGGCAACATCCTTATCAATTTCCTCTGCACCCTTTCTATGGTATCCACAAACTTCCTACAGTGAGGCAACCAGACCTGAGCACAGTACTCTAAGTGTATATATATTACACTATATAGTTGTAACATTACCTCTCAGCTCTTAAACTCAATCCCATGGTTGATAAAAGCCAATCCACCATATGCCTTCTTAACCACAGAGTCAACCTGAGCTACAGCTTTGAGTGTCCTATGGACTCGGACCTCAAGATCCCTCTGATCCTCCACACTGCCAAGAAACTTACTATTTAATACTATATTCTGCCATCATATTTGTCCTACCAGAATGAACCACCTCACGCTTATCTGGGTTGAAATCCATCTGCCGCTTTGCAGCCCAGTTTTGCATCCTATCAATGTCCTGTTACAAACTCTGACAGCCCTCCACACTATCCACAACACCCCCAACCTTTGTGTCATCAGCAGATTTACTAACCCATCCCTCCACTTCCTCATTCAGGTCATTTATAAAAATAATGAAGAGCAGGGGTTTCAGAACAGATCCTTGAGGCAAACCACTGGAAACAAACTTCCATGCAGAATATGACCTGTCTACAACCACTCTTTGCCTTCTATGGGCAAGCCAGTTCTAGATTCACAAAGCAATGTCCCATTGGATCCCATGCCTCCTTCCTTTCTCAATAAGCCTTGCAAGGGGTACCTTATCAAATGCCTTGCTGAAATCCATATACACTATATCTACTGCTCTACCTTCATCAATCTGTTTAGTCACATCCTCAAAAAATTCAGTGACAAAGCTATGCTGACTATTCCATCAACTTACCAACCACTTAAGTAAGACAATGGTCTATAATTTCCTGGGCTATCTCTATTCCCTTTCTTGAATAGGGGAACAACATCTGCAAACCTCCGATTCTCTGGAACCTCTTCCATCCCCATTAATGATGCAAGGATCATCGCCAGAGGCTCAGCAATCTTCTCCCTCACCTCCCACAGTAGCCTGGGATACATCTCATCCAGTCCCAGAGACTTATCCAACTTGATGCTTTCAAAAAGCTCCAGCACATCCTCTTCCTTAATATCTACATGCTCAAGCTTTTCAGTCTGCTGTAGCTCATCCCTACAATCGCCAAGATCCTTTTCCGTAGTGAATACTGAACGAAGTATTCACTATGGAGCTCAACTATCTCCTCCGGTTCCTTTTTTGCTGTTATCCTCTCATGACTTATCCTCTTGCTCTTCACATGCCTGTAGCCTTGTGTATATTTCACATGCACAAGGCTATGATAACTATGTCTAAAAAGTGCTTGTCTTTCCAAAAGCAAGGTGATCATGTCACACAGAAGCTCCATCAATAACTTTCACATCATTGATGTGAGTCTCACCTGGCTTGACCTTGCAGCACTTTTTAAATAAAAGCACATTAGCAATTCTCCAGTCTTCCACAACTTCAGCCTCATGCTGAAAAAGTCTCTGCCACTTCCACAGCAGCTGAAAAATATGTCAAGCCAACACTTCAGGATAAGGAATGCTGTAGGTGTTGTGATTCCTGCTGACGTGACTGCTTTCTTTCTTTCCTCCACAGTGCAGACAGGAGCAGCGTGAACTGCCCCGTATGGAGGAGCATAGGGTAAGAACTAGCATCACCATTATACTGATAGTCATTACACTTGTAGACCTTGCTGCCAAGTGTGAAGCTGGTGCTCTGGGCACAGGCTGGGATGGACATGAACGCACACACACAAATTAAGAGTTTTCTGGGTCAGATTTCTGGGTATCAGAACTGAGGATAGTGCTCATTGTCCAGTTGTCATCTGCACAAGCACATGTGCATCAAAAGCATATCACATCAGAGACACAGCATTAACAATAAAAGTATAAAATGATGCAAGAAGCAACACAATTAGAACAAAAAAGAGTTGATTGTGTTGCTGTACTGAGGTAGTGACCAGGTTAGTTCAAGGACTTTAGCTGTTCTTGAACCTAGTGTTGTGGGACACACACAAAGTGCTGGAGGAACTCAGCATCTGTGGAAAAAAAGTACAGTCAACATTTCTGGATGAGAGCCTTTAGCAGGTATTGTGGGACTTCAACTTCTATACCTTCTGCCTGAATGTAGCTGTGAGAAGAGGGCATGTTTACAGGGATAGTGGAGCACTCGTTACCCTGGCTCTACATTTTCTAATTCTCCTGGTGTCCTTTACATCCTGCTGCTGGCACCCAGAGTATTGTGTGCTCTTTATGATTGTGTGTGTGTGTGTGTGTGTGTGTGTGTGGGTGGGTGTGGGCTGTACTTGGGTGGGTGTGTGTCTGGGTGGGTGGCAGTATGTAGGAGGTATATTTGGATGGTGGGGTGTGTGGGGGATGTATTTGGGTGGATGGTATGTATGTGTGTGTGTGGGGGAGGTGTTGTGTTTGGATGGGTGGGGTGTCTGTGTGGGAAGATGTTTTTCGGTAGGTAATGTGTGTGGGTGTATTTGGATAGGTGGGGGTGTGTATTTGTGGGGGGGATTATTTAGGTAGGTGGGGTGTGTGTGCATGTGTGAGTGTGTGTGTATTTAGGTAGGTGGGTTGTGTGTGTATTTGTGTGTGTGTATTTATGCATGTGTGGGTGTACTTGGGTAGGTGGGGTGAGTGTGTGTGTGTATTTGGATAGGTAGGGTGTGTGTGAGTGTATTTGGGTAGGTGGTGTGTGTTTGTATTTAGCTAG
This sequence comes from Hypanus sabinus, assembly GCF_030144855.1. Taxonomy (NCBI): domain Eukaryota; kingdom Metazoa; phylum Chordata; class Chondrichthyes; order Myliobatiformes; family Dasyatidae; genus Hypanus; species Hypanus sabinus. The sequence goes on along the minus strand of NC_082735.1, from coordinate 53,779 downwards.
GTGGGTTGTGTGTATTTATGCATGTGTGGGTGTACTTGGGTAGGTGGGGTGAGTGTGTGTGTGTATTTGGATAGGTAGGGTGTGTGTGAGTGTATTTGGGTAGGTGGTGTGTGTATTTAGCTAGGTGGGTTGTGTGTATTTATGCATGTGTGGGTGTACTTCGTGCAGTTCTGCTTGTTATTCAACAACTGGGGAATGGTCTGCTCACATCAGAAGTGCACTGAGCATCAAGCTCAAGCAGAGCGGCCTGTGGAAAGCGGCTAGTGAGTGAGTGGGCCAGTGAAGGAGTGGAGATTTGAGGCTTTGACTCGAGAGATTCTGGCAGTTTTGGCAGTTGGACTGTGCAATCAAGTCAATCAAGATCTGAATAGCTCAGCAGAAAGCCGTTGATTAGACAATCAAGATTTGAATAACTCAGACTCAGCAGAAAGCAGCTGATTGGGCAATCAAGGTCAGGTGACTAAGCAGTTTGAAAAACTCAAACAAATAAATACAGGGTTACCTCAAGCGGAGCTGCCTGTGGAAAGTGGCCAGTGAGTGAGTGGGCCATTGAAGGAGTGGAGATTTGAGGCTTTGACTCGAGATGCTTTGACTGAGAAGAGGCGGAGGACGAGCTTGTTCCCAGTTAGTCTTTACAATGCCTCCTGAGACAGTGATGTGCTTCTCCTGTGAGATGTGGCAATCTTGGGGGAACTCCCCTCTCCCGCAGAGTCACATCTGCCAGAAGTGCTTGCGGCTGGGCAAGCTGGGAGGAATCTGGAGCAGCAGCTGGATGACCTTCGACTCATAAGGGAGAATGAGTCAATTATAGATGAGAGCTGCAGGGAGGTAATCACACCTAGGCTGCCGGAAGCAGGTCGTTGGGTGACAGTCCGAGGTAGGATCTATGAGCATTTAGAGAATCATGGTCTGATCAGGGACAGTCAGTATGGCTTTGTGAAGGGCAGATCATGCCTAACAAGCCCGATAGAGTTCTTTGAGGAGGTGACCAGGCATATAGATGAGGGTAGTGCAGTGGATGTGATCTACATGGATTTTAGTAAGGCATTTGACAAGGTTCCACACGGTAGGCTTATTCAGAAAGTCAGAAGGCATGGGATCCAGGGAAGTGTGGCCAGGTGGATTCGGAATTGGCTTGCCGGCAGAGGGTTGTGGTGGAGGGAGTACATTCAGATTGCAGGGTTGTGACTAGTGGTGTCCCACAAGGATCTGTTCTGGGACCTCTACTTTTTTGTGATTTTTATTAACGACCTGGATGTGGGGATAGAAGGGTGGTTTGGCAACTTTGCAGATGACACAAAGGTTGGTGGTGGTGTAGATAGTGTAGAGGATTGTCGAAGATTGCAGAGAGACGTTGATAGGATGCAGAAGTGGGCTAAGAAGTGGCAGATGGAGTTCAACCAGGAGAAGTGTGAGGTGGTACACTTTGGAAGGACAAACTCCAAGGCAGAATATAAAGTAAATGGCAGGATACTTCATAGTGTGGAGGAGCAGAGGGATCTGGGGGTACATGTCCACAGATCCCTGAAAGTTGCCTCACAGGTAGATAGGGTAGTTAAGAAAGCTTATGGGGCATTAGCTTTCATAAGTCGAGGGATAGAGTTTATGAGACGCGATGTAATGATTCAGCTCTATAAAACTCTGGTTAGGCCACACTTGGAAAACTGTGTCCAGTTCTGGTCGCCTCACTATTAGGAAGGATGTGGAAGCATTGGAAAGAGTACAGAGGAGATTTACCAGGATGCTGCCTGGTTTAGAAAATATGGATTATAATCAGAGATTAAGGGAGCTAGGGCTTTACTCTTTAGAGAGAAGGAGGATGAGAGGAGACATGATAGAGGTGTACAAGATATTAAGAGGAATAGACAGAGTGGACAGCCAGCGCCTCTTCCCCAGGGCACCACTGCTCAGTACAAGAGGACATGGTTTTAAGGTAAGGGGAGGGAAGTTCAAGGGGGATATTAGAGGAAGGTTTTTCACTCAGAGAGCGGTTGGTGCGTGGAATGCTCTGCCTGAGTCAGTGGTGGAGGCAGATACACTAGTGAAGTTTAAGAGACTACTAGACAGGTATATGGAGGAATTTAAGGTGGGGGGTTATATGGGAGGCAGGGTTTGAGGGTCGGCACAACATTGTGGGCCAAATGGCCTGTAATGTGCTGTACTATTCTATCTTCTATGTTCAAGAAAGCCACTTATCACCATTTATTCTGCATTTTACAGCCAAATGGCAGAGACTGTGGGTATGCAGGGCCTCCTGGGATGCCTGGGATTCCGGGTGAACCTGGACTGCCTGGAATGAAAGGAGAACAGGTGAGATCAGTGGGGTGGTGGAATTTAACCCACGGGAGGACTGTGAAAGGGAACAAACAATGAGAAGGATGTAGTTGCCTTGGCGTTAGGACCTCTGCCAGTGAACCTTGTGCTTATTCATGCAGTTTAGAACTACCAGTGTCAGAAGCAGGCCATTTGGCAGTGTTCATGCACCACTCAAGATTCCTGTCTTCTTCCTTATCTACATTCATCAGGGAGACCCTCCATTTCACCTACTGCATCTTGTGTCCAAGTGATTTTGTTCCTCAATCTCAATTGTTCCTCAATCTCAACTTTGGCTAAACATGTTTTTCTGAATTCCAGATTGGATTTCCTGACAATTCCCTCATACTGACCCTCCAGTTATATTCTTCCCCAATGAAGAATCACTCTATCCACATCCACTTCCTCAGAACCCTTCATCATTTTAAAGACTCAACAGCTGACCTCTCTCATGAAGAAATATCCCAGTCCTTTTCCACATATTTCGCGGATCATTCTTGCAATTCTGTCCTCTCCAGAGTGCACAGAGATCCTTCTGTCCCCTCACCTCTCCAGTGTGCATGGAGATCCCTCAGAAACAGCGGTTTCAGTGTGTATCACTCCATAACATCAGAAACATCAATGTCCCTTCATCCACCTAACTACATCCTCAACTAACTCAAACAAGGGTAACGATTAGCTTTATTCTCATGAAACATATACTGAAATGCTTCGTTGACAACTAATCAAATCAATGAGGATTTGTTGGCTATCCCATAAGTGTCACCATACTTCTGGTGCCAAAGACCATCTGACAACTCCCTGACACCAACCTGTAATGTGGGAGGAAACTAGAGCACATAAAGGAATCCTATGTATATACTCCTTCCAGACAGGAGAAAAATCGAACCCTGATCTTACAGACAGGAACAGAATTGAACCCTGATCTTTCATACAGGAGCAGCAGCTAACCCTGATCATACAGGCAAGAGTAGAATTGAACCCTGATCTTAAGTGTAGCATCCATGACCCCAATTTACCCCCGTTAACCTAGGGTGAACCGCCATCGCCCTGCCAATAGTGCAATACTTTGCTGTAAATACGAATGCCCCCCCAGTACACGCTTGCAACACAAATATGCCAAAGGCGAGTAAATAATTGCAACTTTATAGTTATTCCTTAGTGATGGGTTAGTAGAAACAATTAACCTAAAGGTGCCAAATCAGTAAGTTTATCAGTTAGTGCTCATAATATTTTAATAAGTTGGAGCTCACGCCTCCGGTTCCATCCACAATGACCTTCAGAGCCTTCGGCCATTGTCTGAACCGTTGACATCCAGTATCCGCCATCCTGGAACTGCTGTCCGCTCCTCACATGTCCGTCCTCCTCATTCGCCTCCTGAAAAAGACCACAAACTCCTGCTCATCTTACACATACAAGATAGCATAACAATTCTCCATTGGTTAGTTCCCACCTTATCTGCAGTCATAACCCATACATTCCAGACACAGAAACCCATTACAGCATTAGAGAGAAGCCATTTTTCATTATAATACAGAGAAGCCATTTTGTTAGCCTGAACAGTTAACACCACAGTTACTGGTACTGAGAGCCCTACATAAGACAGGGGCAGAATCGAACCCTGATCGTACAGACAGGAGCTGAATTGAACCCAGACCTTACAGGCAGGTACCGATTAGAACCCTGATTTTACAGATAGGAGCAGTAAAGAACCCCGATCTTATAGCTGGTTACTGTAAAGTATTTGAGCTAACTGCTACATTATCGTGCTGACACTCCTTGTTCCCTTTCACGAATACATGCTGCCTCTGGCTCTGCTATTCTCGCCTTGATACACACCACACTCTTGACTTCTGTGCCAGGAGCCAGCACTCCTCTGTGTCTCAGAATCAGGATCAGGTTTACTGTCAATGACTTGTGACAGAAATTTGTTGACTTAGCAGCAGCAGTTCAATGCAATTTATAATGTAGCAGAGAGAAAAAATAATAATAAATAAAATAAAAAAGGAGGGAGTGAGAAACCAGGGAATTATAGACCAGTTAGCCTGACATCGGTGGTGGGGAAAATGCTAGAGTCGGTTATCAAAGATGTGATAACGGCACATTTGGAAAAAGGTGAAATCATCGGACAAAGTCAGCATGGATTTGTGAAAGGAAAATCATGTCTGACGAATCTTATAGAATTTTTTGAGGATGTAACTAGTAGAGTGGATAGGGGAGAACCAGTGGATGTGGTATATTTGGATTTTCAAAAGGCTTTTGACAAGGTCCCACACAGGAGATTAGTGTGCAAACTTAAAGCACGTGGTATTGGGGGTATGGTATTGATGTGGATAGAGAATTGGTTGGCAGACAGAAAGCAAAGAGTGGGAGTAAACAGGACCTTTTCAGAATGGCAGGCAGTGTCTAGTGTGGTACCGCAAGGCTCGGTGCTGGGACCCCAGTTGTTTACAATATATATTAATGATTTAGACGAGAGAATTAAATGCAGCATCTCCAAGTTTGCAGATGATACGAAGCTGGGCGGCGGTGTTAGCTGTAAGGAGGATGCTAAGAGGATTCAGGGTGACTTGGATAGGTTAGGTGAGTGGGCAAATTCATGGCAGATGCAATTTAATGTGGATAAATGTGAAGTTATCCACTTTGGTGGCAAGAACAGGAAAACAGATTATTATCTGAATGGTGTCCGATTAGGAAAAGGGGGGGTGCAATGAGACCTGCGTGTCATTGTACACCAGTCATTGAAAGTGGGCATGCAGGTACAGCAGGCGGTGAAAAAGATGAATGGTATGTCGGCATTCATAGCAAGAGGATTCGAGTATAGGAGCAGGGAGGTTCTATTGCAGTTGTACAAGGCCTTGATGAGACCGCACCTGGAGTATTGTGTGCAGTTTTGGTCCCCTAATCTGAGGAAAGACATTCTTGCCATAGAGGGAGTACAAAGAAGGTTCTCCAGATTGATTCCTGGGATGGCAGGACTTCCATATGAAGAAAGACTGGATCGACTAGGCTTATACTCGCTGGAATTTAGAAGATTGAGAGAGGATCTTATTGAGACGTATAAAATTCTAAAGGGATTGGACAGGCTAGATGCAGGAAAATTGTTTCCAATGTTGGGGAAGTCCAGAATGAGGGGTCACAGTTTAAGGATAAAGGGGAAGCCTTTTAGGACCGAGATGAGGAAAAACTTCTTCACACAGAGAGTGGTGAATCTGTGGAATTCTCTGCCACAGGAAACAGTTGAGGCCAGTTCATTGGCTATATTTAAGAGGGAGTTAGATATGGCCCTTGTGGCTAAAGGGATCAGGGGGTATGGAGAGAAAGCAGGTACAGGGTTCTGAGTTGGATGGATCATACTGAATGGCGGTGCAGGCTCGAAGGGCCAAATGGCCTACTCCTGCACCTATTTTCTATGTTTCTATGTAAAAATAATAATAATAATATCTGAACAAGTAAATCTATTACATATATTGAATAGATTTTTAAAAATGTGTAAGAACAAAAATACTCTATATTTTAAAAAAGTGAGGTAGTATCCAAAGATTCAACATCCAGTTAGGAATCGCATGGCAGAGGGGAAAAAGCTAAGTGTGTGCCTTCAGGCTTCTGTACCCCTAGCTGATGGTAACAGTGAGAAAAGGGCATGCCCTGGGTGCTGGAGGTCTTTAAAAATGTATGCTTGCTTTCTGAGACACCGCTCCCTGAAGATGTGCTGGGTATTTCGTAGGCTAGTACCCAGGATGTAATTGATTAGATTTACAACCTTCTGCAGCTTCTTTTGGTCCTGTGCAGTAGCCTCTCCACAATCCCTGCTGACTGTAGCCTTTCCCAGCCACACAGGCATCAGTGAGAGTTGCAGGACATGTAGGAGGCATGGTGTTATTGGAACTGTCCTTGTGAGGAGCAACAGTAAATGGGCTCTGGATGGCAGAGAAGGGCACACTTTGCTCCAGGACCTGAGAGGTTACATGATAGAATGGTAAAAGAGAGTTGAATGAGTAGATATACAGAAGCTGGAATGATTTTGTGAATCAAAGTTCAAATTGAGGTTGGTGAATTTTAGAACTGGTATCAAAAGTGCTTCTCTGTGGAGTGGGGAGCTCCTGCTGTACTGGGGATCTCCTCTGGGGATGGAATATGATTCACTGCACTGCCAGGACTCTAACTCTCCCATATGGAAATACCAACACATGCCTCTTAGTTACTGCTTGTGTACTTTCTTTCCCCAGGGTTCTCCAGGTCTCCGAGGATATCCAGGGCCACCAGGCCAATCGGTAAGCCTAGCTTTAAACAGTGACCTCAGACAGAAGCAGCTTGTCAGCTCGTCCCGTTTATATCACTGAATAAACCCAGCAGCTTCTGTCCCCCATGGCTCATGCTCAGTCGGGGGCTGAGTGGTGGAACAGAAACACCTTTCACCCCACTCCCCACCTCATGAGTTGTATAGTATTTATCAGGGGTTTTGAGATGTCAGTGAGGAAGCTGCTTCCACTGAACAGTGAAAGCTCAAGTGCACAGGAAATGGACTGGGATTAGACCATTTGGCACCTCAAACCTGTCCTAACATTCATTGGATCATTGCTATCTACTCCAGTTCTGTTTTTCTGCATATTCCTTACTTCATACAACATTCAGCGATCTGTTCATACACAGATGAGGGTCAGGGCCAATAGGCCCAGAAATTCCGCATCCCCAGATATTTCTCTGCTTTCAGCTGTAAGTGCCCTGCTCTATATCATGTGTGATCTAGTATCTGACATCAGTCGGGGGGGGGGGATTTCTCCTCCCCATTTCTGCCCTACAAGATCATGCCCCTTCACTGCTGGCCTCTTGAATAGGAATTCCATGATCCCATGTCACTTTCAGGAAATCTGGGATCTCCCAATCTGCCCTGCAGCCTCTCTCTCCAGTGTTGCCACGGGCTGTGTACTTCGTAGAGCTGATGCCTTCCTTAAATCACCGAACAGCAGTTTCCACTGGGAACCGTTTTCGGTGCCTAATGCCTGGTGTAAACAGTTGTTGTCTTTCATGTATTGTTATTCAATTTCATGGCTTTTCGTATTGGGGGGGTGGGGGGGAGTCAAACCAGTCAACATGGAAAACCAAACTCCTGTGCTGCAAGACTTGGAATGCCAAGCCAAGTGTGGGGAATCCAAGGTCATCAGATTGCTTGCTCCCAAACCACAGCTCACGAGATCCACTGTTCTCCCCATTCCCTTCACTGAAACAAAAAAATACCAAACTTCGTAGGTGGAGAAGAGACATAGTCAATGTTTCAGGTTTCAGACTCTTTACCCTTCCTCTGCCTTTCTCCTCGCAGATGCTGCCTGACTCACTGGGTGCCTCTGCATTTTCTGTTCCAGATTTCCAGCAACTGCCATTGTTTGATTTTCATAGTTTGAGTCTTGTTTTTCCCTGTAGGGACCCCCTGGGTTTCCTGGCTCTCCTGGGCCCCCTGGAACTGCTGTGAGTATCCTTGGACAGAATTTTTTTTTTGTAACATCATTCCAATGTTGGAGGGGTGGTGGAGAACTGGAACAAGAGGGCTTTCAAATGTCGGGCAGCAAAGCACACCAAGCCATTAACACAGGATGCTGTATTCCAGCTGCCAACATCTGCCAGGAGGTCTTGGTGCTGAATTATTGGCCCAACATTATCTCCTTTTGGATTTAGAGATGTTATGATCCAGAAGTTTCTTTGGAAGTAAAGAATGGGGGCATTAAACCTATGGTTATGTCAATTTTATTAGGTACTCATGACAATGAGATGATGGTAACCTAGTCACTCCACAGGAGGGAGAGCAGACAAATTAAAGAGAACTAAGAACCAAGCAGTTGTGTATGTCTCGTACTAAAACCTAACTCAGACAGATAGAGAAATTCCATTGATAAGATGGTCAGGTTCCGTGGTGTGGCACGGGCTGCAGATAAACTGCAAGTGAAACATGGAACCAGTTTAACTATAATTACTGAAAATCCACTGATTAATTACAGATAAATAGGTGATTATATAAAAAATATGGACAAGCATAAAGAAAGTTAAACTTCAGGAAAAATAACAACTTAGACTCGGATCTGATGCATCTAAGCAGGACCACTCCAGCCTGCATAATATTCCCCTCAAAGATTGCAGTTCTCCACGGTAGATTGGGATTGGGATGAGCCTGTCTTGTGCTGGGTGTCGACACACACTCTGATCCAGCTTCTGCCTATCCCCTCCCCACATCAGACAGAGCCTTTGGCTGAGGTCATTGAGCAGGTGTAGAAACAATAGTGGCAAAAAGGGCCAAACCGACTGACAGCCAGTGCTTGGACTGAAGCTGGTCACACCGAGTAGTGGGAGGCACACTGATTCATTGGTGTAAGGGGATAAGTGTGCTCTAATGCACTCACAGCACCTGGTGGTAGTGTATCTTTGTGTTCTGAGATAGCAGACACAGTCTGGGCCCAACATCCTTCACTAGATCAATGCCTGCTAAGCAGTGGTGCCACAGCCCCGACACTGAGTTACCCGAGACCACCAGGGGACAGAGCAGCAGGCTCCTGCAGAGGTGCGGCCCACTTCAGTAGGACGTATCATGGACCTACATGGGAGGAATGGAGCACAGGATCAGACCATTTCCTGGAAGAGTTGGAGCTCCTCTAGAACAATGAAGCTTCTTACTAAACTGTGTGGAAGGTCAGAGCTGCAGACTGAAGGAGAAGGTTTGAGCGGAGAAATCTCTCAGAGTAGCCTAGCAGAACAGAAAACTTCCCAGGGATCCCCTATTGCAACAGAAGAGAGAGCTTTGGGCAGGAGTCCCTTCTCGTGGTCAATGGTTTGAAGTTGTGCTCTTCTGTTTCTTAGTGATTTAATTTGGAAGAGAAACTTCAACAACAAGTGTTTCTGATTCTGTAGTTTTTTGGTTTCTGACAGTTGAACAGTCTCATGGGGGTGAATGAGATGGTTAGTATGTGCGCAGGTATCAGGTTGGAGACAAGGGTGCGGGTGGGCCCCTTGCTCTGTGCTGAGTCTAATGTTTGGCTCAATATCATGTGGGTCTGGTGGCTGGGACAACCAAGCTGGGCAGAATATGGGGCAAATAATGTGCTTGACCAAGGGCAAGATGCTCTCTTCACCAATCCTCCTGCCATTGAGGGAGCAGTACCAGGATATGGCCCAAGTGCAGAGTGAGAGACACTGAAGCAGGTCGATAGTTCACAGACTTTAATGCAAACAGTGTTAAAGGGAAAAGAAAAAAAAACGCTAGGCCAAACAGGGCCATTACCTAAACTCTCAAATAGAAAATGAAGCCTACACTGTATCTGAAAAGAACAACGTTAAGAATAAAAAGAATCCCATTAGTCTTCAGAGTCAGTCCAATTTCTTAGGAAGGGTGGAATGCAAGCAGACAGTGGAACGTTGCTGTGTCCAAGTCTCAACAAACTACAATGGAATGAATTGAGTTAAATACTATCACAATGAAATAATTAGCTTACACATGCATATTCTCCAGCACACTTGCCATATCTGCTGAGCTGCTGAATCCATGGTTGAGACACCAGGCTGCTGAAGCCAACCCTCAGCAGCCTGGGATATAAGGCAGATATATACCCCATGTTACAGTCTCCCAACTCCCTCTGCGACCTCAGCTATGATTTCCCTTCTGTAGATTGCCTGTACTTTCCTGACTCTGAATCCTGTGGAGTCACATTGAGAAGGAAGGGAAGCTTAGGGAATTGGGCAACAGAGTGTCAAGCCAGCATTTATTGCCCATCCCTAACTGCCCTTGGGAAGGTTGAGATGAGCCCCTTTCTGTAACCACTGCAGTCCTTACATTGCAGTTGCTGTTGGCTGAGCACCTCTAGGGTTTCAGCCTAGTAGTGATGTAGGAACAGCGATGTACTTCCAGATGAGGACGCTGTCCAACTTGGAGGGATGGTGTTCCTGAATTTCATAGAAACAACCAGTAGGATGTGAGACATCAAAGACTCCGGCAGCTCCCCAGCAGTGATTGTATTGAGAATCTCTCTTCAGAACTTTGTCTTCCACCAACAGGGTCTACCCGGAGAACGGGGATTAAATGGAGTGCCTGGACAGAAAGGAGAACAGGTGAGCAGAGACTGCTATTGTATTGTGGGGAATTGAAAGTGGGGCCTCCAGGCCTCCTGGGCTGAACACAATGGTAGACTGGAAAACTATGGTCTCAGTGTAGGGGATGAGGTGTGGTGTTGCGTGTGAGGCTCGGTGTTGAGGGGGAGTGTTAGGTGTGTGAGGGATGGGAAGTGTGTTTCAGTGTTGGGGTGGTGAGCGATGGGATCTGCGGTTTCTTGAGAGGAAAGGAGTTTAGGGAGGGCCACAAAGTGCACCACCTTGGAGAATCGGTCTAGCACGGTGAGGACAGTGGTGTTTCCGCGGGAAGGGGGTAGACCGGTGATAAAGTCTAGGGCGATGTGTGACCAGGGACAGGTCGAGGACAAAGTAGACCCGCAGATGGTCGATGAGAGACCTTTCCCCGGGCACAGATGGAACAAGCCGAGACACAAGAACGGGTGTCCCTCTTCCATGGACGGCCCAAAAGTGCTTCCTCAGGAGAGCCAGGGTCCGATCACTCCCGGGGTGACAGGCGAACCGGGATGTATGCCCCATTGGAGAGCCTGAGACCTGACAGAGACGGGCACGTACAGGCGATCGCCAGGTCCATTGCCAGGGTCGGGGTCGGGGTCGTCCCGCTGGGCTTCCTTTACTTTAGCCTCGATCTCCCAGGTGAGGGTGGCCACCACGCCGGATGGTGGGAGGATCGTCTCGGGACTGGAGATGTCATCCTTGGAGTCATGCTGGCGGGGTAGCGCGTCCGGCTTCCCATTCTTGGATCCTGGACGGTACGTGAGGGTAAACTTGAACCGTCCGGAAAACAATGCCCAACGGTCCTGGCGGGAGTTCAATCATTTGGCGGTCTGAATATACCCCAGGTTCTTATGATCCGGCCACACCCCAAACGGGTGTTCTGCCCCCTCCAGCCTGTGCCTCCATTCTTCCAGTGGAAGTTTGACTGCCAGCAGTTCCCGATTCCAGACGTCATAATTCCGCTCGGCGGGGGACAGTCAACGAGTAGAAGGCGCAGGGCTGAAGCTTTTTGTCCGAACTTGCCCGTTGGGATAAGACCGCTCCTACCCCGGAGTCAGAGGTGTCCACCTCAGTGATGAATTGACAGGATGGGTCCAGATGGACCAGGATGGGAGCGGTGGTGAAACACCTCTTCAGTTCAGTGAATGCCAAGTCCACTTCAGAGTCCCAGCAAAATGGTGTGGTCAGTGAGGTAAACCAGGTAAGGGGGGCCACTACTGGACTGTAGTCTCTGATGAATCGGTGCTAGAAGTTTGCAAACCCCAGGAATCGTTGAAGTTGTTTGTGGGTCGTGGGTCTGGGCCATTCCTCCACTGCCCGGATCTTCTCAGGGTCTGCTCTCACCTGCCCGCTTTCAATTATATCGCCTCAGAAGCTGACCTAAGGGACGGGGAACTCACATTTTTCCGCCTTTACAAATAATTGGTTAACCCACAGTCTCTGGAGGACTTGACTGACATGGTGTACGTGTTCTTGGGGGTGCTAGAAAATATCAGGATATCATCAAGGTAAACAAATACGAACTGATTGATAAACTCCCTCAGTACATCATTGATCAGGGTTTGGAAAATGGCGGGAGCATTGGTGAGGCCAAACGGCATGATAAAATATTCAAAGTGGCCCGGAAGTGTATTGAAGGCCGTCCCCCTCCCTCACCCTGACTAAGTGGTAGGCGTTGCGAAGGTCCAGCTTTGAGAAGACGGTGGCTCCATGCAGTGGCCCTAATGCGGAACTAATGAGGGGTAGGGGGTGCTTGTTCTTAACTGTTATATTGTTTAGGCCTCATTAATCAATACAAGGGCAAAGCATCCCATCCTTCTTTTCTACAAAAGAGAAACCAATACCTACTGGGGAGGATGAAGGCCTGATAATGCCCGCCGCAAATGACTCACTAATGTATTTCTCCATAGCCTGTCTCTCCAGTCAGGATAGGTTAAAAAGGCAAGTGGTGGGTAGCGGGGCCCCGAGGAGAAGGTCAATGGGCGGTGCGGAGGCAGGGAAAGGGCCTGTTGTTTACTGAACACTTGTCCCAAGTCATGGTACTCTTTGGGGATGCGGGACAAGTCCAGGGGTTCCAAAACAGGCGGGGTCGTGGTAGCTTCTCTGGGAGATGGGGCCGACCGCAGACAGTTGGCATGGCAAGACGGGCTCCATTCAGCTATCCTCCCGGTAGACCAGTCGATACGGGGATTGTGTTGGGTCAGCCATGGATACCCTAGAACTACCGGGGCTCGAGGGGAATGAATGAGACTGAATCGTATCTCCTCCTGATTGTTGCCGGATAGGATCAAGGTCAGGGGTGGCGTACAGTGGGTCACCCGAGCCAGCAGTTTTCCGTCTAGGGTCCGTGCCTCCAGGGGGGTTGTTAGCGGCTCCCGAGGCCTGCCTGGGTGGCTATCTCTTCGTCCAGAAGATTGCAGTCAGCACCGGAATCCACCAAAGCGGATAAGGACAGAGACTGTTGTTGGTAATACATGGTTGCCGGGATCTGCATCCGAGTCTGGGGTGGTGAAGGGAGTATCATCCGGCTCAGCAGAGCTCCCTTTGTCACTGGTGAGCCCTCCCTTTTGGCCGCTGAGGGCAGGTATCCCGAAAACATCCTGGCTGGCCACAACGGTAGCAATCCTCAGCTCTCCACCTCCGAATTTGTTCAGCCGGGGAGAGATGGTTCCGTCCCAGCTGCATCGGTTCCTCCCCAGGGGGTGGGGATGGTCATAGCAGGAGCCATACTGGAAGCGGCTGGGGAAAGTGGGGGCTGGCTGAGACTGGCAAGGTGGACTGGGCTTCCCCAAGGAGCAGGGCAACTGGTTCCCTGTCTCTGCCGCTCCTGAAGTCGATAATCTAATCGAATGGCTAGCAAGCTCAGAGAGACCAGACAGTCCACGTCGCCCCTTGAGGCCGACTCATCCTTTATCTTGTCCAAGAGGCCCTGTCAAAACAGCTCCTGTAGGGCCTCGTCTTTCCACCCGGAGTCTGCAGCCAAGGTCCGGAACTCAGTGGAATACCTGGCCACACTTCGCGAAGCCTGACGAAGAGTAAGCAACTGTTTTGCGGTGTCCTTACCACGAATGGATTGTTCGAAGACTTTCCTCATTTCAGCGACAATGGAGGAGCAGGTGGAACAAACCTCAGGTCGGTTTTCCCATATCGCGGTTGCCCAGGCCAAGGCATCCCCCTGTTGCAGCCCCATGATGTACGCAATCTTTGATTTATCGGAGGGGTAGGTACGTGGCTGCAGCTCAAAGACTAGGGAGCATTGTAACAGGAAGGCCCGGCACCTACCTAGGTCCCCGGCGTAGGGTTCAGGCTCGGGTACATACGGCTCTCGAGGGGATGAGCGAAGCCATCCCGAGCGGTGTGGTTTGGGTAGCCGGGGTTCTTGGAGGGGATGGAGGAAAAGAAGCGGAGACGCAGTCCACTTGTTTACTGACCTTCTGCATGTTCGTGGTTAGTGTCCGAAGGTTTTCCGTGATCTCCCAAAGTAGTTGGTCGTGGGCACCCAATAGGTAGCACTGGCTGGCCAGGGCCTGTTGTACGGGATCCGTGTCCACCGGGTTCATCGTGGCCAGTTCGTTCTCTTGCAAGGACGTGGCGGTGGAACGAACCCAAGTGCTAAACACAGGTGCAGAAGCCGAGTCGGGAGGCGTTACGGTCATAGCGAGCGCGAAGTTGGTGCCAAGTGAGTCTTTATGCAGTGTCTTGGCTTTAGTAGAGAATTCAGGAATGATGCTCGGCTAGAACTGATAGTTCTGGAACACAGATACTTGGACACAAGTCAGCCAACAAACTGGCAGCAGCTTCTTGAGGTCACAGGATTTTTATACTGCATTTGCTGATGGAAAGCAGGTGTTTGTAATTAGTGGAACCTGGGAATGATTGGGAACTAAACGAGGTGATTGAGGCCGAATTCCTGAGGAAAATAGCCAGGCTGGTGATTGCCAGAAGGGACCGTGACAGAGGTGTGGCATTAGAGTGAGGTGTAGTGTTGGGTGTGAGGTTTGTTGTTAAGAGTGAGGTGTGGGAGTTGTGTCTCAGTGTTGGGGATGGTGAGCAATGGGAATATGCTAAGTTGTTGGGTGTGAGGTTTGCCCTTGGGTGTGCAGTATAGTGTTGGGAGTGAGTTCTTGTTGGGAATAAGATGTGGGTTGTGTTTTAGTGCGGAGTTGAGATATGGTGTTGGGTGTGGGGTATGTTGTGAATGAGATGTGGGTGTGCTTTTTAATGTGGAGTTGAGATATGGTGTTGGGGGGAGGACTGAGGAGTATGTTTGGTGTGGGGTGTGTTTCAATGTTGCAGGTGGGCATCAAGCATGGTGTTGAGTGGGAGTCAGTGTTACATCTGAGCTGGCTCACTAGAACCTGCTGTGTCAGACCAGCAGATGGGTCACTGAATCCTTCCTAGGTCAGATATGGACTGCTGGAGTAACACTGCTCTGATATGTTTGCCCCCCTCCCCAGGGTCCTCCAGGATCCGCTGGATACCCCGGAGCAGCAGGGATGCCTGGTCTCCCGGTAGGTTTGATGATTTCAATATTCACACCCGGTGTGGGAGTGTGCGGGTTCAGACCCTTCTGGTCAAGGTGGCAGTCATGTTGCACTGTCCATCTTGACTGGAAGGTGAGGGACAATGGGGATAAATGGGTGGTGTGGGGAAAATGGGATTGTTTTGCTGTTGTTGGTGCTTGTTGTATTCAATTTTGTTACGCTTGATGTTATACTGAGCATCACAGGCATGTTATGTTGGTGCCAGAATATATGTGACACTTACATGTTCACACTAACTGTGCATTTCACAGCTGCTAACATCTACAGGGGAGAAATCTAAATCAGACTCAGAATCCTTGAGGGAGAGATGTGAGCAGCATCTGTAAGGCAGGTGTATTCTCAGGGTGATAGGTAAGGAGTTCTGGCATCAACTTGCAGTGTTTCTCAGTCCACATTGCCCAACTTGGAGGAAGACATGTCCTTCGCAGCCTTGCTGAGCCTCATGTGCCCCTTGCTTTCCAGATGCTGGATATCACAAGTGTTTTTCCATCCAAACTCCTTCCATTTCTGTGAACTGGTACACTTCCATTGATATCTCCATATTATTGTCCATTCTTCCTCAGATATGATTATCCCTCTTTCCTTCTCCCATTTTGTTTTAATATATGAAGTCGAATGTGTTTTAAGATTTGACAACCCCTTATACATACTTGAAATGATTCTACTACCATTATCTGAATTATATGCTTTTCTAAATAGCTCTATCAAGCATGTACTTACCTTGGTTACATTTTTAAGTGTCTTATTAACATATTGTCGCATCTGTAAATACCAATTTTAAAAAACTTTGTTTTTCTAATAAGTGTTTCTCTTTAAGCATTTCAAAACTGAAGTGTTCCTTCTTTCATTATGTTGCAAAGAACTGTTTTTCCTTTAGCTGTCCAGTCCTTAAATCCAGCATCCAGTTTATTTGGTGTAAAACCAAGTCATGTGCACACCATTTAAGAATTGCAATATCTCCCTCTAGATTATATTCTTTTATAGTAGTTTTCCATATTTTAAGAGTCAATTTCACTCATGGGTTATCAATAGTATTTATGTACCTTTGCAGGTTGTTATCAGCCAAAATTGCCTGTATGGGGATGGGAAGTACCCACTCCTCAATGTTTTCCCATTGAGCATCATATGATGGGTTACACCAACATATTATAGCTCTCAACTGTGCTGCAGAATAATAATCTCTAAGAGAAGGTAGACCCCATCCCCCCTTTTCCTTTGCTAATTGCAAAGATTTGAGGCGAACTCTAGGCCTTTTACCCTGGCAAATAACATCTTGTTCCATTCATTGAATTGATTTCAATTCATCTCTATTGGTAGGGTCTGAAAGAGAAATAACAGTCTGTGCAGTATATTCATTTTAATAAACTCAATCCTTGAACTGAGACTGAAAAAAGGAATCCGGTTCCATTTTGCCATATCTTCCTTAATTTTTTATATAAAGGCTGATAATTACTTCTGATAATGTTGCCAAATCTTTTGGCATAATGATGCCCAAATATTTGAAAGACTCTGTTTGACATGCCTAGGGGTATCTACTTTCAATTTCTCTTGGTGGGCTATAGTAATATGAAAGTAATTGGGTTTTACCTATGTTGATCTTGTATCCTGATAATTGACCATATTGTTCAAAGGATTGCATCAATTTAGGTAAACAGTATGTTGGTTGCCCTAGATAGATCAAAATGTCATCTGAGTAAGGAGCCAATTTATGCTTTGTCCCTTTAATAGTAATTCCCCTTATATCTTCATTTTGTCTGATGTGTTGAGCTAATGGTTCCAGATATAACGCAAAGAGTAGCGGTGACCATGCACAGCCCTGTCTCGTACCCCCTTTCTAGGGTAAGACTATTTGATAATATCCATTGACTTTAATCCTAGCAGTAGGGTTGTCATTTAGTGTCTGTATAGTTTTAATAATTGTGTCTTGGAAACCAAATCAATGTAAAACTCTGTAAAGAAAATTCAAATTAACCAAATCAAATGCCTTTTCAGCGTCCACGCCTATCACTATTGCTTTGATTTTATTTTTTTGTATATGATTCATAATGTGAAGTATATTATCTTGCGTTTGGCATTGTTGTGTAAAACCTATCTGATCGTTACATGTCAGTATGGGTAGAAACCCCTCTAATTGTTTGGCCATGATGGAGGTAAATAATCTATAATTTACATTAAGAATGGATATTGGTCTAAATGACCCGCATTCCATTTTATCCTGGCCTTCTTTCGATATAGCTAAAATTATCGCTTCCTTCCAACTGGGTGGCATTTGTGCCTTTTTTAGAGCCCAGTTCAGTGTGGGGAGTAAAACAGGAATTAACTCATTTTTAAATTCTTTGTACCACTCTGCCATATACCCATCTGATCCTGGTGAATTGCTTAATTTAAGCCTACTAAATTCAACTTCAGTTATGTCAGCAGTCATCGTTCTATTTTATTTTTTGCTTAAAGTGAGTAACTCTAGAGAATTCAAGAAGGTGTCAGTTTGGGTTATGCTTCCCCCGGAACTTTGGAATATAGAGTTTTGTAAAACACTTCAAAAGCTTCTTGAATTTCATTTAACTTATTTTTTTATCATTTTCGTTCTTGGGTCCCTAGTTCTGCTATCTTTTTTTCAGTTTCCACGCCAGTATTTTCATAGATTTCGATCCACTTTCATAATGTCTCTGTTTCAGAAACATTGTTTTTCCTGATTTCTTGCGTAGCCAAATTATTTATTTCATTCCTAATTCTTTTAATTTCCCCTAATGTATCCTGTACCAAATTCAATTTGTGTTTTTCTCTAGTTCCTTCAGCCTACTTTGTAATTCCTCTAATGTTTTATTCCTTATTTTTTTCTTATATGAAGATATCGCTATAATTTTCCCTCTTCAGAAAGCCTTCAGAGTATCCCATAAAATGGGAGGTGAAACCTCTTCATTATCATTCAATTCTAAGTAGAGACCAATTTCTTTTTTAATTTGTTCCTTAAAGTACGGATCATTGAGTCAGGAAGCTCTCAATTGTACCCCTGTAGTAAATCCTTAGGATCTGGGGACTCATGCCAAACTTCTTCAACAGTTTGAGGTGAACGAGGCACTGTTGTGCCTTTTTCATCTCGCAGCCAGTATGTACAGACCATATGAGATCCTCAGTGACGTTTATGGTGAGGAATTAAAGCTGTTCACCCTCTCAACCCCAGATCCATTGATGTCAAAAGGGATTAGCCTGTATCCATTCCTCTTATAATCCACAGCCAGCTCCTTTGTTTTTACAACACTGAGGGAGAGGTTTTCTTGACACCACTGTGTCAGGATGATGACTTCTTCTCTGTAGGCTGCCTCGTTATTATTTGAGATGAGGCCAATCAATGTGGTATCCTCAGCAAATTTAATTAGCAGATTGGAGCTGTGGGTGGTGACACATTCATGCATATACAGAGAGTAAAGGAGGGAGCTTCGGACACAGCCCTAAACTGATGACTGTCCTTGCAGAGGCAGGGAAATAACTGTTTATCCTGGATGGCATTTAACTCCCTGAAAGCTGATGGAGGTTCGCTCACCCAGACAATAGTAGAGTATCTATTACCACTGGCAGCTGGGGAGACCAGGTCATTGGGTGTATTTATGGCAGAGCTTGATAGTTTCTTGATTGGGCATGGCATCAAAGGCCAGGGAATGGAGCTGAGGAGGGAAAAAAAAGGATCCACCATGATTCTACTCCTGTGTCTTATGATCTATAGTATTTCATCACACATGAGCCTTGCACATAGTGGGAAGGCTCTGAGAGATACGTAGGAAATGCCAAGTATCTGGCCAGCTCTTGTAGTCACCATGATGCTCAGTTGCCAGGAGTTGCCCACCACTATTCCAATTGCATTAGAGCTGGGTTGGTTCAGATATTGCTGTGGGAAGGTGCTGGAGACTGGGACCGATGTTATGTCAGCATTATTCGAACTAGGACTGGGTCTTGATGTTTGTATGTGTAGTAGTCACTGTAGCCATGAACAGTCTGTCCAACAATTCCTGCACCTGGGTGTCAGTGTCTAGTAGATAAACCAGCTCCATCATAGGCACTAGCCTCCTCACCATCAAGGGCATCTTCAAAAGTCAGTGCCTCAAGGGTGGTGATTCTGTGGAATTCTTTGCCACAGGTCACTATGCCAAGTCTTTATGTATATTTAAAGCAGAAGTTGTTAGATTCTTGACTGGTCAGAGAACAAAGGGATACGGGGAGAAAGCAGGAGATTAAAGCTGGGAGGAAAATTGGATCAGCCATGATTAAATGGTGGAGCAGACTCAATGGGCCAAATGGCTTAATTCTGCTGCTATATTTTATGGTCTTATGGTCTTATGGTCTCACTTAACTCCTCTCATCACTACCACCAGAGAGGAGGTACTGGAGTCTGAAGACTCTATGTTCTAGGAACAGCTTCTCCCCCTTGGCCATCAGATTTATGAACCCACGAACACTACCTCTTGCACTATTTCTCCTTTTACACTATTTATTTATTTTGTATTTTAGTGTATGTTATTATAATTTTTTTATGCCTGCTGCTGCTACAAAACAACAACTTTAATAACATACGTCTGTGATAGTAAACCCGAGTCTGATTATGAGTGTTTTTTTCAGGGGCTTAAAGGAGAACGGGGTCCGATCGGACCTGAAGGAGAAAAAGGTGTACCGGTAGGAAAATATTATGGAGTCTGTCTACTTACTCAACACCTATGACATTGAGGCCATTTTGTTTTCAGAGTATCTTGCTGTCAGGGTTCTCCTTATGCTCCAGGAAGAACACTCTATTCTTTTTAAAACTGATAAGAAACTCTGGCAAATTCTGTGTACCCTCCAGTGGTCATTCCAAGGACACCATCTAATGACTGGTGCAGGTAATGACTTACCTCACTGCAACCTTAAATCAGCAGCCAGAGCCCCAGATACATCCCAGCACCCTTTTCCACAGGCACAGGTAATTATAGAAGATTGAGCACTGAATTGGGCCATTTGACTCAATGAGTTTGCAGCGACCATCACCCCGTCATTCACGCCAATCTACATCAGTCTCAATTGTTCCAGTCACACAGTCAGGACCCTATCCCAGATAACAGCAACCAGAACATCACAACAGTAATCGATGCCCCCATTCTCAGACTTGCCCCATGCTGGTGCAATTGTTTTAAGTCCCAATCTGTCTGCAGCCCATTTGCTATCTCTGCTGTGGTATTGATATTGCCACTGATAGGAGCTCAGCCAGAACCAGCCTGTTTGCTTCCTCAGGGTCCCATTTTTCACCAATCACCATTCCAGTCTTGTATTACTCCTATCACATGCCAATTTCCTGTGTGGCTACTGACACTCCTCTCTCTTACAGGGCCCTCCTGGTATCCCTGGTCTCCAAGGTCCAAGTGGCTCCACGGTGAGTACTGTGTTCAGCTAAAATAAGTGATTATGGAATGAGCAGTGAAGTTAGAAGCCTCACTGGACGATCCTGATGTGTTGGATAGCAGTGGGGTAAACATGGAGCATAGAACAGAGTCCGTAGATCAGAGAAGATGGAACTTTGTGCATAGAACATGGAACAAAACGTGAAACAGAGAACATGCAACACAGAACGTAGTGCATAGAACATAGAAAACCTACAACACAATACAGGCCCACAAAGCTGTGCCGAACATGTCCTTACCTTAGAAATTAACTAGGTTTACCCATAGCCCTCTATTTTTCTGAGCTCCATGTACCTATCCAGGAGTCTCTGAAAAGACCCTATCGTATCCGCCTCCACCATTGTCACTGGCAGCCCATTCCATGCACTCACCACTCTCTGCGTAAGAAAAAAAAACTTACCCTTGACTTCTCCTCTGTACCTACTTCCAAGCACCTTAAAACTGTGCCTTCTTGTGCTAACCATTCCAGCCCTGGGAAAAAGCCCCAGACTATCAATGCTCTCAGCATCTGAAACACCTCTACCAGTTCACCTCTCATCCTCCGTCGCTCCAAGGAGAAAAGACCGAGTTCACTCAACCTATTCTCATAAGGCATGCTCCCCAATTCAGGCATCATTCTTGTAAATCTCCTCCGCACTCTGCCTATAGTTTCCACATCCCTCCTGTAGTGAGGTGACCAAGAGTGAGCACAATACTCCCAAGTGGGGTCTGACCAGGGTCCTATATAGCTCTCATTACCTCATTACCTCTCAGCTCCTAAACTCAATCCCAAGATTAATGAAGGCCAATGCACCATTTGCTTTCTTAACCATAGAGTCAACCTGCGCAGCAGCCTTAAATGTCCTATGGACTTGGACCCCATGATCCCTCTGATCCTCCACACTGCCGAGAGTCTTACCATTAATACTATATTCTGCCATCATATTTGACCTACCAAAATGAACCACTTCACACTTATGTGGGTTGAATTCCATCTGCCACTTCTCAGCCCAGCTTTGCATCCTATCAATGTCCGGCTGTAACCTCTGACAGCCCTCCACACTATCCATAACACCTCCAACAGCAAATTTACTAACCCATCTTTAACCAGGTCATTTATAAAAATTACGAAGAGCAGGGTCGCAGAACAGATCCCTGAGACACACAACTGGTCACCAACCCCTCCGTGCAGAATATGACCTATCGACAACCACTCTTTGCCTTCTGTGTACAAGCCAGTTTTGGACCCACAAAGCAATATCCCCTTGGACCCCATGCCTCCTTACTTTCTCAATCAGCCTTGCATGGGGTACCTTATCAAATGCCTTGCATATACACCACATATACAATCCATACACACTACATCTACTGCTCTATCTTCATCAATGTATTTAATCACATCCTCAAAAAATTCAATCAGGCTCGTAAAGTACGACCTACCTTTGACAAAGCCATGCTGACTATTCCTAATCATATTATGCCTCTCCAAATGCTCATAAATCCTGCCTCTCAGGATCTTCTCCATCAACTTACCAACTTTTGAAGTAAGACTCACTGGTCTATAATTTTCTGGACTATCTCTACTCCCTTTCTTGAATAAGGAAACAACATCCGCAACCCTCCAATCCTCTGGGACCTCTCCTGTCCCCATTGATGATGCAAAGGTCATTGCCAGAGGCTCAGCAGTCTCCCCCATCACTTCCCACAGTAGCCTGGGAATCATGGAATATGGAACATGGAACAGAATGCTTAGAACGAAACATGAAACAGAGAACATGGAACACAGAACGTAGTGCATAGAACATAGTGAACATAGAGCATGGAACAATGAAACATAGAACAGAATATGGAACATGGAACAATGAAACATAAAACATGGAACAATGAAACATAAAACATGGAACAATGAAACATAGAACATGGAGCATGGAACAATGAAACATCAAACATGGAACATGTCTTTTAAATGCCCCCAGTCTGCCTCTATCATCACCCCTGGCAGTGTGTTCCACACACTGACCATTCCCTGTGTTTTAAAAAAAAAACAAAAACAAAAAAAAACACACACCTTCTTTCTGACACTATACCCCAAACACCTTAAAATTATGACCCCTGCTATTAGCCATTTCTGCCTTGGGAATAAAATCTCTAGCTGTCCACTCTATCTATGCTTCTTATCATTTTAAACACTCTATCAAGTCACTTCTCGACCTCCTCTCAAAAGAGAAAAGCCTGATATTATTTAACCTCTCCTCATAAGATATACTCTCCAAAGCAGGCAGCATGCTGATATATATCCTCTGCCCTCTTTCTACACCTCCACATTATTCCTATAATGAGGCGATCAGAACCGAACACAATATTGCACATGTGGTCTAACTGTGATTTGAAAGACATTACCTCACAGCTCTTGAACTCAGTCCTCCAACTAATCACATCCAATATGTCATGCACCTTCTGACAAGTTGAACAGCCTTGTCAACGTGTGGCAATGTTGAGAGATCTACAAACGTATAAACGTGGACCACTGTGAAGAATCTTGCCAATAACCCTATATTCTGCTTCAAATTTGATCTTGCAAAGTGAATCACTGCACATTTTTCCAGGTTGAACTCCGTCTGCCAATTCTCAAAGTTCAAAGTACATTTATTATCCAAGTATGTATACTATATACAACCTCAAGATTGGCCTCCTTACCAGCAGCCACAAAACAAAGAAACTCAATAGAACCCATTTTAAAAAAAAAGACCATCAAACACAAAATGTGCAGAAAAATAAACAACTCGTACAAAAGCTAATAGTAAGCAAATGACACTGAGAATTGAAATTCACGAAAATGAGTCCCCAGCCACAGCTGATCCAGGAGCCCGTTAGTTGCAGACCACAGGCTTAGTTCAGCACAGAGATGAGTGAAGCTTGCAGAGAATCAAGTTGAACACTGGCTCCTCCTTCGTCTCTTGACCTGACACCCTGAACTTCTTAATCTGGCCTAGACTATCTCCCTACTACCCTGCCCTCAGTATCCTACACTGCCTCATCTCTCTCCCTGCACCACCTGTCACGCCCTCCATCGCACCAGTCCCTCTCCCCACCATCTCCCCCTCCCCACCTGTCCCTCTCCACATTATCTCCCCTCCACACTGTGGATTCTGTGTACATTTCTCACCGCTTCATAAATCAGCCGGTAGAATCAAGTAACACACCTAACCTGGATATTCTCTCTTCTCCCCTCTCCCATCAGGCAGAAGATACAAAAGCCATGTATTACCACTAGGCTTCAAGACAGCTTCTATATCAATGTTATAAGACAATTGAATGTGTCCCCTATACAATAAGATGGACTCCTGACCCAACAATCTAGCTCACTATGACCCTGCCCCCATCGTTTACCAGCTTTACTCTTTCTCTGTAGCTGTTACAATTTATTCTTCATTCTGTTATTATTATGCCTTGTGCTACCTCAATGCACCTTCATTAATTGATCATTATGGATGGTATGTAAGACAAGCTTTTCACTGTACTTTGGGGACATGCAACATAATAACTGATGTCCAGTTGATGCCCATCTAATGGAGAATGTTTCCTTGTCCCAGTCTGAAGGAGGTTGTTGCCACTGTTACTGACTAGTCAAAATCCATTAAGTATAACACCCAGCTGTCTGTATTGTTAATGCCTGGTGAGGGTGGGGGGGGGTGCATGAGTTTGTGGAGTAGGCTGACATGCCTCTTCTCTGTAAGCCTTGCTGCAGGGCAGCCTTGTGTCTCTCAAGCACCTGTCCTTCCAAGAGCCCAAGCTCAGACCTGGTCTTGCACATTTTTCTGTGATGTGAAGCCTTTCTGTTTATCTTGATAGGGCCCCAAAGGTGATGCAGGAATACCTGGTGCCCGAGGAGAGAAAGGAGACCAAGTAAGTGATGTTTCTTTGATTTATGATGGAAAAACTCAGGCCCCTCCATCCCAACTTCTTCATATCCAGTGAGGACGTGGGTTGCATGCTGGGATTCTGCCTCTCAACTACTGCCTCAGCTTGTGTCTCACTTTATAGGGGATCTCCCTCCTCGGACAGAACATTTTTTCAACAACCCTCAAGTTATCAATGTTGGCTAGGAGGCCTTCCTTCACCCCTTCAGTTCTGACCAGGGCACTGCCCAATTTCACAGCAAGATAGGTTTTTTTTATGTTTACACTGCAAGATGCAGTGGTTTGGAAGGAGCGTGGCCCAAAGTGATGGAATATCTCCCTTCCAGACTACTTAGGCCATTGGTGAGTTTGCTGGAAGACAAGCAGGCTGTAAACCCAAGGATTGGACTCTGGTGTCTGAAGCAGTCTGGTGCACACCTGAACACTCTCTCAAAAGGATGTGGTTTCTGAGGGCGTGGCTGGTTGGGAGGCAATTGAAATTTCAAAGGTGCTATTGACAGTTCCTTGTTGGGCATGTCTCAAGAACTGGGAAACAAACCATGTAATTGTTGTGGAGACAATTGAACAGTGCCTTCTGTAACACTGCTGAAATTAGGTGCTGACAATGTGGGGGTGTACCTGGCAGCTGGGAGCTGTCAAGAAAACGGCATCACCAATATGAAGGGGCAGGGGTCTGAAGAGGGGGGCTGTTACTGTGATGGTGCCAAAGATGGGGATCTGGAAGTTCTCAAGCTAATCACCCAGTGATATTTTTTTCAGGGATTTCAAGGACAGCCTGGGTTTCCTGGACAGCAGGTAAATGAGACTACATTGTATTGTAGTTAGGTTGAGCAGGTGATGATTGGATTATATTGGTACTTGAATAGCCAGATAAGTATTTGCTCAGGGGGTCTCCGGCTCCTGTTGTGAGAAGTTGTGAAAGAGCACAGTAAAAGTGGAAGTGCTCATTTCTCCATTGATGATATGACTCCATGACTCACTAAGGAAGGTCACAGAATAACAGTTTTTCAGATAAAAGGGAATAGTTTAAAAGTACAAGCACAATTTCAGTAGAAAACACAGATCTATCAGCATGAACAGGGGTGTATTGGCATATACATAAATCTAAGATTCAAGACTGTTTAAAATTGTTGTCAGAACATGAGAATAAAGGAGAATGAAATGATAGTTACAGCACAAAAAAAACACAGAATTACTCAAAGCATGAATGGCTGTGGAAGAGAGAGGTATATGTAGAGATGGGGGGGTGGGGGTGCAGTAAACCAGGAGGATTGGAATCTGAAGCAGTAACAAGGCAAATGTTGGAGAAGGAGCTGGATATTTGCATGGATTTGGGCTGATGATGATAGCTGTAATCATCTGTTTCCTCAACAAATGAAAGTAACTGCATTTCAGAATTTTCTAATGAAAACATGATATTCGATATAATGACCATTTTGGTCAGGACACAGGCAGGGAGTTAACAATAGTGTCCTGGCTTTCATTTCAGCTTGTGATGTCAGAGTCACGGAGCCATTGAAGCTGTACAGTTCTTTGGAAACGGACCTTTCGGTCGGTCACATCCATACAAACAAAAATGCCCATTTTCCCACTGGAAAAAAAACACTGTCCCTCAAAACTCGGCAGCACTTAAAGTAATGAACTGAACTGGAAGCAAACTGGGCCATTTGGAAGGTGCCAAACCTCCACTGTTTAGCACCAAGCTTCAGTGGGAATTGACACTCAACAAAGGAGCACTGTCTAATGGTTCCAGTGTTACCTTGATACTATTGCCAAAGTAGGCTGTGTGACTGTAATGTTCAGCACTGCACTGTACAGATGTTTCCTGCTGGCTGTATGAATGTTCATGGCCATGCTATGCAGATTTTCAGTATAGTGCCATTCACTGTGGCACAGCGCTGTCTAGATGTTTGCTAATAGGCTGTGCAGATATTTCGCACCAGACTGGAGAGATTATCAGTTCTAGGCTGAAAGATATTCTGTGCTATACAGATGTTTAGCAGTGGCTGTACAGATACTCAGTGCTGAGCAGATGTTCACAGCTGAACTGCACTCACAGAATTTCAGCACTACCAGGCAAACCTACTACAGTGTATAATATATATACATATATAATATATATATATATATACAATTTATTGATATACATTGATATAATGAAATATAACACATAATGTATCTACACCTACCTGCTTGTATCTTAACCAAACTGATCACTACCCTTTAGTAGAGATGTACTAATGTGTCAGTTATTGTTGGGATAAGTGTGCTGAGTGGTACTGATGTTTGGATGGAGGTTTACAACATGACATTGAATGGTTTATCCTCCTAAGGAGTTAAGTGCAAAGGAGTTATACTAATCTGATTCATGTGGTAGAAAGAACTATTATTACGTCGGTGGTCATAAGGAAAATGGAAGTATTGAAGGAAACCAGTTCAGTTTTCTAATGTATATCTATCTGCATGGGAAAAGAGAGGAGAACCTGCACTGAACAATGAATATTTACAACAATACCAGGCTTGACACACACAGAAACAATAATTGTGGAAATACTTTGTACTTATAGGGGCCAATAGGTTTCCCAGGAAAGTCTGGGCCTCCAGGACCCCCAGGAAGTCCTGGTGAGAAGGTGAGTTCCTCGACTGGTGACATGTGATGTGATGAGTGATAGGTTGTGAGATTAATTGTGAGGTCAAAGGGGGAATGGAGTTGAGGTGCTTTGCTGCCAAGAACTAAATGATGAAAGCATCTCGGCGGCAGAGCATCCCAACTGAAGTTACTAATAACTCTTTTCGTGAGGAATCCATGTGCTCATACACATAAGATGAACTCCCCAAATTTGTATGAAGACCTTAAAGAGAAAATTCCAGACCTGTGTAACCTTTGTCTTCACTGAGCAGGAGTTTTGGCCTATTGAGCATATGTGGTTCATGAGGTCCCGGTGTTCCTAAATGGACAAAACCATGAACCACTGTGATCATCCAGAATCTATAAGAACCCTCTGGATACAATCCTCCTCACCAATGAACCTGCAACCAATTGTGGTTCTGTGACCTCACTCCCCCACCCTCAGGAATCAGTAACTCATCTCGAACCTCTAAATAAGTGACTTCTCTGGACAACCTGAAATCAGCATTCCCCCAATGAGTCAGTGACTCCGTAAAGACCTTTTGGTGGATCAGTAATCCTTCTATGACCTACATTTCTCATAATGTTGTTAATCACAATGACATGATATTTTGCGATTCCCATTTCTCCAAATGACCTATGATTATAAGTGATTCACTTACATTCTTCCCAAACAGATCACAGATCAACAGAGTTGCCCTTCCCCATCCCCACTGATGAACCAAGGTTCTGGTTGCATCTGTGACTTCTCCCTGCCACAAGGACCCTCATTGGTCAGTGCAAATCTGTGAACAATGGTGGAAACATTGCAGCTTCCCTATTGGTCAGCATCTCTGGTTCAGGACATCGACAATTTAATCTGCTGGTTGTATTGGGAATAACTATCGAGACCCACCTCCCTTCATGATGAAGTTACATGCTGGAGATGCAATAGTTGGCAGGTAATTACACAGGCAGGTGAAGATCCAGCCATGTTGTGTGAACTCTTTTTCTGTTTTTCAGGGCAGTGAGGGAAGAACAGGACCTGTTGGGCCAACAGGTCCTCCAGGCCGAATTGGAACTCCAGGGATACAGGTGAGGCTCCCTTCCTCCTTGGGTATACTTAGTGGGATCTGTCAATGGCACAGAGATTTTGGTTTATATTCTGAGTTTATTGGCCTATTTACATTCCATATGAGCTTTGTTTTGGTAACCTTTACAAAGGTTAAAAAAGGTTCATTTTATTGTCAAAGTATTCATGTACAATACAGTTCTGATATTTACCTTCTCCAGATAGCCATGTAACACAGAAATACCATGGGAATTGTTGAAAGAAAAGAGATCAACTCATGGAAAAAGAGTTCCCCACATGAAAAAGAAACAAAATTCACAAAACCCCAAATCCCCCTCCACCTTCCTTGCAGAAAAAAACAATGACAATAGCAACAAATCCCCAATCCCCTCCCCTGCAGGAAAAAGGAACAGTGACAATAACCATCCCCAATTCTCTCCCCTACAAGGAAAATAAGTGACAAAAACAGTCCCCAGTCCCCTCACTCACAGAAAAACAGTGACAATAGAGTCAATACTCATAGTCATAGAGAAGTACAGCACAGAAACAGGCTCTTCAGCCCACCTAGTCCATGCCAAAACTATTTAAACTGCCTACTCTCATTAACCCGCAGTGAGACCAAATCCCTTTGTACTCCTACTATCCATATACCTATCCAAACTGCTCTTAAATGTTGAAATCGAGCTTGCAAGCTTTATTTGTGCTGGCAACTCATTCCACACTCTCACAACCCTCTGAATGAAGAAATTTCCCCTCCTGTTCCCCTTAAAGTTCCCATCTTTCACCCTTAACCCGTGCCCTCTGGTTGTAGTCCTATCCAACCTCAGTGGAAGAAGCCTGCTTGCTATCTATTCCCCTTATAATTGTGTATATCCTTATTGAATCTCCTCTCAATCTTCCACGTTCTGAAGAATACAGTCCTAGCTTATTCAATCTTTCCTTATAAACCAGGTCCTCCAGTCCAGGCAACATCCTTGTAAATTTTCTCTGTACCCTTTCAAACTTGTTTACATCTTTCCTGGAGGTAGATGACTAAAATTACACACAACACTCCAAATTTGGCCTTACCAACATCTTAGACAACTTCAACAGAACATCCCATCTCCTGAATTATTGATGGTCAATGTGCTAAAAGCATTCTTTATGACCCTATCTACCTGTGATGCAACCTTTGCAAATTATGGACCTGTATTCCCAGATTCATTTGTTTTTCCATACTCCTCAGTGCCCTACTGTTCACTGTTTTGTAAGACCTACCCTGGATGGTCGTCCCAAAGTGCAACACCTCGCAATTGTCTGCATTAAATTTCATCAGCCATTTTTTAGCCCATTATTCCAGCTGATGTAGATCCTGCTACAAGCCATGATAACCTTCCTCACTGTCCACTACACCCTCAATCCTGGTGACATCTGCAAATGTGCTGATCCAGTTAACCACATTACCATCTGGATCATTGATATAGATGACAAACAACAAAGGACCCATCTGATTCCTGCAGCGCTCCACCATGTACAGGCTTCCAGTCAAAGAGGCAACACTCTATGACCATTCTGGCTTCTCACACCAAACCAACGTCTAATCCAATTTACTACCTCATCCTGAATGCCGAATAACTGACCCTTCTTGACCAGCCTCTCATGTGGGAATTTGTCGACTGGACAACACCCACTGCTTTGCCTTCATCTAGTTTCCTCGTAACTTCCTCGAAAAGGGCTTTAAGTTTGGTTAGACATGACCTACCATGCACAAAACAATGCTGATTATCCTTAATCAGTCCATTTCTATCCAAAACCTTATATATCCGGTCACTTACAATACCTTACAATAACTTGCCAACAACCATCAGACTCACTGGACTATTATTTCCTGTTTTTTTTGTTTAGAGCCTTCTTTAAACAGCGGAGCAGCGTTGATCACCCTCCAATCATCTTGTAGCTCTCCTGTCATTGAGGATGTTTTAATATCTCTGCTAGGACCCCTGCAATTTCTGCACTTGCCTCCCGTACAGTCCAAGGAAACACTTTGTCAGGCCCTGGAGATTTATCCACCCAGGTTTGCCTCAGGGTAGTAAACACCTCCTTCTCTAATCCATGAAGTTGATGCTGCTTTACTTCACTTCCATAGACTCTGTTACCTGAGTAAATACAGATGCAAATAATTCATTTCCGATCTCCCCCATTTGTTTTAGCACCAGACATGGATTACCAATCTGGTCTTCCATCAGCCAATTTTGTCCCTTGAAATCCCTTCGCTCTTAATATATCTGTAGAATCCATTAGGATTCTCCTTCACCTTGTCTGCTAGAGCAACTTCATGCCTTCTTTTAGCCTTCCCAATTTCTTTCTTAAGTGTTCTTTTGCATTTCTTATACTCCATAAGCACCTTATTTGTTCTTACTTGCCTATGGACCTCAATATCTCTTGAAAATCAAGTTTTCATACTCTTGTTAACTTTAGCTTTCATTTTGGCAGGCACATACAAGCTTTGCACTCTCAAAATTCCATTTTGAAGGCCTCCCACTTTCCAAGAACATCTTTGCCAGAAAACAGCCTGTCCCAATCCACACTTGCCAGATCCTTTCTGATATCCAAGTGTCCCTGAAGAACATTCCTAGCAGATTTCCTACAACCAAGGGCATGACTGCAATGGAAGGGTTTATCTTTACATGTTCTTTTGATCCAGAGTATAACAAATAGTTGCAGCACCTTGAACCACTGCTAGGCCACACTTGTTTTCTGTTCTGTTCACTTCATTGTAGGAAGAATGTGGAAACTTTAGGGAGGGTACAGAGGACATTTATTAGCATGCTGCCTGGATTAGAGTATGTGTCTTATGTAGAAAGGTTGAGCGAGCTCAGGTTTTCTCTTTGGAGTAAAGGATGCTGAGAGACAATGATAGAGGTGTATGATAATTGTAAAAGGCATTATTAGAGTAGATAGCCAGCACATTTCCCCAGGTAACAATGACTAATCCCCGAGGACATGTTCTTAAGGTGAGTGAATGTTTGTTTGGGGAAATGTCAGATGTGGTTTGTTTTATACAGCATGATAAGTACATTGCTACGGGTGGCTGATACAATAGAGATATTTAAGATGGGGACATGGATGAAAGGAAAATGGAGGGTTGGGGTATGTAGGCAGGAAGGGTTAGGTTGCTCATGGAGTATAACATGTTGGACTAAAGGGCTCATACTGTGATGCACTGTTCTAAATGGTGGCTTCCAGTTCTCAGGGTCAAACAAACTGAGTTTCCCATCCACTTCTCATCTGCTTCTTTCAGCCTGGTCTCACAAATGAGGCAGGTTATGAAAGACTCTGTGCCTTGAACACATGGTTACCTGGTGGCAATATCAACAGGGTGGGGTATCCTTATCCCCTTCTACACAGCCCCCTCTGACTTTCATCTGCTTTCTTTATGCAGGGACCCCCCGGAATTGATGGCCTCAATGGAAAGGAAGGGAAGCCAGGTGCCCGGGTAGGACATTAGCTCACAACCTGAAACACTGAGATCCTCTCAGCTACTGGGTAGAGATAATAATGGTGATTGTTTTCTTTGCAGGGTGAAATGGGACCTATGGGGCCACCGGGACTCAGAGGTGCACCTGTAAGTGACTGTACTATCCAACATATGCAAACAGGCATTCAGCATTCAGTATGTTAAAAATTACCCATCCAGAATAAGACCAGAACTTGTGGTTAAGAAAAAAGGTTCATAAATTTGGTTTGATTTTCTTGAGATTTGAAAGTTGAGTAAAGATGTTGAAAGATTACAACAGAGTGGTACAGAGGGCACAACCTTGGAGCTGATTTTCCAGTAGTAGTTGGTGAATTTCCTCATAGGAGGATTTGAGGTACTCCACTTGACAACCTGTTATAGAGTAACTGGAGCCTCCAGTACCATGACAGGTGGGTGGGACAGGACAAGTCAGGGACTAAGAGAAGCCGAGGGTTTAGAAACATAGAAAACCTATAGTATCATACAGACCTTTCAGCCCACAAGGTTGTGCTGAACTTGTCCCTACCTTAGAAATTACTAGGCTTAACTATAGCCCTCTATTTTTCTAAATTCCATGTACCTATCCAAAAGTCTCTTAAAAGACCCTATCGTATACATTTCCACCACCATTGCCGGCAGCCCATTCCACACACTTACCACTCTGCGTTTTAAAAAAAAAACTTGCCCCTGACATCTCCTCTGTACCAACTCCCCAGCACCTTAAACCTGTGTCCTCTTGTGGCAACCATTTCAGCCCTGGGAAAAAGCCTCTGACTATCAATGCCTGTCATCATCTTGTACACCCCTATTAGGTCACCTGTCATCCTCCGTTGCTCCAATGCGAAAAGGCTGAGTTCACTCAACCTATTCTCATAAGGCATACTCTCCAATCCAGGCAACAACCTTCAAAATCTCCTCTGCACCCTTTTCTATGGCTTTCACATCCTTCCTGTAGTGAGGCAGTTTCTGAAAGGTGCGCATTCTCTAATTGGTCTCTTTCCATCAACAGGGATTTAAAGGAAAGCCTGGGCTCCCAGGACAACCTGGGCTGAGGGTGAGTATCTTGTGTGTTTGAAATGAGTG
The DNA here is from genome assembly GCF_030144855.1 of Hypanus sabinus. Lineage (NCBI taxonomy): Eukaryota > Metazoa > Chordata > Chondrichthyes > Myliobatiformes > Dasyatidae > Hypanus > Hypanus sabinus. The sequence goes on along the minus strand of NC_082735.1, from coordinate 21,235 downwards.
GGTGCAGTAGCACTCAAAAATAAGGTTGTGCAGAGTCTAAGTGATAGTGCTATGCATGGTTGCAGGTGTGTGTCTGAGTGTGAGTGTGTGATCGTGTGTGTGAATGAGTGTAAGTGTGTGTGTGTTTGTGTTACAAGCAGTAACAACTCTCACTGTTACAGGGTGAACAGGGAGCAGCGGGTCCACCTGGAGCAGCAGGACGTCCAGGCTTTGAGGCAAGTATGAATATTCTTCAATCACTGGTAATTCCCAAATTTTATTTTCCAAACATTCTCTGCAGCACTACCCTCTCTCCCCTCGGGGTATGTTTTACAAACATAGAAAACCTACAGCACAATACAGGCTCTTTGGCCCACAAAACTGTGCAACACAGATCCTTACCTTGGAAATTGCCTAGGGTTACCCATAGCCCTCTATTTTTCTAAGCTCCATGTACCTATCTGGGAGTCTCTTAAAAGACCCTATTTTAACGGCCTCCACCACTATCGCCAGCAGCCCATTCCACGCACTCAGAGAATGTCTGAGTAAAAAAACTTAACCTAACATCTCCTCTGTACCTACTTCCAAGCACCTTAAAACTGTGCCCTCTCATGCTAGCCATCTCAGCCCTGGGGAAAAAGCCTCTGACTATCCACATGATCAATGCCTCTCATCATCTTTTACACCTTTATCAAGTCACCTCTCATCCTCCGTCGCCCCAAGAAGGAAACGCCAAGTTCACCCAACCTATTCTCATAAAGCATGCTCCCCAATCCAGGCAACATCCTTGTAAGTCTCCTCTGCACCCTTTCCATGTTTCCACATCTATCCTGTAGTGAGGAGACCAGAACTGAGCACAGTACTCCAAGTGGGGTCTGACCAGGGTCCTATATAGCTACAATATTACCTCTCGGCTCTTAAACTCATTCCCACAATTGATGAAGGCCAATGCACCGTATGCCTTTTTAACCATAGAGTCGACCTGTGCAGCAGCTTTGAGTGTCCTATGGACTCGGAACCCAAGGTCCCTCTGATCCTCCACACTGCCGAGAGCTTTACTATTATATTCTGCCATCATATTTGACCTACCAAAATGAATCACTTCACACTTATCTGGGTTGAACTCCATCTGCCACTTCTCAGCCCTGTATTACATCCTATCAATGTCCCGCTGTAACCTCTGATAGCCCTCCATACTATCCAAACTGAGAGCTGGTGAAGAGCACACTCATCCTGAAGCAGAAACAAGGGTCTCTGAAAGTCCCCGCATCACAGTCCTTGGAAGAATCTCTGGCAGAACATCCATGTAAACATTGCTCCAAAGGACAGAGCCTTTGCATACACACAGTTGTCAGAAAACTGCCTCTGTGTTGACACAGTCAACTCAGGAGAGTATTTATCTTGGTAGAGCTACTCTGGTAGCTGTCCTGGTTTTGTATTCTGGAAAATCCCTAGAAATGTACTAGAGACGTTTGTGAGCTTATCACTGCACAGTCTTGCAATCTTCAGAAGTTTTCTGCTGACTCTGCCATAGTTGGATGCATCAGCAAGGGAGATGAGGCTGAGTACAGGGCTACGGTGGGAAACTTTGTCACATGGTGCGAGCAGAATCATCTGCAGCTTAATGTGAAAAAGACTAAGGAGCTGGTGGTGGATCTGAGGAGGGCTAAGGCACCGGTGACCCCTGTTTCCATCCAAGGGGTCAGTGTGGACACGGTGGAGGATTACAAATACCTGGGGGATACGAATTGATAATAAACTGGACTGGTCAAAGAACACTGAGGTTGTCTACAAGAAGGGTCAGAGCCATCTATTTCCTGAGGAGACTGAGGTCCTTTAACATCTGCGGGATGATGCTGAGGATGTTCTACGAGTCTGTGGTGGCCAGTGCAATCATGTTTGCTGTTGTGTGCTGGGGCAGCAGGCTGAGGGTAGCAGACACCAAAAGAATCAATCATTCGTAAGGCCAGTGATGTTGTGGGGGTGGAACTGGACTCTCTGATGGTGGTGTCTGAAAAGAGGATGCTGTCATAGTTGCATGCCGTCTTAGACAATGTCTCCCATCCACTCCATAATGTACTGGTTAGGCACAGGAGTACACTCAGCCAGAGACTCATTCCACCGAGATGTAACACTGAGGGTCATAGGAAGTCATTCCTACCTGTGGACATCAAACTTTACAACTCCTCCCTAGGAGTGTCAGACACCCTGAGCCAATAGGCTGGTCCTGGACTCATTTTTACTTAACCATATAACTTATAACCATATAACAATCACAGCACGGAAACAGGCCATCTTGGCCCTCCGAGTCCGTGCCGAACTCTTAATCTCACCTAGTCCCACCTACCTGCACTCAGCCCATAACCCTCCACTCCTTTCCTGTCCATATACCTATCCAATTTTACCTTAAATGACACAACTGAACTGGCCTCTACTACTTCTACAGGAAGCTCATTCCACACAGCTATCACTCTCTGAGTAAAGAAATACCCCCTCGTGTTTCCCTTAAACTTCTGCCCCCTAACTCTTAAATCATGTCCTCTTGTTTGAATAACGAGATTAACATTATTATTTAATTATTTATGGTTTTACATTGCTACATTTCTACACTATTCTTGGTTGGTGCGGCCGTAACGAAACCCAATTTCCCTCGGGATCAATCAAGTATGTCTGGCAGTCTGTCTGGCTGAAAACCTGTCATGCTCTGAGAACATAAAACAGAGTGGACAACGTAGCTCCTCTGAGTGGCTCTGCCCATTAATTATAGCAGATCTGACTGCAACCTCAACTTTGCTGTGTCTTTTAATCTTGGATATTGCAGAGTTCAGAAACTTATCTGTCTCATCCTAATACAGTTCATCTCTGGTTACAAAGCCCCAGATCTAAGAAAGGATATGCCAGCATTAGAGAGGGTTCACATGAGGTTTACAAGAGTGATCCTGGGATCAAAGAGTGTTTGATCATTCTGGACCTGCACTCTCTGGAGTTTAGAAGAATGCAAGGATATCATTGAAACCTATCAAAAATATTGAATGCCCTATAGAGTGGAAATGGAGAGAATGTTTCCATTAATAAAAGATTCTTGGACCAGCAGGCATAAGCCACAGAATAGAAAGACATCCCTTTAGAAGAACAATGAGGGGAAACTTCCTTAGCCAGAAGGTGGTGAATCAGTGGAATTCATTGCCACAGACATCCGTGGGTGCCAAGTCATATTTAAAGCAGAGGCTGATAGATTCTTGATTAGTAAGGATGTTAAAGTTATGGGGAGAAGGCAGGAGAATGGAATTCAGAGAGAAATTAAATCAGTCATAATTGAATGGTGGAGTAAACTTAATGGGCCGATTGTCTTGGTCTTAGCTTCTTATAGGTTAGATATTCCAGTTCCTGTGGGGCTTCAGACTTCTTCTTCCGGGTGGGAACTTGAGTTACGACCGCATTTCCAACTTGGAAATTAACACAGAACATAGAATATTACAGCACACTACAACACACTACAGCTCTTTGGCCAACTATGTTGTGCCAACCTTTTACTCGAAGATCAATCTAACCCTTTCCTTCTACATAGACCTCAATTTTTCTATCATCCATGCATTTCCTAAGTGTCCCTAATGGATCTACCTCTACCTTCATCTCTAGCAGAGCATTCCATGCACTCATGGAATAAAAACTTACCTCTAACACCATCTATACTTTCCTCCATTCGTCATAAAATTACGCCCGCTCATATTAGCCATTTTCACCCTGGGAAGGGCTTCTGGATATGCACTCAGTCTGTGCCTCTAATCATTTTTAAATTGTTATTTTTATTTATAGATACAGCGTGAAATAAGCCCTTCCAGACCCTCCCACCCAGCAACCCACCAATTTTAACTCTAGCCTAATCACAGGCCACATACAATGATAAATTAATCTACTAACCCGTAAGTCTTTAGAATGTAGTGGTAAACCGGAGCACCTGGAAGAAACCCACACACACACTGGAAGGAATGTGCAATCTTACAGAGAATGCCAAATTAAACTCCGAACTCATCCGGCCTATCCTTGTGCCCTTTATCTCAAAGGGACGTGGCACATATCCATGATCATGTGAATGACTGGAAGATGTAATCAGTCAAATGTTACAGTAAATTAGAAATAAGCAACTGCAGACACTGGAAACCTAAAATAAAGAGTCGTAGGTGCCCCACCTGGAATAGCATCATGCTAACCATTACATTCCTATGGCACCTGTCAAGTCAACTCTGACCTTCCTTCACTCCAAAGAAAAGCCCAAGCTCATTCAATCTATCTTTATAAGACATGCTATCTAATCCAGGTTAAAATCCTCTGCCCTCTCTCTAAAGTTTCCATATACTTCCTATAATGAGGCGATCATGTTCTAAGTGTGATCTAACCAGGATTTCATAGAGCTGCAATATTACCTTGTGGCTCTTGAACTCAATATTCCAATTCATAAAGGTCTTCTTCTCAACTTGCATGGCAACTTTAAGGGATTATGGACGTTAACGCTGAGATTCCTCCGTTCCTCCACACTGCTAAGAATCCTGCCTTTTACCCTATGTTCTGCCTTCAAATCCAACCTTCTGAAGTGAATTACTTCATACTTTTCCAGGTTGAACTCCATCTGCCACTTCTCAGCCCTGCTGTGCATCCTGGCAATGTCCAGTTGTAATGCATGATGAACTTCCTATGCTGTCTATGTCCTGTCTTCTGCAAACTCACTTCCTCATCCAAGTTATTTACAAAAATCATGAAGGCCAAACACCACTGGTCACCAGGCACACTACACTCAGTCTGCAACCACCCTCTACTTTCTTAATACAGGCTTGAGATACTGCAAACAGATGCCAATTTGACAGAGCAAGTGCAAAGCTTTAAAATCGAATGGGGCTTTTTGGAACTATTTGGTAGGCTTATTTATTAGAGTAAAATTAAAAGAACTTTCTGGGACAGTAGGAGAGGACAGAGCAGTTGCTGGGAATGGCCAGCAGGTCAGGCAGCATCTATGGAGAGAGAAATATTGAATGATGCTAGATGGTCAGTCCTGATGTATACAGGAGAAGCTGCTGGTCTGGAATTGCTAAATCCCAAAGCTATAGGCTGCTTTGAGCCTGCACAGAAGATGAGGTGTTTTTTCCCAAATCCCTGGTGGCTCTTACTGGAACAGGGAACAAATTTGCAATCAGGTCAAAGTGGCAGCCCTCAAGACTCTGAGCAGATCCATTGCGCTGTGGAGAGCTGCATAATAGTAAAATGGATTGAACAGTGGCTGAATGGGAGATGCCAGAGAATAGTGGTGGATAACTGTCAGGTTGGAGGCCAGTGACTAGTGGTGTGCCTCAGGGATCTGTACTGGGTCCAATGTTGTTAGTCATATACATTAATGATCTGGATGATGGGGTGGTAAATTGGATTAGTAAGTATGCAGATGACACTAAGATAGGTGGCGTTGTGGATAATGAAATAGGTTTTCAAAGCTTGCAGAGAGATTTATTAGGCCAGTTAGAAGAGTGGGCTGAAAGATGGCAGATGTAGTTTAATGCTGATAAGTGTGAGGTGCTACATTTTGGTACGACTAATCAGAATAGGACATACGTTGTAAATGGTAGGGCATTGAGGAATGCAGTAGAACAGAGTGATCTAGGAATAATGGTGCATAGTTCCCTGAAGGTGGAATCTCATGTGCATAGGGTGGTGAAGAAAGCTTTTGGTATGCTGGCCTTTATAAATCAGTGCATTGAGTATAGGAGTTGGGATGTAATGTTAAAATTGTACAAGGCATTGGTAAGGCCAAATTTGGAGTATTGTTTACAGTTCTGGTCGAATTATAGGAAAGATGTCAGCAAAATAGAGAGAGTACAGAGGAGATTTACTAGAATGTTACCTGGGTTTCAGCACCTAAGTTACAGAGAAAGGTTGAACAAGTTAGGTCTTTATTCTTTTGAGCGTAGAAGGTTGAGGGGGGACTTGATAGAGGTATTTAAAATTATGAGGGGGATAGATAGAGTTGATGTGGATAGGCTTTTTCCCTTGAGAGTAGGGGAGATTCAAACGAGGACATGAGTTGAGAGTTAAGGAGCAAAAGTTTAGGTGTAACACGAGGGGGAACTTCTTTACTCAGAGTGTGGTAGCTGTGTGGAACGAGCTTCCAGTAGAAGTGGTAGAGGCAGGTTCGATTTTGTCATTTAAAAAAAAAATTGGATAGGTATATGGACAGGAAAGGAATGGAGGGTTTTGGCTGAGTGCAGGCTGGTGGGACTAGGTGAGAGTAAGCTTTCAGCACGGACTAGAAGGGCCAAGATGGCCTGTTTCCATGCTGTAATTGTTATATGGTTTTATGTCCATCTAGACAGAGAAAATCCCTTCTGATTTTCAGAGTTAGGATTAATTTCTTTATCATGTGCAGATCAAAAAATAGAGTGTTGTCATTTACATTAACAACCAACACTGCCAAGAATGTGCCGATGGTAGCCCACAAGTGTTGCCTCACATTCCGCCAGCAGAGCATGCCTACCATGCTATGCAATAAAACACAGAACACAACAAGACAAAATTTACCAAGTGACAAAGCAACAACAGCAAAAAAAGACAATTCTTACATCCCACCCAACCTCCACCCACATATGTATTTCTCTAACCCCAGGACAAGCTGTCTTCATCCTCCAGCCTTCCATGGATGTATGCATTAGGCCTTTGACTTCACCAGCAGAACCACAGCAATTCTTAGACTTGGGCTCTGGCTATCTGCCTTGACTTCTGGACTTCCAATCAATCTTCGGGCTTTGATCTGCACAATGTCCATAGCCCTCCATTCTCTGCATGTTAATATACCTAAGTATCTAGAAGCCTCTTAAATGCCTTTATTGTAAGTGCCTCTATCACTCTTCCTGGCAGCACATTTGAGGCATTCACACCTTTACACTTCTCCTTTGAACATTCCCCCTCTCACATTTAAAGCACGTCCATCAATACAGCCACCTCCTATGGGATCCCACCACCAGACACATCTTCCCCTCCCTCCCACTCTCGGCTTTCCACTGGGATCACTCACTACGTGTCTCCCTTGTCCATTCCCTCCCCCATCCCCCATCCCTCCCCACCGACTTCTCTCCGGCCACATATCCCTGGAAACGGAAGAAGTGCTACACCTGCCCCCACACTTCTTCCCCCACCACCATCCCAGGCCCCAGACAGTCCTTTCAGGTGAGGCACCACTTCACCTGCAAGTCAGCTGGGGTGATATACTGTATCCGGTGCTCCCGATGTGGCCATTTATACATTGGAGCGACCCACCGCAGACTGGGAGACCTTTTCGCCGAGCACCAGCGCTCAGTCCTCCAGCAGTGGCAGGATCTCCCTGTGGCCACACACTTCAATTCCACAGACCACTCCCACTCCGACATGTCTGTCCATGACCTCCTCTACCATCAAGATGAGGCCACACACAGGTCGATGGAGCAATACCTTATCTCCCGCCTAGGTAGCCTCCTGCCTGCCGGCATGAACATTCAACTCACAGACCTCTGTTGATACCCCTACCCGCCCCCCTTACCCCATCCCTATCTACAATTTTAGTCTGGTTCTCTTTCTCTTGCTTTTTCCCCCCTCACTATAATCTCCCCCCAGCCCTACCTTTCTTTCTCTTTTATTCCCCATAATTCTCCACCTTCCCCCAGCCCATTTCCCTTCAGCCTATCACTTCCCAGCTCTCTACTTCATCCCTGCCCCCACTTCTTATCCCCCCTCGACCATCCCCGTTACTTCACTCCCGATGAAGGGTTTCGGCCCCAAACGTCGTCACTACCTCCTCCCATAGATGCTGTCTGGCCTGCTGAGTTCTGCCAGCATTTTGTGTTTTTATTCATTTCCAGCATCTGCAGATTCACTCGTGTTGCCATCAGTATTGGATGTTTCAACCCTGGGAGAAAGTTATAAGCAGTCTACTCTGTTTATGCTTGACATCATTATATAAACTTTCATCAGCCTCTGCCACTCCAGAGAAAACAACCTAAGTTTGTCCAGCAACTCCTTAAAGCTCATATTCTCTAATCCAGGAATCATCCTGTTAGGTCTCTTCTGCACCCTCTCCAAAGCTTTCATATCCTTCTTCCAATAGAGTGACCCAAACTACTTTATAAACTGTTCTTGTGTTGGCAGCAGGTTTAAGGTGAACCCATTAACTAAACAAAACAGCAATATTTTTTCGATAAACAGGAAGGTCTGTGAATCTTTGTGGAGATGCAGGTCTGACATAACTGCCAATGCGACATGGGAACACGGAGTTCAGAAGTGCAAGCATCTAATCAAGTGGATCTGTGTTTGTTTGTAGGGAGAGCCTGGTCCACCAGGGCCTGTAGGACCACCAGGACTTCCTGGGCACATTGTGAGTATTACTAGTGGTTTAGTGGTTCTTTTCACCCCTATGAGGAGCCTGGTAAAACAGGGAAGCTGCCACCCCTCCTTTTACCTTAAGCCCAACCCTTACCTACTGTACTCTAAGAGGCCTGAGAAAGAAGAAACAGCCTCTTGCCTTCTGTCCTGAGAAAGCTCTAAGATGTCACAGTGACCTCAGGACTGGTCACACGTATCTCACATAACAATTGGAACCTGAATTATTGAGCACTGAAGGACTAATTCAAGCCGCCAAGATGCTGGATCTCACAAAGACTTTTCCAGTTATTCCCGCTCTTTCCCCATAACCAGCATTATTTTCCTCTCCTGTGAGTTATCCAGTTCCCTCTGGTTAAATGTTCATTTGTTTCGGAGAGCACGTTGTACACTACTGTTTGAATGGATTCCTAGAAAGATCCAGGACCACCCCAAAATAAGACAGATTTTTTGGTGTAAGAGCACGAAAGATCATTTCCCACTAGTGCACGCCCTCCAATCTACAAGGCCCCACCACGGTGACCAGATCATTGCCCACATTCTGTTTTTGTGCACTTTATGCAGTCCAGTGTAGGACTGTAGTATAACTTTCTCTGTGGGTTTTTTTTTATTATGTTCAGTCTAGTTTTTAGTACCGTGTCATGTAAACCATGGTCCTGAAAAACGTTGTCTCATTTTTACTATGCACTGTACCAACAGTTATGGTTGAAATGACAATAAAAGTTGACTTGACTTGACATTCACCATGCCCAGATGTCTGTTGAACTTCTAGCTCCTTTGTCCTTGGTGTGTGGACTGTGGGCAATTGTGAAACATCGTGAAGCTGCCACTGCTGCTCTCAGGTGAAAGGTACCACTCAAAGCAGGCTCTCAGCCAATGAATAGCAGGATCCTCTATCCGTGGGAGCAGCCAAGAGTCAATGAATAGGCAGGATCCTGCATACTTTATAGCAGGCTGCAAGCCAGTGAATGAGTTGATGACAACTTTCTTCCTTCTTCTCAGGGCACGGCTGGCATTCCAGGAAGCCCAGGCCCAGCAGGACCACCAGGAGTGGTGAGTTGAGACCAGAGACCCATGCACCCCAGTCATTAAAACACCCCTCTCCCTCTCTCTCCCACACCCTCTGTTTCCACCCTTACCTCTGTCTGTGCCTCATTTCTCCCGGAACTGCCCTCCTGAACTTCCACATTCCACAGCGTTGCTCACATCTTTCCTCCTCTGACTGCTTATGCTTCCAAATTGGCTCTTTTATAGGGAACAAAGGGTGATCGAGGGCCGATGGGAGAAAGAGGTCTTCCCGGCATGGCTGGATCCCCTGGTCCCCCTGGATCACCGGGGTTAATGGTGAGTATTCTCCACTGTTGCACCACCTCCCTGCTGCCACTCATCAGCACTCCATATCCATATCGGGACAGCATGGAAATCGGGCGGACAGCATTATCACAGGGTGACGGGTGAGCTTTTGTATGGAGAACTTGCCACATCTGGTATGACCCTGGTCAGGTCTGGGCCTTCTCCTGATTTAGTTACCTTTGGGATGTAGGATTATAGCTGCATAGTATTTATGTTGGCAAAGATTAGTGAGATAAAGTCATGGTGGAGATAGAAGAGTCTTAACTAGTTCACACTAAGAATTAGAATTGAAAATACACGTGGACTAAGATGTTGGCTATCCTGTGCTATCATCAGTTGATTTGCCACCTGTCTTCAGGAGTTTCGGCCCACTTATGATCAAGACTCCCTCTAGGTGGTAGGCCAGCAGTGCTAAAGCACCACCTCCCACTGATGAGCTTAAAAATTTGGCATCTGCCTCTATCAGAGTTGTTGGTCGCTTCCATCCAACAGATAGTCTACTCTTCAGGTATCTATGCAGCTACTGAAGAGTTTACAAAAGATCGATACGCTGTCCGACTATCTCCCCCTCGGAAGTACTTGGTCCACACCCATGATGATCCTGTCTCTGCTACCTCAGCTACAGCCCTGCTGGTTGGCTTGATCTCTCTTCCAGTGAAGCCAAGGACTTGCAGCCACTTCTGGAAAGTGAACGCAAAGTAAAGCCATGGAAACCTCCTTCGAATGGATAGCATGAGACCTTCCACCCTCTGTCTCTGCACTCTGATCTTAATTCTGCATACTTGGTCAACTTGCGCTCATGGGCTTCATCGATGTTGTCTTCCCAGAGGACTGTGAGTTCACCAATAACCACTTCTTTACTGACGTCAGACCAGACAATTATATCTGGACGCAATGTGGTGAAAAGTATTTGCTCTGGGAAACTGCCTTTCCCATCCAGGTCGGCCTTGACACACCAATCACTGGCTGAAGAAAGTATGCTTGTTTGTGGGCCTGCGCTGTACACCCTTGACTTGGAACCTTCTTTCACGAATGATATACGATGTTCTGTGCAGCATGGGGCATGAGATAAGTTGTGCTGCAGTACTCTCTGCTCAACCGCTTCTATTACAACTTTGAGAATGTTGTTATGTCTCCAAGTGTCCATGCCGCTGGAAAGATTGACTCTGCATGCACTCAAAATACGTTGAAGTGTTCCCTTCTCACCATAAGCAGCACACCTGTCTGTCTTATCTTCATACCAGGTGCTGGGGTTGGCAAGTGTTGGGAGCTGGTCATGTATAGAAAAGAAATGCGGAGTGGTTCCATCTGCCATAGAACATTCCAAGATAGATGTCGTTGTTCAGCCCTTTCCCACGAGGTCCAACAACCATATAACAATTACAGCACAGAAACAGACCATCTCGGCCCTTCTAGTCAATGCCGAGCGCTTACTCTCACCTCGTCCCACTGGCCTGCACTCAGCCCATAACCCTCCATTCCTTTCCTGTCCATATACCTATCCAATTTTACTTTAAATGACAATACTGAAACTGCCTCTACCACTTCTACTGGAAGCTCATTTCATACAGCTACCACTCTCTGAGTAAAGAAATTCCCCCTCGTGTTACCCCTAAACTTTTGTCCTCTAATTCTCAACTCTATCTATCCCCCTCATAATCTTAAACACCTCTATCAAGTCCCCCCTCAACCTTTCACGTTCCAAGGAAGAAAGACCTAACTTGTTCAACCTTGTCCAAGCCCCTTGTTTGGTCAGGCCAGCTGCTTTAGCTAACCTCTTCTCCTCTTCTACTTCGTATTTCTTGTATTACAAGCTCACGACGCTGCTTACCTGTAGAAGATGACTACCACTTGTGGGTTGTCCATCCAGGTCCCTGGCAGCCTAGCTGGGTAGCCCCAACCGTCTCCTTGTGCTGCAATCTAGACTCTGCCTCATCAACTGCTGCCCAGGCTGACCACTTCCTGCCTGATCTCACATCCGGATGGGTGTTCTTGATGACAGGGTCTTTTGAGTCTCAAACCATCAGGAATGATCTTACCTTGGCTACCTTGATCTCTTCAACATGGGATTGCACTGGGATGGTAAGTTTTGTCTGGCTACTGTGGATTGCAACATTAGTGAGGCTGCTTGATTCTCCAAGCCACTTTTTCATATACTTGTTGATCTTCTGTTCCATTGCCTCAACATGGGACATTGCCACTTCACAGACAGTCAGTGGCCACCTTATCCGTGGCATCAGTCCGTACTGCAAGCACCACAACTTCAACTTGCCAGGCAAGCCACACTTGTCGACAGACACCAGACCTTTGCGGATCTGTTTGCCTGTCTCTTGAAACCTCTTGGTGTCTCTCAGCTCCTCTGTGTACCATCGCTTGAGGCTTTTAACTGGTTGGTCCTGAATGGATGGAATCTCCTCTCCACAAAGGGTGAAATAAAAGTCAACCAGCTTTCCTCTCCTAAGAACAAGGCTCCTTGACTTCTTGGTCTTGAACTTCATCTTTCCCCAATCCATTAGCTCAAGTCTAGATAGTACACTATCTAGACAAAGACCCCATGCCTTTGTGTCCCATTCCCAGCAATCAGCCTGACTGGTGATTGCACTGGATACTGTGCACCAGACACCACTGGTGCCCATGTCCACATTGCGGACAAGACGGGTCCCAGCAAGGAGGTGACATGGAGGCTTGTACCAGCTCATCTATACAGCTCACCGCACAGGCTGCCTGCTACGCTAACTTTGAGGAGATGCGAAAGGATTTAGAAGGAGTGGATTGGGACAATTGTTTTATGGGAAGGATGCAATAGAGAAATTGAGGTCATTTAAAGGTGAAATGTTGAGGGTACAGAATCTTTATGTTCCTGTTAGGTTGAAAGGAAAGGTTAAAAGTTTGAGAGAGCAATGGTTTTCAAGGGATATTGAAAACTTGGTTTGGAAGAAGAGAGATACCTACAATAAATATAGGCAGAATGGAGTAAATGAGATGCTTGAGGAATATAAAGAATGTAAAAAGAATCTTAAGAAAGAAATTAGAAAAGCTAAAGAAGATACGAAGTTGTTTTGGCAAGTAAGGTGAAAATAAATCCAAAGGGTTTCTACAGTTATATTAATAACAAAAGGATAGTGAGGGATAAAATTGGTCCCTTAGAGAATCAGAGTGGACAGCTACGTGTAGAGCCAAGAGAGATGGGGGAGATTTTGAACAATTTCTTTTCTTTGGTATTCACTAAGGAGAAGGATATTGAATTGAGAGTAAGTGTTCGGCACGGACTAGAAGTCCGTTTCCATGCTGTAATTGTTATATGATTGTACGCAAGAGGCTGAGTGCCAGGCCTGAGGGTGAATGCAGTTAAGCCCAGTGTGGTTCTTTCATTTCAGTAGAGTAAATTATGGTCATCAGATACGAGAGGGTAAGTTATACGGTTAGTCGATGAATCTTCTGTAAAGTGTGCAACAGAACACTGTGGGACACTTACTGACTGCTGTCTGTGTCTTCTTCCATTCCTTCAGGGAGAGCCTGGCAGTGATGGTCCAATAGGAAAAGAGGTATGTTGTCAAAATTATTCCAGCGTCAGGCAAGAGTGGCATTACCAGAGAATAACTGAAAGCTGGGGGTCTAAACTCTCCTGGATATGAAGCAGTGAGAAGTTCCAGCAAAATCGATACCTGCAAAGCCGCAGGTATCCTGCTTGAGTCTCTCCAATGTACCAGATGTAACCCATTCCAGTAAGGAGCCCACATCAGGAAGTATAGGAGGATTGTCCTCAAATACAACATCCCAGCAGGACTGTGGCTGCATTTCTCTTGGAATCCAAGTCAAAGCTTTTATGGTTTTGTTATACAGCCAGTTTTCTAGCAATCACACATGTAGATTTTCAAATTGATGATACAGGAAAGGAAATATCCAGAGACCCTGTATGCTTGCACCCTGCCCAGCCTCTTTGACACAACCATCTCACTAGTCTCATTCCTGAGGTCTCTACAACCATGATCAGATGCTTTGTGCATTGGGGCTGCTCTCTGCATTTGACACCTCATGGGGAAACTGCTACATGTGGTTTATTTCATTCATCATGAGTGAACACAAGAATAGAAAACGAATGAGATTAGGAGTAGGGCACTCAACCCCTCAGGCAAGCCTCACCATTCAGTGCAACTATGACAGGCCTCCTCTCTTCTTCTGCCTCCAGTGGCCCAAATACCCAAATCTTTTAAGATGCATTTACTACCTGCTCTTTAAATACCCTGAATGATGCAGCCTTTGCAACCCTCCAAGGTGGAGAATTCCAGAGATTCACCACATGCTGCGAGAACTTGTTCCTTGACATGTCAGTTTTAACACCTCCTAAATGTTGTAACTATGTCCTTTGTCTGAGACTTTTCCTCTACTGAAATCAATTCATTATCTGTCCTTCGTCATCTTTAGAATATTGTAAGTTTCAGTGAGATCTCCCCACTTCTAAGGATCTAAATCCTTCGGCTACCTGTGAGATGACAGTCCTCTGATCCCCAGAATTAGCCCAGTGTGTCTCCTTCAGACTGCCTCTAACACTTAATCCTTAAAACAGGACTAAAAACTGCACTTCATTCCAGGTGTGATCTCACCAGTACCCTAGACTTCACAGCCATCTTGTAAGAAAAACCAATTTGCCATTCACCTTCCAAACTATCTTCTGCTCACCAGTGCCTCTGCAACTAGACTCATTCGGCCTGCCGTTGTCTCTGAGACTCTGTTCCCACCTGCACCAGGTTGACGGCTCATACCTACTGACCTTTCTCTCCCCATGTTTTGACCAGAGATTTAAAGTTTGTAGTTTTTCAATCATTTGCCACCAAGAAGACCCATTACTGTACTTTTAATGATCCATTTCTTATTGTTAATGCCTGTAGCTCTCATGTGTCCTTCCCCTTTTCAGGAGTGACAGCCCCTTTTTTAATCCCTCCTCCCCACTAATACCTTTCTTTCACTGTGACACAAGCAATTCACTCCTCTTCAGTGAAACCCCTTGTGGTGAACTACATATCCCTGCTGACTGCTCCTGTGGCTCCTCCCACAGGCCCTGGTATAAAGGCGCTTGAGGCCTGAGCCCTGCCCTCAGTCTCCAGGATGTAGTATGGTGGTCAACTACTGCTTGTTCTTTCTTCCAGTCAATAAAAGCCGATATCTCGCCTCACGTTTCAAAGAGATATTGATGGTGCATCACCCCTCAAGTCCCTCTGCCTCACCATTGTTTTACAACCCTTGATTTGCCCCTTCCTTTGACAAGGGTATACAATCCTCCCCTTGTTCAGCCTGCTCTCTTCTCCAGCTGCTATGATGAAATTCCATGTTGTAAGCCAGACTTGTAGTTCCTTGGACTCATTCGTGATGGGTAGCACAAAACGAACTGGCAGTAATGTCCTCTCCACTTCATGGACTTTTATCCATCACACCTTGTGCTTTATTTCCAAACTCTAATATTCACTGTTCTTCTCCCTTAGGGATCACCTGGTGTTCCTGGGAGTGCGGGGCCTCCAGGGGCAAAGGTAAGACATGACCTTTTTTTAAGGGGAGGTTAATGTAATGAGATAACTCAACTCTGCTCTGAACCAATGACATATGTAAAGGTTTTACACACCCAGCATATGTTAATAACTCATTTGAGGAAGGCATTCATTTCACTGGCTGACTAATGTCATCCTCGCCCCAACGTTTGTGCAGCTCACTACGTGAGCATTGTCCACCCACACAGTGTAGTAATCCAGACTTTGCTCTCCACAGTCAACAATACGCCACAGTGTGGGGCTTCCATGCACCATTTCACAGGCCACCACTTGCTGCTGCCCAACACCAGCTGTCTGTCGTCTGAGACGCAATGGCCGTGCAGGACCTCAGCAGAGCAATCGTGGCGCTTCAAGTGGGGCTCCAGCAGTGCCCAGGCTGGATCTGTTGGAGTAAAAAGGAACTTGTTTAAGTCAGTGCTCCCCAAATTCCATCAGTATGTGGACTTTGCAACGAGAGGGGAGAATGCGTTGGACCTTGCTTATACAATCATCCCCAGCCACGCCCCACCTCGGATACTCAGACCACATCTCTGTTATGCTAATCCCAGCATACAGACCGCTCGTCAGGTGCTCCAGACCAGTTCAGAACCAGGTGAAAACCTGGCCAACAGGAGCCATCTCTGCTCTTTAAGATGGCTTTGAGCACGCTGACTGGCACATGTTCAGGGAGGCTGCAACTGATGGCGACTCTACCAATTTAGAGGAGTACATGGCATCAGTGACCAGCTACATCAGCAAGTGCATTGATGATGTTACTCTGTCCAAGACCATCACTAAATGCGCTAACTAGAAGCCATGGATGACCATGGAGGTGCGTGCACTGCTGAGGTCCCGCGACTCCGCCTTCAGAGCAGGTGACAAGGCAGCCCTAACAACTGCAAGGGCCAAACTGTCTCGAGCCATCAGAGGGGCAAAGCATGCACACGCCCAGCTAATCCACAGCCACTTCCAGGACAGTGGCGACACGTGGCGCATGTGGAAGGACATCCAGGACATCACCAACTACAGGACAACATCACCTGACTGTGCAGGTGATGTCTCCCTCCCAGATGCGCTGAATAACTTTTACGCCGGTTTTGAGGCGGAAAATGATGTGGCGGCGAGGAAGTCCACCCCTCCTACAAATGACCAGGTGCTGTGTCTCCGTGGCCGGTGTGAGAAGAACCCTGTGCAGGGTCAACCCACGGAAGGCTACTGGACCAGACAACATCCCTGGTAGAGTGCTCAGAGGATGCGCAGACCAGCTAGCAGATGTTCTCACTGATATCTTCAACATCTCCCTGAGCAGCACCACCGTTCCAACGTGCTGCAAGGCTGCCACCATCGTCCCCGTGCCAAAGAAGTCTTCAGTGTCTTGCCTAAATGACTACCGTCCTGTTGCACTTTCATCCATCATCATGAAGTGTTTCGAGAGGCTCATCATGAGGCATATCAAGACCCTGCTGCCTCCCTCATTGGGCCCCCTGCGGTTTGCGTACCATCCCAACCGCTCAATAGATGACGCCATTGCTATCACCCTCCAACTGGCCCTAACCCACCTAGACAAAAACATGAGTCAGTTCTGTGGGAACAGTTCAGTGATGGGGCAAATTGGGCAAATGAGACAGTATGGTTCAATGGGCTGAAGGGCCTATTTTGCACTGTATATCAATAAAAAATATTAAAATAAAGTAATGCTGAGTGAAGTTATTCTCTTTGTTTCAAGAGCCTGATGGTTGAGGAGTAATAACTCTTCCTAAACATGATGGGGTGGGCCCTGAGTCTCCTGTAGCTTCTTCCTGATGGAGCATGGACTGAGTGGTGTGGGTCCCTGATGATTGACGTTCATTTGCTGTGACAGCGCTCCATGTAGATGTGCTCAGTGGTGATGGGGGGGGGGGCTTTACCCCTGACAGATTGGCCTGTATTCACTACTTTTTCCGTTCAAGGACATTGGTGTTTTTGCATCAGGCTGTGATGCAGCCAGTCCACGACAACTTGTGGCTATCCCCAGTGTAATCCCTGGTGATTTGATTTGATGCAAACAACACATTTCACTGTGTTTTGATGTAGAATTGACTAATAAATCAAATATTTATTTTATTTAAAGGAGTTAGATATAATTCTTGGGGCTAGAGGGATTGAGGGAGATGGGGAAAAAGCAGGAGCAGAATTAGGATAATCACCCATGATCATATTGAAAGGCGGAGCAGAAATGAAATTTCAGGTGGCCTCTGTCTCCTGTTCATTCAGTGAACTTGTTCAGCAGCTTCACAATTGCAGTTAATATTTGTTCAGCAAAAATGGGATGTCCAGGTACTCCCATTTCCAGGTTTTGTTAAGAAATAGGAAGAAGAATCTTACTTTAAATCTGCTGACCTACGGGGGATGATTGGTATCAACCCAAACAAGTATCGTTCATCATATAGTCAAAGTGCTGGGTCCTCTGATACTATACCAAGCTGATGTGCTGTTGCTTAGATACACAGAGTGGTGGGTGCATGGAAGGGGTTGTGGTTGAGGCAGATGCATTAAGGGTATGTTAGAGGTTCTTAGATAGGCACATGGATGAATGAAAAATAGGGATCTATGTAGGAGTGAAGGATTAGATTAAGTTAAGAGGTCAACACAACATTGTGGGCCGAAGGGCCTGTATTATGTTCTATGCATGTTCACAGACAGCAGCAGCTACCACACACTGCTCCCACTAGTGATGGGAAATTCACTAGGGAATGAATTGCTAATCCCTTCTCTTTGCTTTCTTTCCAAAGGGTGAACCAGGAAGACCAGGAGCGAAGGGAGCCCAAGGGGTGAGAGGAATGCCTGGCATGTCCTTTGGATCAGGCAAGAGTGGTGGAATGGGACTACCTGGACCTCCCGGAACCCCCGGTGCTCGGGGAGAACGAGGGTTACCTGGACCGCCAGGACCTGCCGGTGCTGCTGGAATTCCAGGAACACCTGGATCTGCGGTATGGAGTGCTCCTCATCTCATCAGTGATCAATGTAGAAGCTATAAGTGCTCTTTCATAGGAGATAAGCTGTTTTCAGGACACAACTGTGTGTCACGGACCAGCGTCCCCACTGACACCCCATGCAGTTGTTCTCAGCATCACTGGAAACTCTCCATTCCTCAGGGAACTGTCCTGATCAAAGGCACTGCTGCCTGAGAGGTCCTCATCCTAAGATACCCTGTTTACCTTCCAGTGGTTACCATGGTTACCCTTGCTGTGGTTACCAGAAGACTGCTGGGTCTTTGGACCTTTTTGGTTGTAGGTGTCACAGGGAGAACCATACAAACAGCTGCTTGTGTCTGCTCTGAAATTGTGTACAACATGACAAAACACTAGGACTTGACTTTCCAAAAGCTGGCAGGTTTAAGGCTGCCACAACACACAGACACCACATTGTGCCTGCTCATCTGAGTTCTATCCTGGAAGAAACATTGCCAAAAGCCTAACATAATCCAAATAAACCATATCCATTATAGCAACCAGTACTGTGTCACCTTTCCCATCTGTGGGAACATTGTTCTCTGCAAGAGAATACGAGGCCTCACATTACAATAACCTTATATAGCTGTCTTTGTATATCTGAGGACTGAGTGACTCACCAAATCATAGATAACACAACATAGTTTAAAGCAACAAACACAAAGTTTATCTATAGTTTATATCTCTATCTGATCAAAGAACCAGCCAGGCCACTTCCATGTTCAAAACTAAGCTCAGCTCACTGGTGTTAGAGAATGTGTTTGGTAAAATGTCTGTGTAACGTGTAGCAGAGCCGTACGCACAGGTTTTCTAACCAATGTAACAATCCTGTTAGGCAGCACATGGCATTTTCAACATGAGACTCTTAGCCAGGTACATTAGCAATCAAGGGCTATGTGCTGAAAGTAACACAATGGTCACTTTCCTTCCAACAGGGAGAAGCTGTTAACTTTGATGAGATCAAGAGGTTAATCAGACAGGAAGTTATGAAAATCTTTGACCGTGAGTATGTTCTTACTTGTTTGTAATAACACAAGGCCAATAGGTCCATGCCTGCTTCTAGAGGAGCAATCCCATCAGTCATGTTGGCCTATAATTTACTGGATTATCTATTTTGCCCTTCTTAAGCAAAGGAATATTTGGACATACAACACAACATAGAATATGTTACACATGATTATGCAAACCTTTTAATCTACTGTAAGGTCAATCTGACCCTTACCTCCGATATAGCCCTCCATTTTTCTATCATCTATGTGCCCAGTTTCTTAATGTATTTGCCTTTACCACTCTCTTTGTAAGAATACTTACCCCCCTGACATACCTCCTATACTTTCCTCCAATCAACTTAAAATTATGCTTCAATTCTCCTGACCTCACATGTGGCTTATGAGGATACAAAGATCTCTGTCAGCTCTCTCCTGTTTTCCCTCTTTCAATAACTGCAGGAGAGATCACATAAGGCCTGGGGGATTTATCCACCTTAATTTATTTTCAAAGACCAAACTGAAAAACAGATTAAGGTGGATGAATTCATATTATCTTCTTTGTAAACTCAACATGTCCTATGTATTAACATGCACCACACAACATACACTAAACGTCCTATATTATTAACATACACCACACAACATGAATAATGAAAGGAAGCTGGAGACTAATGTCAAAGCAGATACAAAAAGCTTTTTTAACTATAAGGAAAAGGAAAGATACGTCGCATCTGGAATTTATCCAGTTAGTGGACGACTTCCTCCCACACTGCTCTTGAAGTAGTGGGAAATTGCGTACGAGGCAAGTTTGCCACTTAAGGGTGAGTTTTTTCTCCCCCAAAGATCACCTACTCTTAACCCAGCACGAATGAAAAGCATGCAGGGGAGCCAGCTGGATTCGAACTGGAGACCTCCTGCCAGCACTGATGCCACTGTGTCGCCAGCCAGCCTTTTTAAGTATATAGAGGGTAAAAGAGAGTCGGGCAGATATAGGACCAATATAAAATAATGCTGATATTGTAATGAGAGATGCAGAGATGGCAAAGGAACTGAATGCATTTTGCAACAGTCTTCACAGCAGAAGACGTCTGCAGTATACCAGACATTCAGGGAAGAGAAGTTTGTGCAGTGAAAATTATGTCTGAGAAGGTGCTCAGGAAGCTTTATTGTCTGAGGGTGGATAAATCTCCTGGACCTGATGGAATGCACCCTCGAGTTCTGAAGGAAGTAGCCAGAGAGATTGCAGAGGCATTAACGATGATCTTTCAAGAATCGATAGATTCCAGCATTGTACCAGATGACTGGAAAATTGCAAATGTTACTCCGCTATTTAAGAAGAGTGGGAGGTAGCAGAAAGGAAACTACATTTGGTTGAGAAGTTGTTGGAATTGTCAGATGAGATTACAGAGTACCTGGAGGCACATGACAAGATAGTCCTGCCTGAAAAACCTACCGCAATTTTTTGAAGAAATTACAAGCAGGGTAGACAAAGGAGATGTAGTAGGCATGGTGTACTTGGATTTTCAGAAGGCCTTTGACAAGGTGCCGCACATGAGGCTGCTTAGCAAGATAAGAGCCCATGGAATTACATGGAAGTTACTAGTGTGTGTGGAGCATTGGCTGATCAGCAAAAAACAGAGAGTGGGAATAAAAGGGTCCTATTCTGGCTGGGTGCCGATTACCGGTGGAGCTCCACAGGATTCAGTGCTGGGACCGCTGTTTTTTACAATGTATGTCAATGATTTGGACTAGGTTTTAATGGATTTGTGGCTAAATTTGCCGATGATACAAAGATAGGTGGAGCAGTGGGTAGTATTGAGGAAATTGAGAGCCTGCAGAGAGACTTAGATAGTTTAGGGGAATGGATGAAGAAGTGGCAAATGAAATACAATATTGGAAAGTGTATGGTCATGCACTTCAGTGGAAGAAATAAACAGGCAGACTATTATTTAGGTGGGTAGAGAATTCAAAATGCACAGATGCAAAGAGACTTGGGAGTCCTTCTGTAAGA